>NC_133379.1:24175981-24205338 GCF_049309525.1 Garra rufa | reverse complement strand
TGCTGTAATGCACAGCCTTGAGAGGCATATAGCTTGTATTAAACAGCAGCAAATATTATAAAATATTGCAAAAAATTTAATAACATTTTATGATAATAATTAAAAATAAATATTATATATTTATATATATATATATATATATATATATATATATATATATATATTTTTTTTTTTTTTATTAGATGTAATAATATTTACAATATCAACAATCATAATAAATAATTATTTGTTATTATTTTTATTGTTGTTGGTAATACACAGTTGTTTTATTTTATTTTTCTTAATTATAAATAAATATATACATGTGTAAATTAATAATATTTGGAATAAAATATGGAGTATATTTATTATAAGTAATACATGTTTTTAATATATATAATGGTATTATTATTATTATTATTATTATTATTATTACATTGTTGTAATAATAATAATAATAAACTTGTTTTTGTTTCATTTTTTTCTTAATTTAAATGAATATATTCATATGTAAATTAATAATAATTGGAATAAAATATAGAGTATATTTGTTATAAATAATGTATGTTTATAATATATAATGTTATTATTGTTATTGTTATTATTACATTGTTATTGGTAACAATAATAATGAACAGTTGTTTTTGTTTTTGTTATTTTTTTTTATTATAAATATGTACATATGCAAATTAATAATAATTGGAATAAAACATAGTATGTTTATTGTAAATATTGTATGTTTATAATATATAATGGTTTATTATTATCATTATTATTATTAATTATATTAATAAATAGTTTTTACTAATAATAAACAAATAACATATAGTAATTATTATTTATAAATATTATTATTATTATCAATTTTATTATTATTTATATATATATATATATATATATATATATATATATATATATATATATAAATTGTTTGAATACAAAACTGTATGCCTTTTGTTTCTGCCAAACAATACATTCATATCAAAGTTATGGTCATGCATATATTTATGAGCATTTGCATTTACATAAATGCTTATCCTGTCATATATTATAGTCAAAACTATCCATATAAAAGGGTACATTTAACTGAGACTCAAACAGAGAAGACTGATAGATGAAGATGTTTGAAAAGCGCTAGAGTGATTAAATAGTGTTAACATTGATTATGCAGTTACTTAGGTGAACTGTTCCTTTAAGACAAAGAGCAAATTACAAAATTTAGAAAAATCGCACAGTGAACATTCTGCCCTCCTCACTTCTGAAATGATTGCAACAAATGTCAGAAGACATTCAGGGTATTATTTTACGTGTACTACCAGCTGGTCAATATTAGTGCTTTGGAGCTCTTGAAAAGCACAGATTTTGTCCTGATGGTCCTTGTTTAGACTACAGGCTGAGTTGCTTTAGACTCAGTGTGCTGTGAGAGCTTCTGAGCAGATACAATCTGAGCAGGATGTGGACATGATGAATGGTTTAGTGTAAGAGGTTGGCACTTCACTGCATTTTCATGGTCTGTTCTCCATCCCTTCTCCCTCTCTCTCTCTCTATATATCTCTGTCTACCACACACACACACGCGCACACACACACACGGCTGCTTCCCCCTGCTGGGCAGGATGGGAGATGAGGGGGGAAGGGAGGACTCTGGCAGCTCTAATGCTGATTCTGGTTCTGGTTGGTTACATGGATATTCACATATGCACATGACAGCCCCAGCTACTGATTTATCAGCTATTAATCAGAGCTGGATTCTCCACTGGGGGGCTTTGAATTATTAGCAGCAGATGCTGTGATTTGAAATAGATGGCAGAGTTAGTGGTCGATACTGCAGGTGTCTGCAGATATTGAGAGTGTGGAGCGGGTTTAGTGCGTGCGGTTGGGCACGTTTGCTTGTGAATGTGTATGTAATCAGCCTGCTTGACTGATTGCTGTTTGTTTAACACACTGGCATGTTAAAACGTCCACATCAGCCATAATGTACAGTGCTTTGATATGGTAATTCATGGCTATTTATGTTACACGTATCCTGAGAGCATCAGGGCATCAGTAAACACCGTGGTTGCTCGGCCAGCATTTAATGTATAATGTTTCTGTAGCTCAACTGGTAGATACATCAAGGTTGTGAATTTGATTTTCACACGTTTATAAAACACATATCTAGATAACTGTCAATCTTCATTGCTCAAAATTTGAAAGAATATTAGCTGTAGGTATATCACTGTTATACTAACATGTTTTACAAAACAACCAAGGTGTTTGAACACAAACATTTATTTTAAGGAGAACACAGTGATTCAAATTAGAGAACAGTAACTACTGTAGTACGAAAGAAGATTACAACTAAAGTTTTGGAGGGTTGCAGCTGTCAGAAATTAGTAGGAAGTTTAGAGGCCCTTGCTTTGAATGATTTTAGCACATCTGTGACAACAGGACATTAATAGTTTCTCACACTGCGTCTTCCACTCTCTTCTATAGTTTGGTAACTGCCATGGGTTTCTTAGCCATAACTTTGTCAGCAAAGATTTTCCAGAGATTTTCAGTCAGGTTGTAAGACAAATTTTGTCTTCTGGGAAACATGAGGGGCAGTACTAAATGAAAAAATAAGATACTTAGGCAAAATAAGAAAAATGTACACATCTCCATTCTGTTTCAAAAGTTTTCACCCCTGGCTCTTAATGCATGGTTTTTCTTTCTGGAGCATCACTGAGCGTTTGAACCTTCTGTAATAGTTCCATATGAGTCCCTCAGTTGTCCTCAGTGTGATTTGTCGGCAAAGATTTTCCAGAGATTTCCAGTCAGGCTATTTCATTATTTCAGTGTTCTTGGGCTTCAAGGAACTGCTTTACCCATTTTGTAGTTTGACAGGGGCATTGTCTTGGATGAAAATACGGGCGGATTGGAAGATGCTTGCAGGGAAGGAACTGCATATTAGCAATGCAAGTTTTGCATTCATCCTACCGTGTATCTGTATAAGAGGCCCAACTCCTGCTGAAGAAAACATCTCTCAAACCATGACACTTCCTCCTTCACCTTTCACTGACTTCGTTATGCACTTCAGTCTTTATCCAGTTTGACGCAAAACAAAATGTTTCCCATCACACCCAAATAAATTGTGAAACGTGAACTTTGGATCAGTTTTCCTCTCCACACAGCATGGTTCACAGCAAAGGTGAGCTTAGCCTTTTGATTCTTTCTGCTGATGAGAGGCTTGGTCACTGCAGAGTGCGCTTTTAGTCCGACTTCACTTAAACATCCTGGGACAGATTCTTACTCTGTTCAGCGATAACCTGGCAAGCAATTCCAGCGGCAGTGATGAACCAATTCCCCATTGAGAGTCTCTGCATTATCCTGTCGTCTTGTGCATTAGTGTACTTGATCTCATGATGAAAGGGTACCTGTGCTCAGCCGGGACAGAATTGGATTTAGGAAGCGGAATCCTTTGGTACGAATCCTGTGAAAAACATAACTCACGATGAAAGAGCAGAAAGATGAGAGATCGAAAAACAAGCTAAAACAGCATGCTTGCGATTGCATTTTTATGATAGCCTTTATGGGGGACCTGAATGAATTAGTGTCATTGTAAACCTGCAATATTTGAGAAATCACAGATTTGGCATTACCTACTTCTTTTGCAATGGCTGAAAGGGTTATCACTTTGGCCTTTATCTGGACAACCTGCTAATCACCTTAAAACGGCCTGCCATCTTGCAAACTCAGTAAAAATTGGAGGAATGCTGCCACTTAAATAGGGTTTGTCATATGCTTAAGGAAATTAGCACCAGGTGCCAGATTAACACCAATAATTTACAGTTGAGCTGCAAAATGTTAATTAAGCAAAATAATATGACACAAAATGCATGTTATTGTTATTTAGTACTGACTTGAATAAGATATTTCACATAAAGTTCATTTACATATATTCCACGAGAAACAAATAATAGTTTAATTAATAAAAATGACCCCGTTCAAAAGTTTACATCCCCTTGATTCTTAATACTGTGTCTTTACCTGAATGATCCACAGCTGTGTTTTTTAGTTTAGTGATAGTTGTTCATAAGTCCCTTGTTTGTCCTGAACAGTTAAACTGCCTGCTGTTCTTCAGAAAAATCCTTCAGGTCCCACAAATTCTTTGGTTTTTCAGCATTTTTGTGTATTTGAACCCTTTCCAACAATGAATGGAAAATCTTTTACGACAAAGTTATGGCTAAGAAACCCACTACAATTACCAAACTTTGGAAGAGAGTGGAAGAAGAGTGTTTGAAGATCCATCTTTTCACACTGAGGACAAATGAGGGACTCATATGCAACTATTACAGAAGGTTCAAACGCTCACTGATGCTCCAGAAAGAAAAACCATGCACTAAGAGCTAAAGGGTAAATTGAACTTATCTTGTTCCTCTGGGAAACATTAAACTATCTTCCATTTAACATTTTGCAGATTCTGAAAGGGGGGTGTAAACTTTTGACCTCAACTGTGTCTGTAATTGTTTCCTAATTTGATCAGTTTTTTTATACTGTGCTTTAGAATACTATTAATTTATGAAATTAAACTGTTCTTCTACTCCTGTTAGGATAACTTCAAATAGGACCAAGCATTTTTTCATTCATCACCCAAAACTGCATGTATACAGAGTTTAAGGAAATATGTTTATTTTAACTGATCATTTTAATATATATACATATTTTTTCATGTCATCCATCTAGAGTAGACAGACCCATATACTAGCATAATTCCTCCCCATTTGGCAATTTAGGATATAAACAGGTAGCGAACAGACACGGCACCCGATTGAGCAAAAGGGTTGCCAGATCAAGCACAGGTTAATCCATTAAATAGTGGAGCCGAGAGAGCAGCGTTGCCAAATTCTGATTGTGACCATAAGGGTCCGTTTTACACGGACATCTGCTCATCTTGGAGTCAAGTGGGCCTCAGAGGCTCCGAGTGCCTATTTCAAACAGCTAGATTAACATATCCAACACCAGCCCTGTCTGATTAGTACAAGCAGTACTGAGGCCAGTAGCTAGAATCACAAGCGCTGTAATGGAGCTCTCAGGAAGCCTCAATCACACCTTGGAGAAGGTGGCAAAAAGCAGCTCTTGTCTTCTAATTGTATCGCTGCACGATGATGCTATTTAAAGGATGCAGGATTAGCTTCATGCAACTGAAGATACGTGATGTATTCGCCCATTTCTGTCTATTGTTGAGGCTTCTGGGTCTGTAAGCTTTGTAAGGCCTAAAACAAGTCTGCATGAAAGGACTGGAGGTTCATATCAGCGCCCTACGATCTGCGCCACGTGATTGCTCACAGGCCTGCGGTTGCAGATGAGGGAGTACCGCACTGGTGCAGGAATGACTCACTGACAATGCCACAAATCACATTCTTTCGGAATAAATGAGAGCCGCGGCTCAATGGTTCAAGCCTTCGGTGGTTTGATGCACATGCTGATCAAATGCCTCGCTGTCTCTTTTATGTCATAGGGTATTCAATACTGCAGGCTATCATGGAAAAGGCGGGCCAGAACGGTTGGCAGGTCAGCGCCATATGTGTCGAGAACTTTAATGATGCCAGTTACCGGCAGCTTCTTGAAGACCTGGACCGCAGGCAGGAAAAGACGTTTGTCATAGACCTGGAGGCAGAGAGACTGAACAACATGCTGGAACAGGTGAGATAAGAGGATGGTTGTCAAGTCAATGCAGAAAGGAATGCAAAATGCATAAATTATTGAATTAAATAAATAAAAGGCAAATAATGTATAATTGAAATATCATTATGTTTCTATTTATCTAATTAAAATATATGTTTATTCAGTTAAATAATTTGTATGTGTTTTACCTTTTTGTATTTCCTGAAATAAGATTCAGCTTTATTTTATTTTATTTCATTTTATTTTATTTTATCTCCTGAAATAAGAAAGAGGTAGATATTTTAGAGGTCGTTTTATTTTATTTTATCTCCTGACATAAGATGCAGGTAGATATTCTGGAGGTAGTTTTATTTATTTAATTTATTTTAATTTAATTTTATTTAATTTTATTTTATTTTATTTTATTTTATTTTATTTTATTTTATTTTATTTTATTTTACTTTACTTTACTTTACTTTACTTTACTTTACTTTACTTTACTTTACTTTACTTTACTTTACTTTACTTTACTTTACTTTACTTTACTTTATTCTATTTTATTTTATCTCCTGAAATAAGATGCAGGTAGATATTCTAGAGGTCATTTTATTTTATTTTATTTTATTTTATTTTATTTTATTTTATTCATCTCCTGAAATAAGACAGGGGTAGATATTACAGAGGTCATTTTATTTTATTTTATTTTATTTTATTTTATTTTATTTTATTAAATAGGACACAGGTAGATATTCTAGAGGTAGTTTTATTTTATTTAATTATATTATTTTATTTTGTCTCCTGAAATAAGATGCAGGTAAATATTCTAGAGGTCATTTTATTTTATTTTATTTTTTATTTTATGAAATAAGACACAGGTAGATATTCTAGAGGTAGTTTTTTTTTTCATTATATTATTTTATTTTATCTCCTGAAATAAGACACAGGGTAGATATTCGAGGTAGTTTTATTTTATTTTATTTTATTTTATTATCTCCTGAAATAAGACCTTAGTACTTATTCTAGAGGTTATTATATTTTATTTTATTACTTTATTTTATTTTATCTCCTGAAATAAGACCCAGGTAGATATTCTAGAGGTAGTTTTTTATTTTATTTACTTTTATCTGCTGAAATAAGACACATGTAGATATTTTAGATGTAGTTTTATTTTACTTTTTATTTTTGTTTATTTTTTATTTTATTTATGTGCGTTATGTATTAAGACAATGCCATATAAAATACACAATCATAGAGAATTATGGGATATACAAATATAATTCAACAACACACCCTGAATGGTTAAACATGTTTTTAAAGGCCTATAAACTGTACTGTACACTGTGAATCAGGTTTAACTAAACAGAATTAAATATGCACAAGCACAAGATCCTGAGGGAACAAAGAACAGATTTCCTCAAGTAATTCAGTTGCAGAAATGACACATTAGAAGGGCATATTTCTTTATTCCCTGCAAACGGATCCCTTGATACTTCCTTTTGCAACATTTTGTAGCTGTCAAAGTCATTTTAAGATATTATTGCTGGTGTTTGCTTCAATATTCCTCAAATTACAGAGCGGTATGGGAAAAGGCAGCCTGTTTGATTAGAAATAATTAATAACAGCGGAATTCTGCTTTCCCAACGGCTTACAGCGCCGCTGTACATTCATATGCCGGGTGAATGCCGACAACTGTATTTGCTTTTAGGATTTGCCCTCACTGCAATGTCTGGTTTATCTCCGCAGATTGTGAGTGTCGGCAAGCATGTCAAAGGCTACCATTACATCATGGCAAATTTGGTGAGCTAAATTGTATTCCTTTATCGCCTTATTCTCCCTGTCAGCTTGTCCTCCTTTCATATTCTGTTTTATCTCTTACTTTCTACATATTCCTCTCCACTCCACTGGTCTCTCTCTCTCTCTCTAGTTGTCTCGGGCCTCTCTGTCTCCTGCCCCCCCTCGTTCTTTTTCTTTCTTAATCCTCGCTTTTCTTTAAGCAAGATACGTCAATTTGAGAGACTAATTCGTATTCCAGTGTGAGCGGTGGTGACAGTGTTTTAATGATGCTGGGAGCTGCAGAGCGTGCTCTCTCTCCCTGCTCTCTGGCTGTGCGCGGAATTGGCTCACAGAGGCGAGCTGGATATGAATGTTTGTGGAATTTCTCTTATCGTAGCACTGCATTGCCAACTACGTTTTAATAATCTCTCTTTCCCTCTCTCTCTCTGTATTTCTCACTCCTTCCCCTTCTTTGCTCTGGCAGGGTTTTAAGGACATCAATCTGGAGCGTTTCATGCATGGGGGAGCCAATGTGACAGGCTTTCAGCTGGTGGACTTCAGCAATCCCATGGTTATTAAACTCATGCAGAGATGGAACAAGCTGGACCAGCGCGAGTATCCCGGCTCTGACGCTCCTCCCAAGGTACTGTCGCCTGGCCCAGTCCAGTGTGGTGCAACTTTGAAGTCAGATACATTAGCATAAATGCATAAACGCCCTGTTTGAGGCGTTCCAGCCACACTGAGAAAAAACACTCAAATCTCTAGAATGAGTCTGATGATCACATCCAGTGGTTTTATAAGCATGTTTCAAGGTTAAAGGTTGTATCAGCGATTTCAAGCCTGAAACATAAAGTGTCAAATTCAGCTTACTTCACGATCCGCTCGCTGCCTGCCCCATAAATTGACTGTAAAAAAAAAACTGCGTCTCTCTGGTCAGCCTAGGGTCCGAGATATGCCAAAAAAACAGTCGGTGCTACCAACCTTTCCACAGAAAAACAAACAGTGTTCCAACCAATCACCGTCAGGGGTTTGGTGTTGTGGACTTTCCTACTGGTGCAGGGATGTGAGGGAGGCGGAGCGAAGGTCCACAACACCAAACCCCTGACGGTGATTGGTTGGAACACTGTTTGTTTTTCTGTGGAATAGTTGATAGCACCGATTGTTTTTTTGGCATTTCTGGGACCCTAGGCTGACCAGAGAGACGCGTTTTTTTTTACAGTCGATTTATGGGGCAGGCAGCGAGCTGATCGTGAAGAAAGGTCAGCTGAATTTGACACTTTATGTTTTAGGCTTGAAATCGCTGATACAACCTTTAAGTAAGCCAGAAAGCTTTTTTTGGTTGAATGGGTGAGTGCAAGTAAGAAATGTAGAATGGATAGATAGATGGGTGGGTAAAATTGAAAATGGATGGATAATGTAACCAAGGAAGAGAGAAAGTTGGGTTGGTTGGAAGGGAGAAACGAACAATCTTAAAAATAAAGGTGCTTCACAACGCCATAGAAGAACATTTCCAATAAGAACCGTCAACATCTGTAGAACCTTTCTGTTTCACATAAGGTCTTTTGTGATGAAAGAAGGTTCTTCAGATTATCAAAATGTAAGAAAGAGATGGTTCTTTAAAGAACCTTTGACTGAATGGTTCTTTGTGGAACCAAAAATGGTTCTTCTATGGCATTACTGTATAGAACCTTTTTAAAGCATCTTTATTTTTAAGAGTGAATGATGAATGGCTAATGTCAGCAAGGAAAGAAGAAAAAATGTGTGGGTGGAAGGAAGGGAAGGAAGGAAGAAGGAAAGAATAAAAGTATGGATTATGAATAAGGAAGAAAGCATGAGTAGAAGGATAGATGATGGATTGTGAAAGGAAGGAAAAATGGATGGATGATGGTGGATGGTGGGTGTATGAAAGCAAAGGAAGTTAGAAAGAAGGAAGGGTGGATGAATAATATAAGCAAAAAGGAAGAAAGAAAGAGTGTGTGGGAGGAGGGAATTGAGGAAAGAAATATAGAAAGAGGATGGATGGATGGATGGATGGGTTTTAGGAAGGAAGGAATGAAGGACAGAAATGAAGAAATGTAGACAATTGAAAAAGTAAGGGATGATGAAAGAGGATGGATGGGTGGAAGAAAAAGGATGGATGATGGATAGTGCAAGAAAAGGAAAAAAGTATGCGTGGAAGAAAGGAAGGAAAGATAAAATAGAGGAGGATGGGTGGATGGTTGAAAGGAGCAAGGAAGGATGAGTTGGTGGAGATGTAAGCAAAAAGGAAGGGATCAATGGGTTTTAGGAAGGAAATAAGGAAGGAATGAAGGACAAAATAAAGAAATATAGGCAATTGGAAAATTAAAGGAGGATGGATGATGCATAGTGTAAGGAAGAAAAAAGTATGGTTGGCTGGACGAAAGGAGAGTGGATGGATGGAAGTATGAATGGATGGAAGAAAAAGGATGGATGAAAGGATAGATGAAGAATGAATGTGAAGTTGAATGTGGATGGTTGGGTTTCTGAAATGAAGGAAGGAAAGAAATATAGACAAAGGAAAAAGGAAGGGATGGATAGGTGGAAGGAAGGAAGGGAAGCAAAAAAGATGAAGGAAGAAGAATCTGTGGTTGGGTTTGTTGAAGGAGAGGAGGATGAATGGAAGGATATATGAAGGAAAGATGAATGGATGGAAGGATGGTTAGATGTGAGTGGTTGGGTTTGTGGAATAAAGAAAGGAACGAAAGAAGCAGACAATTAAAATAGATGGGAAGATTGAAGAAAGTAGGATTGGTGTGTAGAAATATGGATGAATGGGAGAAAATGGATGGATGGAAGGATAGAAAAAGGAAATACGAATGGATAAAAGAATGGGTAGATGTGAGTGGTTGGGTTTGTAGAAAGAAAGAAAGAAAGAAAGACAAATGAAAAAGGAAGGAGTGATTGAAGAAAGTAAAATGGGTGGGTGGAAGTATGGATGGATGGATGGATGGAAGAAAAAGTATAGATGGAAGGATAGATGAAGGAAGAGAGAAAGGATGATTGTGAAGTATAAATTAATGTGGGTGGTTGGGTTTTTGAAATGAAGGAGAAAGAAAGAAATATAGACAGAGGAAAGAAGGAAGGGATGGATGGAAGGGTGAGTGGAAGAAATGTATTAAGCAATATAGATGAAGGAAGGGAGAAGGGGTGGTTGGGTTTGTTGAAAGAAGAAAGGATGAATGGAAGGATAGATGACGAAAGAAAAGAAGGCTGGAGAGATGTGAGTGGTTGGGTTTGTGGAATAAAGAAAGGAAAGAATATAGACAATTGAAAAAGGAAGGGATGATTGAAGAAAGTAGGATGGGTGGGTGGAAGCATGTACGAATGGAAAAGAAATGATGGATAGATGGATGGATGAGTTTTAGGAAGGGAAGAAGAAAGAACTGGAGAAGTGAGTAGTTGGGTTTGTGGAATAAAGAAAGGAAAGAATATAGACAATTGAAAAAGGAAGGGATGATTGAAGAAAGTAGGATGGGTGGGTGGAAGCATGTACGAATGGAAAAGAAATGATGGATAGATGGATGGATGAGTTTTAGGAAGGAAAGAAGAAAGAAATGGAGAAGTAGTTTGGTTTGTGGAATAAAGAAAGGAAAGAATATAGACAATTGAAAAAGGAAGGGATGATTGAAGAAGGTAGGTTGGGTGGGTAGAAGCATGGATGGATGGGAAAAAAATATGGATGATGAATGGATAAATGTATGGATGAGTTTTAGGAAGGAAAGAAGGAAGGAATTAAGAAGTGAGTTGTTGGGTTTGTGGAATAAAGAAAGAAAAGAATATAGACAATTGAAAAAGGAAGGGATGGTTGAAGAAAGTAGGATGGGTGGGTAGAAGCATGGATGGATGGAAGAAAAATGATGGATAGATGGATGATTGAGTTTTAGGAAGGAAAGAAAGAGGGAATAAAGAAGTGAGTGGTTGGGTTTGTGGAATAAAGTAAGGAAAGAAGGAAAGAAATTTAGACAATTGAAAAAGAAATGGATGATGAGGGTGGGTGAAAGTATGGATGGATGGAAAGATAGATGAATGAATGTGAAGTATGAATGGATGTGGGTGGTTGGGTTTCTAAATTGTTTTGAAGGATGGATAGATATGAGCATTTTTACTCATTTTTACTTGTTTTATGCCAGAACTAGAATATCAAAAACACAAGCTGTGCTGATGTATTGTAGTAACACGAAAACACTGTGTAACAAACTGCATCACTTCAACCCGTACTGTGAATTATACACCTACATTATCATAAGCCGTTTCATTCATCCTAGTCTCACCAGACGAATCCTGCTCGTGATTTGATATGCCTGTTCATGTCTGCGTCGTGAAAGCAAGGTCTTTGTTGATCCGTTTTTACTGGGACTCACTTTCCCCCTGGGGCCTGATGAGGATGACATTCTTTGGAGGGCGGTTGCATTGATCCCCGCCTGGTGATGCGCCGCAGTAACGGAAATCCCTTTGGCGTGGCCTGAGGGGACATCGCTTTACCAGGCAGCTGCTTCTCACTGCACACCGCTGGCCAGAGCAGGATGCTGGGGAGGGACACTGTCGGGGTGTAAATAAGAGATGCTGTGGTCCAACCATGTCAACACATGCACGGATCCACATATGCACTGTCACAGACTCGCCCTGTGGTATTTTGACTCGGCTGCTCCGTCTTTCATCCCAAATACTTTAAGCTAGTCCCATAAGCCCTCCTCAGACAGCAGCACGACTGACACCCCAAAAACTCCGAAAATCTCCAAGCTGTTAGCCTTTCCTGCTGAGGCTATCGGAAGTGTCCCAAAGGCACCGTCTAGTGAGGACACACCTTCTCCAGGGATCAATCCGTGTGTTTTTAAGGCTTAGGGGAGCACATGGCATTAGCTGGAGTGATTTAACTGCAACTATTGCAGTGCTTCCTTTTTGTCCTGCGGGAGTCAAAAGATAGCCCTGCTATCGTTTATAATTAATGTTGAGCTATGAAACGGTGGGTAGACTAAATATAAATGCATTGCCTTAAAGGGATAGTACACTCAAAAAATGAATGAAATCCGGTAATTATTTACTTAATGAGAGTCATTAATTTGCATGTATTTAGAAAGAGTCTTCTCATTTCCATAAAATATAATTTTACAATGACCACGTCTGTACTTTAAAAAAAATTACCAAAGAACTCATAAACAAATCGTTTAGTCTGATTTGTGAAAGTAATTCATTGAAAAGAATCAATTCGAAAGGATGATTAATTCACAAATCAGACTGATGTGACTTAGCAATGACCCAAATTTCTTCACGCAAAGTGGTTTCAGAATGGCTTTTGAACATTTATGTGGTGCTTTTATAACTATTCAAAAATCATGGGTGAGTAAGATTTTTGAATTAATGCTTTTATTCAGCTCAGACACATTAAATTGATCAAATATGACCATAAAGACATTTATTATGTTTCAAAGTAAATGTTCATTTGAATGATCTATTATACAGAGAACCTTGTTTTCAGCCTTGATAATAATAAGAAATTAGCACCAATTCAGCATATTAAAATGATTTCTGAAGAATCATGTGACAGGCTGGCTGAAAAAAACATCTAAAATAAGCAAGATCACACTCATAGCAGTCCAATTTAGCTGTATATCAGCATGGCTGTGATTTGGTCATATATTATCATAGCACATACAGCCATATCGCACGGCTACGTTTATTCAACAGTTTGATGACACGAGTGGGTAATACATAAGAAACAACAATGGAGTGTCTTTAAAACCCCTCTTGTAGCAACTACATCTTTCCGCCATCAATTAAAATCTTAAGTTTACAGTCTAACAGCTGAGCCCAAGCCTCCGTTACTAATTCCAAAACATCACCTTAGAACTAGTAACGAAGGAATGTTGAGTTGCTCTGGAACAAATTATAGATTAGAGAGTCCAAAGATTGCACATTAGATTTACCCAATATAAAATATATTTCATGTTTACACACTATAAAGACATCAGAGTCAGCTGCAAATTCCAGAAGATCTGGCCGAGGTAAGGCTGCTCTTTGCAGGCTTATGAGCACTGAATGGCCGCTGACGCCCTGGAGCTCACATCTCTGAAAACGTCATCTTTATTAACAAATCGCACATTTAAAGTCTAAACAAGTACATTCTTGCCCAAAAACTCTTAAAACTATAACAAATTCCGTACAACTCAGAACACTGAGTTGCTTCAGTGAAAGCTTAATGTATTAAAAGCACACTGTATTATGTAGAATAGACAATGAGAGAGAGATGGACTGAGCAAATGTGATTACCTTCATCGATTGTGATAAACATTAATTTGAATGTCTACTGAGGAAAGCGATATCTTTGTAGTAGTAACGTTTCATCTTTTAAGGGTGATTTCTGATGACAGCACTGCTCAGAGCAGTTGTTGCCTGCATTTTACAAGGTGTTAAAAGTAAAAATAACTTACTTGTTTACAACCCTGTTTTAATCTGTTTCAATATACAAGTCTTTACTGCTGACTCACTCATAAAAACAGTCTCATCACCATCTAATAGCAGAACAATGTAACTAAAATCACAATCACGAACACACGCACCATTGTTAAATTTAATAATATTGTGTTTATGCAACAGTTCGACAGCACAAGTATGTCAATTTATAAACAAAATAACAACGTCTTTAGAACTCTTTTTTGTGCAGAACTACTTCCTTCTGCCACAAATTCATATCTAAAGTTTGCAGTTTAACAGCTGAGCCCATCCTCCGTTACTAATTCTAAAACTTCAGAACTAGTAACAAAGGAACGCTGAGTTGTTTCACTGAAAGCTTATTGTATTACTGTATTAAAAGCTCACTGTATTATGTACAGTATTATGATAAAGAGATGGACTGATCGAGTTTGATTACCTGCATCTGATACAGCATTCATTTTGAGATTGACCTATAAACATTAGTTTGAATGTCTGCTGAGGAAAGCGATATCTTTGTTGTAGTATTGTTTCATCTTTTAAGGTTGATTTCCTTGCATTTGTTGGCTGCATCTTACAAGGTGTTGTTAAAAGTAAAAAATAACTTCCTTGTTTACAACCCTCTTTCAGTCTGTTTTCATATAAAAGTCTTTACTGCTGACTCACTCATAAAAACAGTCTATTAGCGGAACAATGTAATTAAAATCACCATTACAAACACACACTGTTTCCCAATTCTAAATACTATTATTAAATACTTATATTATTTATTGAATAATAATATTTAATAAACAACAACAGCCATCATAAAATTTGCTAGGCAATTCAGTCAAAAGTACAAAGGAAGCGCTCTGATATACAGCATTAAAGTGACACAAAATATAACATTTTCCCCTAACAAATAATAGATTAATGAGACCAAAGGTTGTCTGTTACATTTTAGCCTAAATGAATTATATCTTATGCTTAACCACTACAGACGCATTAGAGCTAGCTGCAAATTTCTGAAGATATTGTATAATTTGCAATATTTCACAATAGTACTGTTTTACTATATTTTGATTGATTTAATGCAGTCTTGGTGAACATAAGAGATGATGTTAGGTAAATTTCATTTTTAGATGAACTATCCCTTTAAATACCTTCTTAAATCTCCTGTTATCTCTCTCTCTCTCTCTCTCTATTTCATACTAACTCTGTCGTTCCATCTCATGCACCCTGTGTGCCATTGTAGCCCAGGGGTCTTTCTGTGTGTTTTGTGTGTGTTTGTAACGGTACAAAGAGTTCCAGCTCTTACACTAGAGATCTGCTGATGGAATACCAAAAACCATCTCACAGCACAGCCAGAGTGGCGTCTTTCAACCGTCAACCATCAAGCAAGCAGGACAGTCTGAACACACAGGGGTATTTTTTCCTTTAACAGTGTGCATGTATGTACATTCGGCTCAGGTGACCTCGTCTGACTCAGTTTGATAAAAGAAAAATAGCAGTAAGAGAAACAACGAGGGCACAAAGCATCAGGCCTCTAAAGAACAAACGCGTGTGCAGAGCTGCGGTTTGTTTCCTTTGTAAAAATACTGTGCGTCGCCTGCAGTGATTCATTCCGTGCCGTTTTATCTCGGCGAGGCAGAGAGAAAGAGCACAAGCCACTTATTGGTGCAATCAGGGCAGCCTCCGATAGCAGCTGACCGGCCCTCCCCCCACTCCCACCCACCAGAGACTGAACAGGAAGCGTCTCACAGCTACTGTGTCAGAGCTCACTGATTTCACATGCTCTGTCTGCTCCTAATATGTGCAATGACAAGCATGTGCGAGTCTCTGCTCCACTCTTTTTTTCTTGCTTTTTTCAGTTTGTCCCTTGCACTGTACTTTTGTTGTTTCCCCATTTGATCCAGCTGCAAAACACAGATCGCTATTCTGTGTGATTCCGCTTGGATGTGCTTCGCTCATGAGGGCGTCAGCCCTTACAAATGGCACTCATTAGTGTAAACCTAATGTAGTAAGGTTGATTGACTATACTCTGAATTATGCTGGAGTAATTGATTCTGATTGGTCAATCACCACATTTTGCAGTGAATCTTTTCGTATTAAGACTACTAAACTGTTTAATTATAGGTACTTTCCTGTATATGCGTATTCGACACTGGTTAGTTAGTTTAATGTCTCTTAATTTGGGTAGATAGATACATACATAGCCAATCTGTATATATGGGTATGTATATATTGTACAGAATTCGTGCAAACTGCTGTCCCACAATCAAAAAACACATTTAAAAAGTATTCAAGTATTCAAATCTTAGATGTTTACGAAGATCATTTTATTATCTTTTGAACCCCACAATAATATTTAAAATATCAGTAAGCTTAATATATGTAAAATCATCATTTAGTGGGTACTTTCAATTGGGAGGTGGCTGTCCCGAACCCTAACCACTACATTTCAACTTATGAAAATATTGAAATAATTTTTACATTTTATGCCATTGTTGTTTTCAAAAATATCCTCTTTTTTTTGTCACGACTGAAACATGGGATGTTTTGTCATAAATAAAGTATATTGAATTATTAAATAAGATGTTATGATAGTTTTTGGTTCAATGTATAGTCAAACAAATGAATCCCTAACTTTGAAATCAGTATGATCAACTTTTTTGCCATTTGATTAAAAATACAACAAATCTCATAAATTACATTTGAAATATTGTTAAATGTGCAGTTGTTATTGATTTACCTCTGAAAAAATGTTAATAAAATAGCAAAAATATATATTTACAATGTAGATGTAAGTAAAATGTTAATAGGTCAATTTAACCCTTCAAATTAAATTAAATTAAATTAAATTATTACTGTGTTTCGGTAGTGACAAATTTGGGGAGAGGACAAATATTCCAAAACATTCTGAAAATACAATATGAGGATTAACTGCACAATTACTAGAATTGTGTACCTTGGATATTATACAATTTGCATACATACAATTTTTCGAAAAAAATCATTTTTTTCAAGACATTTCCAACTTCCAAATGCTGTAAAATGCAGTCATTTCATGATACTTAATTAATGTTAACAAATTGTACCTTAAAACACCACAAAAGCGTTACTGTATAAGCATATACTGACCTTTCTATGACCCTCTGTTTCTGTAGTACACTTCCGCTCTTACGTATGACGGAGTCATGGTGATGGCAGAAGCCTTCAGGAACCTTCGAAGACAGAAGGTGGACATCTCCCGCAGGGGCAATGCCGGAGACTGCCTGGCCAACCCCGCTGCCCCCTGGAACCAAGGCATTGACATGGAGCGCACACTCAAACAGGTCACATGCACAGATGAGCAAATGCAGGCTTTTTATGAAATGGGAAAGAAGTGCTTTGTGCAGCGTTTCAATGGGAGAAAGACAGAAATAAATGTCTAATGGAAAAAAACAAGGCTGTGAGGTGACAGAGGGCTGAACAGAACAGTAATCGGCGATCTGAAAATGCGAAATGCCCAAATCTGAATCGATGGAAGGTAGAAAATGACAGTGGAAATGGAAAGGTGTAATTGAGGGAACTATAAGAATAGAGCAAAGCGAGAGCCAAAACAGGAGAGAGTGGCGGAAAACAAGATGGATAGAGACACAGTGAGAGCAAGAAAGATGTGGAATGTGTGTTCTTAGAGCCCAACAACCTACCTCACAAACAAATACATACAAAAAAAATTGATTAACATCCAATAACACTTTATATTTACAGTACTAGGTAAATACTGCCACAGTGCACTTATAAATGCATTAGTAATAAAAAAAATTCTGTAAACAGTTTTTTATTGGCAAGAAATTACTTAATTGCTTTTAATTATACACAGATAGATAAGAAATCTCTCTCATATTTAACATGCTCTACTGCCACATCGCTAAAAGAGTCCAGGCAGAATTTATGATCTTTTTGTATATTAATACTCAGTCATGGTGCAAACTGGCAATGGTTTTGGGATTTTATTTACAGATCTTAAAGGTGACATTACATGAAAATCTAACAGCATGACAAAAGTTCAAGCAAAGCATGTTAACTGTTCTGTCGTTGGCTGCACAGAAAAGCACAGAAGACTATTTAGAGTTCCAGCCTCAGAGGAGACAAGACAGCAGTGGATTTATTGATTTATTTACTGTATATTACACTTCTGCCACACAGATCTATTATGAACATGCAATTTCTTTCCCAGCCGTTTACCTTCACAGACATAACTGACTGTTTTTGTAACTCCTGTGTGTTTTAAATGTAAACTTGTGTGTATTTGACTGTTTAAGCGCAATAAGACATGAAAGAGAACATAGTACTCACATGCCGTGTGACAGCCGCTTTCTGTGTGCATGCTTCGAATGTGTGTGCTCAGAAAACCATACATCAGAAGTTTAAGCTAATATGGTTTAAACGCATGATTTCAATGCGATAGACTTGATAATCTAAACCAAACAGATGTTCTTTGGCACAGTACTTGAGGAACTTATGGAAGCCTGTTTCCACCACTAAATAGCACATTTTAATTTAGTTATTGCGACTTATCTGACTTGTCAGAATTGCAAAATATAAACTCGGAATTCTGAGAAATAAAATCAGAATTGCAGGATGTAAAGTTCTGAGCAATAAAGTCGCAATTGCTTGATATAAACTCACAAATGCGAGTTTGAAAGTCAGAAATCTGTGATATAAACTCGCATTTCTGAGAAATTAAGTCAGAATTGTGTGATATAAACTTGCAATTGCGAGTTAAGTCAAAATTGTGAGATATAAGCTTGCAATTCTGTGAACATATCAGTATTTTTTCTCTTCAGAACTGGACTTTGTAACACACTTTTGCAAGTTTATATCTCACAATTTTGATAAAAAAGAATTGTGAAATACAAACTTGCAATTGCGAGAAAAAAAGTCAGAATATATTTCGTGTATATTTATACAGTTTATATCTCGCAATTCTGACTTTATTTCTCACAATTGTGAGTTTATATCCTGAAATTCTGACTTTATATCTAGGAATTCTGACTTTATAACTCACAATTGTGCATTTATATCTCACAGTTCTGAGAAAAGTCAGAATTGAGAGATAAAAAGTCAGAATTGCGATAAAAAGTTGCAATTATCTTTTTTATTTTCTATTCAGTGGCGGAAACGGGCTTCCATACACTGTAAAACTCAACAAGTTATGGGAACTCAAACCGTTTGAGGACACCGATTGCCTTAAACCATTTAAGTTTTAAAACCAATAAATATGAGTGCTATAATCTCATCTACATTGAGTACTATAAACTCATCTAAATTGGGTTCAATTAACTTAACTCAATGTAGATGAGTATATAGTACTCATATTCATTGGTTTTAAAACTTAAATGTTTTGGACAATCAGTTTCCTCAAACGGTTTAAGTTCCCGTAACTTGTCGGTTTTAGCTGTAAAGGCACAATACTATTCTGGAAAAGGGGACGGGGCATTTAAAGAGACATGCACGAAAATGGCGTATTTCTGCTTCCACTCAAAATAGGTATTTTTAAAATGATATAATAAATGATCTTTGGGATATTTTGAGCTGAAACTTCACAGACACATTCTGGGGACACCTGAGACTTATATAACATCTTGTACAAAGGGGCATAGGTCTCCTTTAAGCTATTTTAGATGGACACCTTTTTGAAAAACACTGGGTAATACTTCCAGAAGAAAGTGATGTTAAAGTTCAAGAAAGCCAGTGAATGTGTAAATGAAAGTGTTTTGAGGTGCTTTGCAGAGGTTGGATAAACTGTAATTACATTGTTTATCACCTAAATCCAGGTGCGCCTCCAAGGATTAACAGGAAACGTCCAGTTCGACCACTACGGGCGCAGAGTCAACTACACTATGGATGTTTTCGAATTAAAAAGTAACGGACCCAGAAGGGTAAGATGTCATTCTTGCATCAAACATTCGTAGTTCTTCCACTTTTTTTATATTATATGCCTCACTTAAAAAGCCTTGTCTGGGTGTTTTCCATCTACGTTTATCTTTGATTCTGAGAAAGTGTAATCATGCTTTGCTTTTGGTCTGTCTCTCTACATCTGTCGAGTGTCATTACGGTGTATTTCATTGTCTTTCTTGATGTGCTTAACGCTCTGTGCTTCACTTGATGCAGCTGTCTCTGCGAGAACAATCCCTGGAGACCCTGATGAGTCTTTATTATTTTATAGTCAGCATTTTCTTTTGTACAATGTAACATCTTGTAAGTCTCTTACAGAACCGCATTTCCATTTCATGCAACTATGGATCTCTTTACATGCTGAAAATCCTGTTTTACAGCTATTTTATCTGCTTTATAAACCCATATGAATAATTAAGACTCACACAAATGACAGATGATAATTTTTTTCAGAAACAGTCGTTATTTCTACTCTGGCATCAAATCTCCCACACAGTGTTTCCTGTGAGACAGTGTCCTCTGTTTTCTACCCACGTCAGCTGACGGAGCGTGTGGGCTATTTGACAAGCAGGCTTTGACCGTCATGCCCCCGTGGGATTGTAGGAAATAAATCTGTTTGAATTATATTTAGTTAAGAAACAGTCTCAATGTGAGAGACATAAAAATGAGAGAGGAAATTTTGTAACCAAATGTACAGTAAAAACAATGCACAAAATTCGGCCTTGAATGGTCTAGTGGTTTTAGCAGCAGAGCTATGTACGTACCATAAAGGCTCGTGTCGCACACCTTCTTCTAAACTTATGGGGAGCCCTCAGCCTCTGGCGTGCTTTATGGAGTGTGGCGGCTCCTGGCTGCTGTTGAGCAGTGCACCAGGGGAAGAGTGATGGGAAAAGGAGGAGGAGGGGAGCACAGGAACGAGCCGCCAGGGTTTGGCACTCATTTTTCAGGCGGTCGTGAGCCCCGCTTTAGGCGGATGCTGGAGCCAGGCTCTTCTTTCTCCCGTTCATCTGGGTCTCGTAAGGACACGGGCACACGCCGCTGCTCGCGTCTCCTCGGCCTGACAGTTTTATCATCCCACAGCAAAATATTACACGTGGTGACACCGTGTTCTTAAGCCACACAAAATCTACATAAGCACTTAGAAAATAACTTTAGCAGTTTTTGAGATAAGACTAAGAAAATCTATTAGTCGGAGAGACAATACACTTTCAGAAGTTTGTTTCTGTAAGATTTTTTAAATGTTTAAAAGTCTCTTAGGTTCACTAAGGCTGCATTTCTTTGATCAACAACAATATTGAGAAGAACAGTATACACTACCAGTCAAAAGTTTTTGAACAGTAAGGTTTTTTAAAGAAGTCTCTTCTGCTCATCAAGCCTGTATTTATTTGATCCAAAGTATGGCAGAACAATACAATTTTTAAATATTTTTTCTATTTAAAATAACTGTTTTCTTTTTGAATATATTTTAAATTGTGATTTTTTTCTGTGATCAAAGCTACATTTTCAGCATCATACTCTATCTTCAGTGTCGCATGATCCTTTAGAAATCATTCTGATATGCTGATGTGCAATTTAAGAAAATTTTTTATTATTATTATTAACATTGAAAACAGTTAAGTACATTTTTTTCAGGATTCTTTGATGAATAGAAAGATACAAAGATCAGCATTTGTCTGAAATAAAACGCTTTTGTAACATTAAACACTATACCCAAAGCTTGGAGTCAGTATAATTTTTTAGTTTTGTTTTTTAGGGAAAGAAATTATATAAATTAATACTTTTTTTTAGCAAGGATGCTTTAAATTGTTTAAAAGTGATGCTTTATAACATTTATGATGTTACAAAAGATTTCTATTTTAGATAAGTGCTGTTCTTCTGAACTTTTTATTCATAAAAGTAACCTGAAAAAATTCTACACAGCTGTTTTCAACATAATGATAATAATAATAATAAATGTTTTTTGTGCAGCAAATCAGAATATTAGAATGATTTCTGAAGGATCATGTGACTGGAGTAATGATACTAAAATCAGCTTTAAAATCACAGGAATAAATTACATTTTAAAACATATTCAATTATAAAACAGTTACTTTAAATAGTAAAAATATTTCAAATTTTCAATGTTTTTGCTGTACAGTACTTGGTAAGTGGAAGAGACCTCCTTAAAAAACATTTAAAATCTTACTGTTCCAAAAATTTTGACTGGTAGTGTATAAATTTTTTTTTAATAATAATAATTCTGCACATTTAGACACATTTACCCATATGGGCAGGCTTGCATGTATTTATATGCTCCAATTGGGTCTGGAGTCTCATTCTTGTCTTTGTCCCATCTCCAGATCGGATACTGGAATGATGCTGATAAGTTGGTTCTGACCCAGGATCAAGCTTTGCTTCCCAATGAAACGTCTGGCATGGAGAACAGAACCGTAATTGTGACGACTATTATGGTGAGTAGCTGCATTTCCTGAGACTTTATCTGACACATTTTGCAGCAAAATAACTTGTGGTGTTTGTCCTTCATCTGAAAGCTTCCATACACCAAAAGCCCCTCTCATACACATGATGAAAAAACGAACATTTCTCAATGGCGATGAATTTCTTCATAACCTGCACACACAAAGATTCCGATCTGCAAACACTGCAGAAATTCACAGCTGCACCGAGCTGTTCATCAAAGAGCATTTTCTCTGTGACTTGTCAGTCATACTGCTGTCCATTCAGGTAACCCAAATGTTTTTTTACGTGTGCTGAAAAGCATCTCTCAACAGTGCTGTGTAAATGTGTGCTGCCATGGCATCATGAACACGCCGTGTGCATCATCTGCCTTTCTCACGTAGTGTCAAAGTTACCAGAACTGCTGTCTTGGACTCTTTGTATTTTGTTTTGTTCATTTTGTCGACTGTGTGAATTGAAACACTGCATGAATGGGATACATTTCCTATAAATTTTGGACAGTATCGTCCATGTATATGCAGTGATTCAAGGATGTAATGGACGTTCAGACACATATTTGTAAATGCTAAGGTTTTGGAGTGTCGCACCTGAAGCCAAATCCTCCTCTTTTCAGCCCCTGGTGAGGAACCCCTTATTAAGAAACTGAACAGCTGATGGACTGCCGAGGTGAAATCAAGCGCTAACTGAAGCTCGGACAGACAGAGAGACAAATCAGAACTGAGGGCAAAAACATGGACGCTACTGCCTGAGCCAAAATAAAGCCACAATGAGAAATCAAGCCCTGGATGAAGACAAAGACAAGCTCTAATAAGCAACTCAATCATGAATGGAGAAGACCTGTAGTGCTGCCAGAATTGGAAAATTGGATGGGCTTATGGAAGCCAAACAAAGTCTTTACATTAGCATTTATATCATGTATATGGCAAACAGAAGAACCAGGTTTTTATAGCATGCAGCATACTGTATATAAAATTATCATTACTGTCCAATTGCATTCATTAAAGGGATAGTTCACCTAAAAATAAAAGTTCTGTCATTAATTACTCAGCCTTGTGTCGTTCCAAACCTGTAAGACCTTTGTTCATTTTCGGAACACAAATTAAGATACTTTTGGTGAAATCCGACAGCTTTCTGACCCTGCATAGACAACAACGCAACCGACACAATCGAGGCCTAGAAAGGTAGTAAGGACATCATTAAAATAGTCCATGTGACATTAGTGGTTCAACCTGTAATGTTATGAAGCTATAAGAAAGCTTTGTACGCAAAGAAAACAAAAATAACTTTATTCAACATTTTCTTCGTACCAGATTACTTCTATTCTATTCTATGATACCCTTACTACCTTTCTGGCCTCAAACATTTCAGCTGTGTTGCTGTCTATGCAGGGGCAGAAAGCTTTTGGATTTTATCAAAAATATTCATTTGTATTCAAAAGATAAACAAAGGTTTTACAGGTTTGGAACAACATGAGGGTGAGTAATTAATCCCAGTATTTTCATTTTTGGGTGAACTATCCCTTTAAGACTTTTCAAATAATATCGTGGATGTCCATATGCAATTCTCATTTTCCCATTATGGTTTATACTTTTTACATTTTGAAGGGACAGTTCACTCAAAAAAGAAAATGATCATTGTTTGCTGATCCTCATGTTTCCTAATGTGTATGACTTTCTGATGTGGAACACAAGAAAGATTTGAAGAATGTTCATGCTGCTCATTTTCCATACAATGAAGGTGGATAACGAGATATGTCATTTTAACAACATCTTTTCTTGTAATAATGAGTTGTTTTCTCTTTAAAACGACATCTTTTCTGGTAAAAACAAGATGTTATGTCAATAAAACGTCATAATTATTTTGTTAAAACGACATCTTTTCTCGTTAAAATTACGTATTTTCTCGAAATAAGATGTTTTCTTGTTAAAACGACATCTTTTCTCGTAAAAACAAGATATTATGTTGTTAAAATGACAATTATCTCTTTAAAATGACGTTTTCTCATAATAAAAACATTTTATCATAAAAACAAGATATGTCGTTAAAACGACATAATCATTTTATTAAAACAACATTTCATTTCAAATTAAATGACAATTATCTTGTTAAAAATTAATTTTTTCTCATAATAACGAGGTGTTTCTCATTAAAATGACATCTTTTTTCATAAAAACAACATATTTTCTCGGTAAAATGACATCTTTTCTCATAATAACAAGATGTAATAACAAGATACATAACATAATTACAAGATCTTGTTAAAATATCTTTTCTCGTGAAAGAAGAGATATGTTGTTAAAACGTAAATTGTCTTGTTTCAATTACATCTTTTCTCATTAAAACAACATAAAACATTATTAATAACAACATTATTTTCTCATAAAAATGAGATGTTATATCATTAAAACAGCATCCATTTGCGTTTTCTGTACACATCTTTTTTCTGTAAAATGACATCTTTTCTCATAATAACGAGATGTTTTCTCGTTACCACAGTACCTTTCCCTGTAAAAATGAGATATGTCATTAAAATTACATAATTATCTTGATAAAAGAACATTTTCTCATTAAAACTAAAAAAATCTCTCGTAAAAACGAGATATGTCATGTTATTAAAAACTGTTATTTCTGAAAAATCAACTTTAGGCTTGGAATATTTATTTATTTGAATAACTTTGAAAGTTTGATTTAACAACAAATCGAAATGAGAACAAAAATAAAGTAAAATGATTTTATTGTTTGATTTTATTATTATTATCATTATTACTATTATTTAGTTCTTTTTGGAAAAACAGAAAAACGAAAATTAGGCTAGATTTTTCATATTTTTTGTTGAAGAGCTAATGCTTTAATATTTATGTACAAAATACAGTAAAATAAAGTTCTATGAAAGCATCATAAAGGCTGTCCAAATGACCTGTGTGCTATAATCCAAGTCTTTTGATATTGGCTGTTCATATTAAATGGAAAATCTTCTTCTCAAAATCTTGGTTGGTCACCATTCACTTTCATTGTGGAAAAGAGCAGCTTGGACAAACAATGAAGATGGATAGAGAATATAGCTTCAGAACAAAAGCACTATGAAAGCTTCATAAATAACTTTCAAAACCACAGAATGAAATTTAACTGGTTTGTCATTCACTTGCATTGTATGGAAATGAGCAGCTTGGACATTCTGCCTAAATATCTCCATTTGTGTTCCACAGAAGAAAGTCAGTCATGAATTTCTAAACTCAGATGGTGTGTAAATGGGTTCCATTTTAGGTGAATTATCCCTTTAGGTTTAGATATTTTAATGTGGTATTTGCAAGAACGTGATTTTGCTTGACTGCATATGCACCACTTCATGATGCAGGAATACAAATCACCCCTGCTATGTGCTAGATTTATTTATTTTATTATTATTATTATTATTTTTATTTATTTATTTATTTATTTTTTTTTTTCATTTTTGTTGGCCAGGAACAACACTGCCCTGTGCTTGTAAAAAAGATTTCAGGAGAAGGTTGCATTCTCATACATCAAACAAATTTGAGATGAAACAGATCTTCCGTTGACATTCAGTACGGAGAGCTCTATTTGCTGTGTGTGAAATATTTAATTCTCCCTACTGGGCTTTCTGCCTTTCATCATTTTAGCCTAGCCATATGGCTTAGAAAACATTTGTAAAAGGAAAGCAGGTTTTCTGGATTTTTATGTAAATGTTCTGCCATCACCTTGCAAGTGAACATTTTTATTTGCTGCTGTATAGCACCTGTATTGTGTTAGAATTTGTTTGTTATGACAGTACATCATACTGCCGACTAAAAATGACCAATTGTGTTTGTGGTGTGGCTTTTTCCTGCGCAAATGTTCCTTTTTATCCTATGAACTGTAACCCCTGATAGGCTTAAGGAGCAAAATTATGTGTCTTTGCCTGTGACAGGTTTACAATAGCAGTTTGCTGTTCAAATGTTTGATAAAGGCATGCAATTGTAATAAATTGTGGTTGTGAATTTTATGGGTCAGTTATCATTGCTTTGAATCATGTATAGCTGTGCTTAATGCTTGTATGAACTCTTTGTTATGGTTTCATACATACTTTCTTAAGCATTTATTCCTGATTGAAAATCCTTGTTATTTTATGTAGGAGAATATTGGCTCGAAAACAAAAGCAATATGTTCATATGGCTAGTATTTGAATAGCAAATCAATCAGCCACAGGCTCACATAATGACTGTAATTATCTTTAATACCACTTCTACAACAATTTTATTCAAGTATAACTGCGCAATACATCATGTTTAGATTATAGAATGCAAATTATATGTAGCAACATGCCTAAATTCAGTAGTTTAAACATTTTGCTTGTTTATAAAAGTGTGACATGTTGGCCATTGAAAGTACTTCGTTGTTTTGTTCATTTAGGAAGGGCCGTATGTAATGCTGAAGAAGAACTGGGAGATGTACGAGGGGAATGAGCAATATGAGGGATACTGCGTGGATTTGGCGTATGAAATCGCTAAACACATCGGATTCAAGTATAAGATCTCCATCGTGCCTGATGGAAAGTATGGAGCTCGGGACCCAGAGACAAAGATCTGGAACGGGATGGTTGGGGAGCTGGTGTACGGGGTGAGTTATTTTCCTCTTACTTTTGCAATCACTTTATATTCAGTTGAGGTCAAAAGTTTACATCCATCTTTGAGAATCTGCAAAATGTTAATTATTTTATTAAAATTATACAGATCATACAAAATGCATGTTATTGTTTATTTAGTACTGACCTGAATAAGATATTTTACATACAAGATGTTTACACATAGTCCACAAGAGAAAATAATAGTTGAATTTATAAAAATGACCTCATTCAAAAGTTTTCATCCTCTTGAATCTCAATGCTGTGTCTTTACCTGAATAATCCACAGCTGTGTTTTTTGTTTAGTGATAGTTGTTCATGAGTCCCTTGTTTGTCCTGAACAGTTAAACTGTCTGCTGTTCTTCAGAAAAATCATTCAGCCCACAAATTCTTTGGTTTTTCAGCATTTTTGTATATTTGAACCCTTTCCAACAACGACTGTATGATTTTGAGATCCATCTTTTCACACTGAGGACAACTGAGGGACTCATATGCAACTATTACAGAAGGTTCAAAGGCTCACTGATGCTCCAGAAGGAAAAATGATGCATTAAGAGCCAGAATCGAGATGTGTACATTTTTCTTATTTTGCCTAAATATCATAGTTTTTTTCATTTAGTACTGCCCTTTAGACGCTACAGAAGATACTTACATGTTTCCCAGAAGACAAAATAAGTTCAAATTACCCCGATCTTCAAATTCAACAAGTTTTCACCTCCCGGCCCTTAATGCATAATTTTTTCTTCTGGAGCATCAGTGAGCATTTGAACCTTCTGTAATAGTTGCATATGAGATCCTCAGTTTTCCTCAGTGTGAAAGGATGGATCTCAAAACCATACAGTCTAGGGCTGCACGATATCTTGCATGCGATATCCAATGCACATCTTGTCAGTAAAGCCGGATCTGTAAATAGTAGTATATCTCCATCACCTGTGCGCCTTCAGGTAAAGCAGCGCTTACTACAGAGAGTCGTAAGTCACTGACAAGCTGTGCAAAAACACGCAGACGATATCATCAAGTTTGCACTGTTTGTCAGTGAATTACGTCTCTGTGTAGTAAACGCTGCTCTATCTGAATGTGCACAGGTGATGGAGATTTACTACTGATTACAGAACCGGCTTTACTTTAAGTTGCGCATTGGATATCACATGCGAGATATTGTGCAGCTCTAATACAGTCATTGTTAGAAAGGGTTCAAATACACAAAAATGCAGGAAAACCAAAAAATTTGTGGGACTTGAAGGATTTTTCTGAAGATCAGGTCAAACACCCATGTCATCCAAGATGTTCATGTCTTTCTTTCTTCAGTCGAAAAGAAATTAAGGTTTCTGAGGAAGACATTCCAGATTTTTTCTCAATATAGTGGACTTCAATTGGAATCTACATGATCCCAGCCGAGGAATCAAGATCTTATCTAGCGAAAAGTCAGTAATTTTCTAAAAAAAAAATACAAATTTTTATACTTTTTAACCACAAGTGCTCGTCTTGCATTAGCTCTGTGATGACCCTCCACCATCGTGTAGAGCCCTTTGAAGCTGCATTGAAACTGCAATTTGGACCTTCAATGTTTTCCTCAAAAACCTTAATTTCTTTTCAACTAAAGAAAGAAAGACATGAATATCTTGGATGACACTGGAACGAGTAAATTATCAGGAATTTTTTATTCTGGAAGTGAACTAATCCTTTAATGACTTGTATACAGTACAAAATGGAAATACTCAATGTATGGATTTTCAACATGGAGTAATCAATAAAGGCCTGATGTGGATTTAAGATAAAAAAAAAACAGTAATTTTCTTTGTAAACTTTGAGTTGTCTGGTAAAGAGAAAAAAAGAAAAGAAAAAAAAGACCAACCTTTCAAAGGCTGATGTTTATTAATGAACACAGCATACAGCCAGTGCTTGTCATCTTGTAGATTTTTGCTGAGCGCTGGAAAACACACAGCCCAAAAGTTTTTTTTTCCTCCTCTTGAAAGTGTCGGGCAGTAAAGAAACTTTAATTTCTTTTTTGGATTAGTCTTGCGCAGCCTTGCCGAGGTCTAAAGTGTCACTAAGTCACCAACAATAATCTAGTTTTTGGATTTACCATGCAGCAAAATGCGCAGCCAGACTTTAGACTCTACAGTTTTTTCTGTTTTTTGCTGTAAGCATCTTTTTTTTCTTCTCCTGCATTGATTAGTTTATCCTCCTTCCCCAAACCTAAACCTCAGTATTAAGCCTCTTGGATTAACTCCTTGGATTTTTGCCATTAATATGCAAAGCCCTGTTCAATTAGAGAAGTTATGAAATATGATGTGAGGAGAGGTGGGAATCGGCAGATTATGCTTTATTTTCTCTTTTTATTCACTCTTTTCTCCTCTAAGTATAATGTTCAAATAGAGATCTCAGCTTTGAATGCAAATATTTAGTGTTGGCTTATCCAATCAAATGGCTTAGCTAATAAACTTCGCAAAGTCATCATATCTGTTTTGCTTAGCTTGAAGTGATTAAAGATATTAAACATGCTTTTCTGTTGTTCTAGAAAGCGGAAATCG
>NC_133379.1:24117616-24175481 GCF_049309525.1 Garra rufa | reverse complement strand
CAAATAAAAAAAAATAACATTTTAAAATACATTAAAATGCTTAAAATTTTAAATTGTAATATTATTCACAATATTACTATTGTTTTTAACAAATAAATTGTAAGCATAACAGACTATGAAGACTTTTATAATGTGACAAAAGATTTGTTTCAAATAAATGCTGTTCTTTCAAAGAATCCTAAAAAAACATAACGTTTTCGCCAAAATTATTAATTATTGATAATAACAAGCAGCAAATAACAAGTTTCTTGAGCAGCAAATCAGCAATGATTTTTGAAGGATCATGTGACACTGAAGACTGGAGTAATGGCTACTGAAAATTTAGCTTTGCCATCATAGAAATAAATTAAGATACAAAAATAAATAATAATAATAATAATAATAAAAATGTAAATATAAATATAAAAAATATAAATATTTTTTTGTACAGCTGCTTTGCAACGATTTGTATTGTGAAAAGCGCTATACAAATAAACTTGAAACTTGAATAAATATAATAAATATAAATAAAAAATAATTTTAAAACACATTAAAATAGAAAATGGTTATTTTAATACTCACAACATTACTTTTTTATCAAATAAATGGTAAGCATGGAAGACTCAGCAAGATTAGATTGACAGTAAAGACTTTTAGAATGTGACAAAAGATTTCTATTTAAAATAAACGTTGTTCCTTTTAACTTTCTATTCATCAAAGAATAAAAAAAATCATGATTTCTACAAAATTATTAAGCTTTTTAACATTGATAAAAACAAAAAATGTTTCTTGAGCAGCAAATCAGCATATTAGAATGATTTTTAAAGGATCATGTGACACTGAGACTGGAGTAATAATGCTGCAAATTCAGTTATTTATTAAAATAAACTAAAATTTAAAAATACTTTAAAATAGAAAATGCTTATTTTAAATTGTAATATTATTACCAATATCACTTTTTATCAAATAAATGGTGAGCATAAAAAAACTCAGCAAGATTATATTGAGAGTAAAGACTTTTATAATGTGACATAAAATTTTTATTTCAAACTAATGCTGTTCTTTTGAACTTTATATTCATCAGAGAATCCTGAAAAAAAAACAAATCATGATTTTCACAAAATTATTAAGCTGGACAATTGTTTTTAACATTGATAATAACAAGAAATGTTTCTTGAGCAGCAATTTAACATATTAAAATGAATTCTGAAGGATCATGTGATACATGGATGTTCAAAAATTCAGCTTTGTCACCACAGGAATTAATGAAAATATTAATAATAATAATGATAATAATAACATTTAAACAAAATATTCAAAAATATAAATTAAATATTTAAAAAATAAAATTCTAAAATACTTTAAAATAGAAAATGCTTATTTTAAATTGTAATATTATTCACAATATGACTTTTTATCAAATAAATGGTGAGCATGGAAGACTCAGCAAGATTAGATTGACAGTAAAGACTTTTAGAATGTGACAAAAGATTTCTATTTTAAATAAATGCTGTTCCTTTGAACTTTCTATTCATCAAAGAATTAAAAAAAATCTGGATTTCCACAAAATTATTTAAGCTTGAGCATCATGCGACACTGAGAGTGGAGTAATGATGCTGAAAATTCAGCTTTGCCATTACAAAAATAAAATAAAATAAAATAAATAATTATACTTATTAAATACTTATTTTAAATTGTAACATTATTTTGTAAAAGATTTCTATTTCAAATAAATGCTGTTGTTTTGAACTTTCTATTCATCAAGGAATCCTGAAAAATGATGATTTACACAAAATTATTAAGCTGCACAACTGTTTTTAACAACGATAAAAAGAAATGTTTTAAGAGCATCAAATCAGCATTTCAGATTGATTTTTGAAGGATCACGTGACACTGAAGACTGGAGTAATAATGCTGAAAATTCAGCATTGCCATCGCATGAATAAATTTAAATATATTAAAATGTTAATAAAATATAAAAAATATATAAATAAAATTAAATATAAAAAACTAACTTTTAAATAATTAAAAAAGAAAACTTTTTACAATATATATATTTTTTTTTCAATCAAATAAATGGTGACCAAAAAGACTTCTTTCAAACACACACACACTTTACCACCTCTAAACTTTAGAACGGTAGTGTACATGACAATATTTAAAATATTAAAATATGAAATACCTTTTGCAAGTTATCTCTCATTTTTTCAAATCAAAAATTAAATGCAGTGCATGTAAAAGTGCTTACAGATATGGTCATATGCCATTTGTACGTAGCAAGTGTCAGTCTTAAAGGAACAGTTCACCCCAAAAAAAATAAAAATAAATACTTTGGGGAATATTTCTTTTGGTCCATCTAGGGAAAGTCAAAGAAGACCAAGGTTGTTTTGGAACCTGTTAACTTTCATTAGACAAAAGCATTTGAAACATTCCTCAAAATATCTTCTTTTGTCTTCCACAGTCAAACGCTAAATGCTTTTTGGGTGAATTATCCCTTGTACATGCTTTACTCTGTATTTACGGAACACATCACACTTTGTCTCACCGGTTCCTCAGTAAGCAACTGAGGTGTCATTCCACTTTGCACCTTGATGGATTTTACCATCACTAAAGCCAGTGGGGGGTCCGGGGTCCTGCGGAAAAAGTCTGATCGTTCATCGTCCCATTGCTGTGTGCCGTTGATGTCCACACATCGCCCGTCTGTCCCGCCGGCTAGTTGTCACAGGAATCTCACAGGAAATGTCCTAGTCATTCATTGTTACTCTGTGTGGCAGTTTGTTTTTGTTATTTGTCTCTTGCTCCTTCCTTCGCCTGCGGGTTTAACATCGGGCTCTCCGCAGCGCCGGCTCTCGCTCGGTGCTCGCTCACACCTCCACCCGCCCTCTCTTTTCTCTGTGTAATAAGCACCTGCATGACCACGATAGAGCTCTTTAAGAAGTGTTATCAAGTGAAGAGAGAAAAAAACAGGCTTTATTTTTCAGCCCCCACCAGATAAGAAATCACTCATGACAGGCCAAGGGGAAGAGAAGAGCAGAGCAGTAAAAAAGCACAGCACATGGCGGAAGACAGCAGGTACTTAGAGAGCCGTCAAAACCATAGCGTCGATCTCGTCTGCTCTATGGCCTGTACATCACAGCGCTGTAGAGGGCCTATGGTTTTGATTTGGCTTAAGAGAACCCATTTAGGACTTATAAGAATCATGCTTTCATCGTTTTTGCTTATAGCTAATAAAGATTCATGAGTTGGATAGGAGCCAATGGCAAATGACGAAAAAAGCGGGAAAAAGCACTTCCATTCATTTTCTTTAGTACGTGCCATTAATTCTCTTTAGTCAGCATGTGCCTTTACCTCAATGTTCTTGATTTAGACAAGATGACGCAGTTGCACAGCAGCGTTACCCGGGTGTTGGTACTTGTCCTTTCCTCCTCCTCCTCCACCTTTTCCTCCTCCTCTTCTCTGTCTAATAGTCTACTGGTTATTCAAATGTGCAGATTTGCTTTCTTTTTCTTTCGCACTTGATAGTTATATGCATATTTAACAGCTGAAGTGTGTAATTTTTACGAGGTTAAAACACTTTTTCTTTTCTCGCAGGACTGTGCTGCCCTGCAGTAAAGTTTTTTTGATTGATTTCGTATTAATTTTCACATTACGTTTTCTTGGAGCGTAGTGGAGCCAAACCCATTTGTCTTGAGACAGATCATTGTCTGAGACAGTGGGTTTAATACTAGTGTTCAGGAGGGTTATAGAGCAGGTGTTAAGAGGGGGATTGAGAGAAAATACTAATATTTGACCTTTTTTATTTGTATGGGTTTTAAGAAGTAAGACATTCAGATCAAATCTGCACATATATTTGTAAAAAAAAGTTGTAGTTTTTCTCTGTCACATATTTAACTTCATGCGAAGTAAATGTTGTCTAGATGATAACATTTTGGGTTGTCTTCATAATATCATGTTTATTCATTTTATCACGGTAACACTTTATTTTAAGGACCAATTCTCACTATTAACTCTAAAATAACTATTAAATCATATTGGCTGTTTATTAGTACTTGTAAAGCACATATTAATGCCTTATTCTCCATGACCATATTTTAGATCCCTTAATCCTAAACTTAACAACTATCTTATTAACTATTAATAAACAGCAAATTAAGGCAAAAGATGTAGTTAATAGTTTGTTAATAGTGAGAATTGGTTCCTAAAACAAAGTGTGACCATAATAATAATAATAATAATAATAATTATTATTATTATTATTATTATTATTATTATTATTATTATTATTGTTATTTGTTTTGGACTAAGAATAGAATAATAAGTAAAATATTACATTTTACAATCATCACCGTATTACATCAAAGTATTATTATTATTGTTTTTTTTCTTTCTGATTAAGTTATAATGATATTAATAATTGTTGTTATAAAATAATAATAATGGTTGTTGTTTAGTTGAATGACTAACCACCATTATTATTAATATTATTATTAAATATAGCAATATTGTTGTAGTTAATAATAATAATAATAATAATAATTGCTTCGGACTTAGTATAATAATAAATAAAATATTACATTTTATGATTATCACAATATTACATTGCAGTATTACTAAGTCTTCATACCGAAAAATTATTATTATTATTGTTGTTCTTTATATTTCTGATTTAGTAATAATAATATTAATCATCATTATTATTATTATAAAATAATACTAATTGTTGTTATTTAGTTGAACGACAAACCTCCATTATTATTATTATTATTATTATTATTATTATTAATAATAATAGTAACAATATTATTGTTGTTGTTAGTAATAATAGTAGTTGTTGTTGTTGTTAGTTTTGGACTGAGTAGATTAATAATACATTGCAGTGTACTGAATTTTTATACAGAAAATGTATTGGTATTATTGTTTTTGTTTCTTTCTGATTTAGTCATAATAATATTAATAGTTATCGTTATTGTAAAATAATAAGTGTTGTTTAGTTGAATAACAAAGCACAATTATTACTAGTAGTAGTAGTTTTGGACTTAGTTTTGGAGTAGAATAATAACTAAAATATTAAATTTTATGATCATATTTTACAGATTTTTTTATTAGTTATTTCTGATTTAGTAATAATAATATTATTAATTATTGTTATTGTAAAATGATAATTGTTGTTGTTGTTTAGTTGAATAACAAAGCATTATTATTATATTGTTGTTGTTGTTGTTTTGTTGTTGTTGTTGTTGTTAATAATTATTGTTGTTGTTGTTGTTATTAATTTTAGACTTAGAGTAGAATAATGAGTAAAATATTACATTTTACAATCATCTCAGTATTACATCGCAGTATTACAGAATCTTTATACAGTAAAAGTATGATTATTGTTTTTATTATTGTTTTTATTTTATTCTGATTTAGTAATAAAAATATCAATAGTTATTGTTATTATAAAATAATAATAATTGTTTTTGTTTAGTTGAATGACAAACCACCATCATTATATCATTATTATTAACAACAATACTAATAACTATTATTATTATTATTATTATTATTGTTATTATTATTTGCTTTGGACTTAGTAGAATAATAAGTAAAATATTACATTTTACGATTGTCATAGTATTATATTACAGTCTTTATATAGAAAATGTATTATTGTTGTTGTTGTAAATATGTGTGTGTGTGTGTGTGTGTGTGTGTGTGTGTGTGTGTGTGTGTGTGTGTGTGTGTGTGTGTGTGTGTGTGTGTGTGTGTGTGTGTGTGTGTGTGTGTGTGCGTGGGTGTGTGCGTGGGTGTGTGCGTGGGTGTGTGTGTGTGTGTGTGTGTGTGTGTGTGTGTGTGTGTGTGTGTGTATATATATAATGTATGTGTGTACTGTATATATTATTGTTAATAACTGTTGCATACTTTAATGACAAACCAATTATTCTAATTTGAGACCATCGTGTAGTCTCCCTAATATCGTACTTTTTTACACATAATAAATGAAATATATTGCTGCTTTTATATTTTAATATGTGAAAGTTTCAGAAGTCCTGTTCTAATAGACTTGTTTCAGGTTTCTGTTACCAGCTATTATTTTTAGTGGTGCAGAAATTACACACTTCGACTTTGATTGTGTAATAAGACAGTGCACAGTTTGAGCTCGAATCTCCATCGAAATATTGATTCATAAACACAGCACTTCAAATGGAGACATTGATTTTGCCATTTTGAGTCATCTTATTTTAATACATTTCTTACAGTGAATCTACATGTAATTAATCCAGCTTCATTCAGCAGCACTCTATTCCTTGTATCCTCGTTGTTCACAGTTTCCACAGCGAGTAAAACAGTTTGTAAGGGAGATGATTGATGAGGATGATGTGGGAATGATGGGGTATGAAAATGCTGAGGGCGTTTTGTGTGATGGGGCCGGACAGGGTCATAACTCTTGCCTGTTTTCCCTGTCGTGTTTTTGGCTCAGCTGGGCTGGCAGGTGTCTTCCAGCAGACAGGTAGAGCAGCTTCCTGAGCCTCGGAAACAGCCAGCATCTGGCGTGTGCGCTATTGCAGTGATTTTGTAGTTGTAATGCATGTGGGCATTGGACCCTATCAGACATGGGAAGATTAAAAAAAACTCATTTTCAGATTCGAACACACGCAGCCGCGTTGAATGAAGCCTCTTGAAATTGCATCACAGGATGAACGGGGAATTAAGATATGCTAATGATAGTCATAGGTTCGGTATGCGGTGTGTAAGATTGTGTCGCGACTCAAAAACCGTGTTGCAGCCATTATATAAAACCTTCCGATAAGCCTTTTCTTGAAGTGCTTCGCTTGCACTGACTGGGTAATATTTATTGGAGTTTGTGTGAAGCTGATGAATGTTTTCAAGAATTCTTGTGTTTGTGCACGGTTAGCCAATTGCTAGTGGTAGCCTGTTACATTACAACACAATAAAATTTCACTCACCACATAAACAGAGTAGAGAGATGACCGATAGGAAATACCGAATGATTTGCAGATCCTGAGCACCACTGACAAACATCTAATCTTGTAAAAATGTGTGGTAAGTAGGCTACTGCCGCTCCATATAAACAGAATATGTGTGATTGCGAATCTTGAAAGTGAAAGTAAAAAGCGAATGCACATTCAAATGCAAATTTAATGCCCCACATACAGTGCCTTGCAAAAGTATTCATACCCCTTCATTTTTTTTTCACATTTTATGTTGCTGCCTTATGTTAAACTGTTTTAAATGACTTGTTTTCACATCAATCTACACTCTATGCACTATAATGACAATGGAATAACAGAATTGACACAACTTCATAAATTTGTTTAATAAGTACATTGCATAAGTATTCACTCAGTACTTTTTGGGTAAGATGCAACAAGATTTGCACACCAACATTATCTGCCATTCTTCGCCTCACCTCTTCACCTCTCAAGCTCTGTCAGCTTGACCCATCTAAATGTCTGGCAGATATTTTCAGGTTTCTCCAGACATGTTTGATTGGGTTCAAGCCCAGGCTTTAGCTGGGCCATTCAAGGACATTCACAGAGTTGTCTATAAGCCTCTCTTGCTGTGTGCTTGGGTTAATTTGCCTGTTGGAAGATAAACCTTCTGCCCAGTCTGAGGTTCTGAATTCTCTGAACAGGTTTTTATTAATATTTTGGTGCACTGAGCTTTTCTTCTACTCTGACAAGTCCTTAGTCACTGCATATGTTGCCTGCTACCAGCACACTTTACTAGCAGTGCCTGCTTTCCTTCAAAAATGATGCTTGGAATTGAGGTTCATCAGACCACAGAATCTTGTTTCTCACAGTCTAAGGGACCTTTAGTGTGTTTTCATTTGTCTTCACTGACAAGAGGATTGAGTCTTGCCACACCACCATAAAACCCAGATCGGTGAAGTGTTGCAGTGATGTTTGTTCTTCTGTAAGGTTCTCCTATCTGCATATATGATGGAGCTCAACCAGAGTGACCATCGGGTTCTTGGTCAGCACTCTAGCCAAGGTCCTTCTCCATCAATTGCTCAGTTTGGCCAGAAGGCTAGCTCTAGGAAGAGTCCTGGCTGTTTCAAACTTCTTCCATTAAGGGTAACGGAGACTACATGCTTCTGTGAACCTTCAATGCAGCAGAAATTTTTCTGAACTCTTCCCCAGATGTGTGGCTTGATGCAATCCTGTCTCTGAGCTCTACAGGCAATTTTTTTTTTACCTCAGAGCTTGGTTTTTCTCTGATATGCATTTTCAGCTGTTAGACCTTTTATTAAGACGTGTGCCTTTCCAAATCATACCATTCAATTAAAATTGCCACAGGGTAACTTCACTTGAAGTGTAACATCTACAAGCGATATGAAAACTAAATTTCAACTATTCCAGATAAGGGAATGAATACTTACGCAATGGAATCATTTAAGTTTTTTAATTTTTAATACATTTGCAAAGATGTTAAAAAACAAGTTTTTTGCTTTGCCATAATGGTGTATGAAGTGTAGATTGATGTGGAAAAAAATATGGATATTTTTCCCTCCCATTTTACATTTATTCCCTTTAGGAATTCCGTAGTACCTAATTTTCTTTCCAAAAACAGTATTCGGATTCAGGCACATCTCTATTTGAAGTTGTAGCATGTACTGACCGCGATATTAAGAGGAGGGAATGTATGGGAAATTGACCAAAAAAATGCTATGATTTGCTTTTTGCCTCTGCACCTACCTATGACAGCATTTCATCTCTCATTATACAAACGTGTTTGTTTCGGGGATATGTCAAAGAACAATTTTCCTTTTCTTTTGCATTCTTTGTCTCTCTCGATCCCCCTCTCTCTCTTGCTTTCTTCTTCTGTCCCTACTTTTGTATTTCATGGTCGATCTTGCTCCAATAATTGCCTCTATTCACTGACTTCTTTTATTCCTCAGATGGCTTGGAAATGATTGTAGGGCTAGGAGGAGAGAGAGATCATGGGAGTGATGTAAGGATATGATTGACTCACCAGGCCAGTGCTGTAACAGTAACGGAAATGAGAGAAAGGAGATTACGCTACAGCAGAGGAAGCTTTGCCCCAGGTTTTCTTCATGCCAAAATGATCATTTCAGCCCACAAATCATTTATCTACATAAAACACTCTGGGATAAAAGTTGATACCCTTGAACTGTAATTTCCTTTTTAGATTTATGGCCATACACAGATGAAACGCATCCCTAAAATAGCATGCATTATGCGCATGTGACGTAGTTAGATGACTTGTTTTTTTACTAATATCTGACCTTTTCAAATAAGATAACTTTTTGTATTATGTAATTAGAGACAAGTGCAATTGAAAACGCTCTTTTCCCCATGTTGGAAGCAATTGTGCGCATGACGTGCATTGTAGAAGTTGGGCATGATGGGTATTGTTCTAGACTCGAGAGTGTGTCATGCTTATCGCTGACGTTTGGACTCATTTTTCCAAGAATCCAGTCAAGCTAGTTATTTGTGGTGGCCGGAAATAACAATTTGGCTGTTGTCTCAGAGCAGCGGTGGATTTCTCTGCCCTTGAACTCACAGGTGCGGCCGTCCTAAATTTTGCTGTTGTCATGGCAATCGGCAGGAGTCTTGTTTTCTGTTTTGTCGTGCATGAGAACAAAAAGGCCAGCTGTTAAAATGTTTTTTTTTTTTTTGTCAAAAATGGAATGGAGAGATACATTGTTTCCTGTGGTTTTGGTTTTGAGTGTAAATACACTCTTTCTACATTAATAAGACATGAAATGCAATTTTGAGGGATGTAGCCTGGGGGCTTTCAGACTGGGGTCAGAGGACACCCAGGGAACTGTGGGAGGTCCATGGTAATTATGGAAAAGAAAAAGATTTTACAAAAAAGGATAATATTAAATAACATGTAGTAAAAATAGGTGATATAAAATAAAGTATGTTGAATATTATCAATCTTTAAATGCAAGATATTTAAAGTGTACCTGAAGTATAGTTCCACTTAAGCACAATCAAATTCAGCACTACTTCCGTACAATTAAAATACATTAAGTACATTAGTTTTTCCAGATTAGCAGAATTTAAGTATCCTAGTTTAATATGCTTAAAGTATAATAATTGCATGGTATTTTTATTAATAAATATTTCAATAATTTAAAATCGCATGAAATAAATGTATTTCAAATATATTTTAGTATATTTATTTTTCACTAGGGACATTAATATTAAAGGAGAAGTTCACTTCCAGAAAAAAATGTACAGATAATTTACTCACCCCCTTGTCATCCAAGATCTTCGTGTCTTTCTTTCTTCAGTCGTAAAGAAATTATGTTTTTTGAGAAAAACATTTCAGGATTTTTCTCCATATAGTGGACTTCTATGGTGCCTCGAATTTGAACTTCCAAAATGCAGTTTATATGCCTGAACTCCAGTTCCTTTTTTTCCAGTTCAAGACAGTTAGGGTATGTCAAAAAATCGCATCTTATTTTCTCTCTTAACTTTAAAAATCTCCCTACATCGCTGCAGAAGTACCGACCCACTGTTTGCAAAGTGAACATGCAAAGAAGTTCAAACACCGTTAAAAAAAGGTAAAACAGCGATGTAAGGTTATTTTGAAGTCGAGGGAGAAAATGAAATGGGAGTTTTTCAACATACCTTAACTGTCTTGAACCGGAATATACAGAGTTCAGGCAGAGCAAGACAAGACGAGCATTTGAGGTTAAAAAGTATATAAATTGTAATAAAAAATTTAATAAATAACCAATCATTTCACTAGATAAGACCCTTCTTCCTCGGCTGGAATTGTTTACAGATGCATTTGGGATAGTTTCAAGCTGCATTTAAACTGCATTTTGGAAGTTCAAACTGTGGGCACCATACAAGTCCACTATATGGGAAAAATCCTGAAATGTTTTCCTCAAAAAACATAATTTCTTCATGACTGAAGAAAGAAAGACATGAATATCTTGGTAAAGGTTTGTTCTGGAAGTGAACTTCTCCTTTAATATTAAATATTACAGCGCCCTCCACAAATATTGGCACCCTTGGTAAATTTGAGAAAATTTAGCTGTGGAAATAAATCTGCATCGTTTGTCCTTTTTATATTTCATTCAAAACATTGATAAAATTTTAACCTTTCATTGAAGTAAAACAATGGAAAGTGGTGGGAAAATCTCATTGTAAAATACATTTTTCTCTAGTTCATGTTGGCCACAATTATTGGCACCCAATTATTGCAAAGTCCTTTTCCCAAGATAACAGCTCTAAGTCTCTCCTATAATGCCTGATGAGTTTGGAGAACACCTGGTAAGAGATCAGAGACCATTATTTCATACACAATCAGTCCAGATCTTTCAGATTTCCAGCTCCATGTTGGTGCTTCCCCTTTTCAGTTCACCACACTCATTTTCTATAAGGTTTAGGTCAGGGAACGGGAATGTGAGCCATGGCAGAAGCTTCATTTTGTCCTCAGTTTTGGATCATTGTCCTGATGGAAGATCCAACCTTGACCCATAAGATTTCAAACAGAGGCAGATTTTTTTAACTGTTGGTATTTGATAGAAACCATGATGCCATGTAACTAAACAAGATGTCCAGGATCTCTGAAAAATACGCCCACAACATTAAAGATCCAGCAGTATATTTAACTGTGGGCATAGGGTACTTTTTATCCCTGTTTGCACCAAACCCATCTAGCTACAAAAAGCTGTTTTTTTTTTTTTTTGTTTCACCTGACCAAAGTTGTATCTGACAACTGAAAATGCTGGAGTTTGTTTTTGGATGAGCGAACAGGATGTGGTTATGTAGGGGCTGTTTGAATCTTTTTTAGGCTTTCTGGCCCCAAGACTCAACTAATTGCTGCAATTCTCCAGCTGTGATTTTTGGAGAGTCTTTAGCCATTTAAACTCTCCTCCTCTCTGTGCTTTAGGACAATATACTGTAGACACACGTCCTCTTCCAGGCGGATTTGTAACATCTTTAGTTGATTGGAACTTTTTAATTATTTCCCTGATAGTGGAAATGTGGATTTTCAATGCTTAATCTCTTTTCTTCCAACCACTTTGTATTTTGTGAAACTCAGCATTCTTGTTCCGCAGATACAAGATACTATATTTCTTAGATTTACTCCTTGTGATGGACAATTAAGAGAATTTGGCCTTTGTCTTCCTCATATGTATTTTCCTGTGTGACAGGAAGTCGTGGCTGGACAATTTCATGCTCCTAGTCACCCTGGTGTGCTAAAAAATGTAAATCTGAATGGGAATATATGTCAGAGATGTTTTACTCATACGAATTTTTAAGGGTGCCAATAATTGTGGCCAACATGCGTTGGGGAAAAAAACATTTATTTGTTAATGAGATTTTCCCTCCAATTTCAGTTGTTCTACAATTCTGATTTATTTTCACTGCCGCCTTTGCTAATATTTACCAGGGGTGCCAATATTTGTGGAGGACAGTGGAAATGATGTTTGGATTATATTTTCTGATACGGAATAAATGGGTTGTTGTACTTGAAAATATAACCACTACTAAGTTTGGAGGTTTTTTTTTTTAGGAATATGTTTATGCAACAAGGACACATTTATTTCTAAAATAAATACTGTTCTTTTGAACTTAGAAAATGATATTAAGCTTTCCATAAAATATTAAGCAGTTTTCAACACTGTTACAAAGAAATGTGTTAAAAATATTATAATATGTAATATAAGCACAACTAAAGCTGCATATTTTATATAGAGGTGTAGCCTATGACTATACAAATAATGTACACTTGAAAAAACAAATTCATTTATTTTTGTTGGTTTAATAAATTATTTATTTATTATGTATTACTGTTCAAAAGTTTGGGGTCAGTCAAATTTTTTTCTCAACAAAAGCTGCATTAATTTGATCATACAAATAGAGCAAACACAGTAATTTTGTGAAATATTGTTACCATTAAAAATATCTATAATATAATATAATTCATTCCTGTGGTGGCAAAGCTACATTTTCAGCATCAATACTCTAGTCTTCAGTGTCACATGATCCTTCAGATATCATTCTGATATGTTGATTTGGTGTTTAAGACACATTTATTCATATTATCAGTGTTGAAAACAGCAGTATAAATTCATTTTTTATTTTGACAAGTGCATCATCATATTCGAGTATTCTTGACATCAAAACGTTTGAAAATCTCTGATATATAGCCTATATGTCAATGTTATGGGAATAAATACTTCCAATGTAAAAAATACCTTCTATTCAGAACGAGAAAAAGTTCCAGCGTAATGCAATTAGTTACGTTTTATAATCTGTAACAGATGAATGTTTCTTTAATGTTCAGACCATACTGAGACACCCAGGTGTTTGAAGACGCCACACGCTGCATCTGACAACAACCAAGAGATAGAAATTGCTGCCAAATAGGAATGAATGTATTTTTAATGGGCTAATGCAGGAGCTTGCTTTTTTTATTTTTCCAATTTGATCAGTAATGTGGAGTATGATTGTGAATGACTCTAGTCTCATGCATGGCGAAATTGATTTGCAGGTATTAAATCTTAATCAGAGCAGTTCGAGAGGAAGCCATGAATAAATAAAATGCCGGAGGCTCACTGTGGCTGCGGGCAGTGACCTTTCCATTTATCTACGGCATGTCAAGGTCTCTCCGTTCCTTTCTCTCTCTGCGTCTGCGACTCCCTCCACAAATCTACCTCCGCTAACGCTCCAGAATGTAATTTAAATTCACCAAACATTCTCTCGCTCAAATACACACATGCTGATGTGTCCTTCTCGAATGGGAAATCTGCATAAAAGCGGCGTAGTGAGTAATGCGCAGGGTTTCACTGACAGTAGCACATCCCACTTCACAGCTCTAATGGCAGTGCTTTGATAATGAGCTGCTTTGAGGGATCCCTGCTGAAAAAACCAGCATATGCTGGTTTTTTCAGCAGGGATATGTTTGCTTATTTTGTGCTTGTGTGAAATCTACTGAGACAGTTGATTCTTATCATTGAGCTGTGATCAGACGATCTGTTTTACAAGAAATGACATTATGAGGACCAGAGAGAATTCCTGTTTGTTCATGGATCATATGTCTTTATGAATGATACTGTATGCCAAGCGGCAGGGCAGCTGAGTGGCCCGAGGGGTGACTCACTGGTTTCGTGTCCACTCAATTTAGGCTCTTATTAAATTGGCTTTGTCTCATGAAGTCAAATCGATTAACCGCGGTTAGCGCGAGCCCCGGCGCATCTGATCCGAGCCTGAATGGTGCGTCTGCATGCAGGTTAGCGTTTAGCAGCGAATTTTAAGTTGCACAGCATCCTCCGCTTTAAATCTCAGGTGGGTGACGATGCGCTTTGAGTCTATTCTTAAAAGCTAATTACATTAACCACTGCGTCTTAATACAGAAATGTTTCCTTGACAGCGAAGGACAGGCCTGCATAAATTGGCAGTGCTCGTTTTGCACCGCCATCCTGTAAACTGGTTTGCATAATCAGGGTAAGGTGAGAATTTAAACAGTGTTGGGTTTTAGCACTTCGCCCCCTTCGTGGTTGACGTCCCCGCCGGCCCACTCTAAATAGCCAATCTGTCATCATGGCAGCCGGTCGGAGAGATCTCCCTCTTAGTGGAGGAGACCCTCACCTACGCAGAGTCAATTAAATGATCACAAGACTGTTTTGACACGCTGTGTTTTATACTGTAAGCAACTTTAGATCTACGATGGTTTCTGTAGGGTTCACCATAGAGGAACTACTGCCTGGTAATCGAATATAAAAGGGTCATCAGATGCAAAATTCACTTTTACATGTTGTTTGAACATAAGTGTGTGTTGGCATTTTTTGTTTACACATTACATGCGGCTAAAGTTTACTGTCTCAGAGAGAACTGCTCGTCACCCCACAGCAGAGAGGAGCAGGGTGAGCATTAGCATTTAAAGGGACATGCAGGGAAATGGCTCGCTGTGAACAGAGCCGTTTTTGAAAAGGTAAAAAGGGTGTTGTTTTAGAGTACCATTGAGAAATTTTAACTAAAGTATGTTACAGACTTTTCATTAAGACCCTAAAGAATCATATCAACTTGTGGAAAATCGGCATTCAATGACCCCTTTAAAAGAAGAATTGAAAGAAAAATGAAAGTTTTGTTGTTTATTTGTTAACTTGCCGTCTATGCCATTCCAAATCTGTATGTTGTTGTTTCATCTGTTGAACCCAAAATGAGAATTTTAAATCTTCATGTAGCTCTTTTCTGAACAAGAAGTTTATAGTGAGCTCCAAACAAGGAAAAATAACAACAAAAGCACTATAAAAGAATTAAAAATGCACTTTATTTCAATTCTGAAAGAATACCTTTGTGATGAATAGCACATATTTTAAGTTGTTATTAAATATGTCACCTATGGTGCAGATTAGATATTAAAACTCATTGGTTCTTACTTGTTTCTAAACCAAATTTCAGTGATATAAAACAAGACCATATGTCGGTATATATTGAGTTGTAGAGGAACATTTTCCAACATATTTCTGTCATTTTGAGTAGTTTTATGATGTTTATTACCCGTTTTGTCATTTGAAGTTTGTCCCTATAAATTGTCATTGTATATGTTTTATATTATACTACTTTTAAAAAGTCATCATGTCACAAGATCCTTCAAAAATCCTTCTAATATGCTAATTTGTTTTTCTAGATTCTTTGAAAAGAATCTAATCTTTTTTCTATATAAAATAAATCTTTTGTAGCATTAAAAATGTCTTTATTATCACTTTAATGTGAATCTCAATTTAAAGGAACCGTATGTAAGAAATTTATGTCAGTTAATCATAAAATGGCCCTGACATGTCACTAGACATTAAGAAATCATGTTCATTTCAAATACTTATATCACTGACAACAGTGGTCCGGCCAGGATATTGTCATTTAAAAGTGAGAGTTGCAGCCCTCAACTGATGTTATTGTTGTCATTTTGTGTTTTGGTCTGAGGCTCCACCCTCCAGCTATCTACCAATCACGAAGTCAGTAGAGTTTTGTGATCCGGGTTGCCAGCTATGCTCTAGTTAGTTACAGCTGCTGCTAAGAACGAGTCGGATAAAACATGTATAAAGTTACGAAACCTAAAAGACCTCGTTATGAATCCGAAATACGTCGTGACAAAGTCCGAAATAAAACAAGGATTTGTATAGGAGATGCCTTTGAAAGATGGAGACGGCTGAAAACGGAGAAGAATTTGAAGATAGACGCCAACGTTGCTAATTTTCTCCTTGACAGGTAACATTCATCTATGTTTGGCTAACTTTGCTTCCGTAGGCTACACAGTGGATTTTCTGCGGTCGCCCGTGCTAAATGCGTTCATAAAAAGCTTTATATCGCACCACGAGCAGGGTATGAAAACAATCTATGTTCCGACTGAAATGTGGTATTACAGTACATCTTTACGAAATATTTGGCTAATCGCCATCTGTAAATTTTTGCGATACATAATTACTTTGCAAAACATCTCTTGTGAAGCATAAACATAATTAAAAGAAGAAAAACCAATTACTGTGTAAGACTCGTCACTTACCATTGGAAGCTCCTTGTAGCAGCCTACTCCTGCAGCTTAGCTGGCAACCTCGAGTCAGGGGGGAGCGGGAGGGGATACACCGTTCTACAGTATTTTGAAAGTGATTGCAGTACCAGTTTTGGCCACAATCCTACATACGGTTCCTTTAATGTATTTTTCCTCAATAAAAAAATATTAAGTTCTTTAAAAAAAGAAAACTTATTAAACCCACATTTTTGAACAGTAGTGTACATGGGAAAATAACATCATTTTTAAAGGGAACCCCAGGTATTGGCTTGTGTGGCTTAATATAACAAAAATGATATCTCTTACTGAAATATGCTGTAGAAAGCCGATTAAAGATTTACATTATTTAAAAAATCCACATCGTTTTATACGTCTTTTGGACCAACCTATTGCTACTATTGCTATTTTTACCACAACACAACTCGGAAAATAAAATACTGATATGATGACCACAGCTACTGAAAGAGTTTACAGATGGCAATGGATATACTGTAAGTGTAGGCTTAAAACCAAATGTTGTAGCATAGATTTTTTTTTTCCACAAGGAGTCTAAACGCCTCAGATATCAGATGAAATCATGCTAAGAAACTGCTTCGGTGGCTGCAGAGTCATGATAAGGGTTGGCATGTTTATATCCCACCAGGATGGCATCTAGCGTTTCTTGTCTCTGTCATTTGTAAGCTCTTTCAGTAGCTGTGATCTATTAAAAGCCTCAAAGGCATCAGGGCTAAAGTGGAGAGAACAAAGACGCAGGTCTTTAGGAAGTTTTTTCATCCACACGCAGTCCAAAATATGTATAAAACCATGTGGATTTTTTTAAATGGCATAAATCATTCATGGGTTTTCTACTACATATTCAGTAAGAGACATCATTATTAAGCCACACAAGTCTCAAAGCAGTAATTTTGTCTTTTTAAAGCTGACAAAACATTCTCTCTTTTTCTCCTCCTGCCTCCCTCACCCCCTTTTCCCTAATGTTTTCCTCCTTTACCAATCCTTTTTTTTTTTAAACCAATGTTATCCTTTCTTTCATTGCTCTGTCATTCACCACTCCTTCAAACCCTCCTTGCATGGTCATTTTCCTCTCCACTCTCTTCCTTTCCGGCGGTGTAGGTCTCTATCTGGTCGTATCGTGGGTGGAGTGTGGTGGTTTTTCACCCTCATCATCATCTCCTCCTACACAGCCAACCTGGCTGCTTTCCTCACTGTGGAGAGGATGGTGTCACCCATTGAGAGCGCTGAGGACCTGGCCAAGCAGACAGACATAGCGTATGGTACTCTTGACTCAGGCTCCACCAAAGAGTTCTTCAGGGTAAGTGGCCAAAGCTAATGGGTTGAGGGGAGGGCAACTGTGTTTTGTTAAGGGGGGTAAAAGGGAATGACTCCAAAATGAGATGATTTTGAGCACTGTATTAGAAAAAAGAGAAAACAGATTAATAAACCAAGCTAATAAAATATGGTCTTAATTATGGAGTATACCAGGGTTCTCAGTCTTTTTTTGGTCCACTACAAATTCTTTTAGGTTTTAAAAGTATAAAAACTATATGCTTTAGGATCTTTTATGCATAATTACCATAATTATAATTTAACATAATCCACCACTGAATGTTCTTTTTTTAAAAGTAATTGTGACTTCTTATCTTACAATTCTGACTTTTTTTCTCAGAAATACGAGCTATAGTCACAATTCTGAAGGGAGAAATAGATGAAAAAGTTTATATCTTCCAATTCGACTTTTTTTTCAGAATTGTGACTATTTCTCAGAATATAAACTGAGAGAAAAGTCCTAATTGTGAGATTTAAACTCACAATTGCAAAAAAAAGTCAGTTGCGAGATACAAACATGTGATTCAGAGAAAAAAGTAGATAAATTAAGGAAACCCATTACCGCCACTGAATACATTTTTTTTTTTTAAGGTAATTAGCATCATTTTATCTCACAATTCGGACATTTTTCCTCAAAATTGCGAGTTTTAATCTGGCATTTTTTTTTTTAGAATTGTGAGATATAAACTTACAATTACGAGATATAAAGTCAGAATTGCAAGATATAAACTCACAATTCTCACTTTTTTCCTCATAATTTCTTGATATAAACTCACAATTCTCACTTTTTTCCTCAGAATTTCTTGATATAAACTCACAATTGTGAGAAATAAAGTCGCAATTCTGAGGGAGAAATAGACAATTGTAATTGCAAGATACAAACACACTATTCCGAGAAAAAATATATCAATTATGGAAACCCAGGTTTATATATGAGACTTTTTTTTCTCAGAATTATGAGATACAAACTGAGAAAAAGTCATAATTGTGAGATTTAAACTCTACAAACACGTAATTCTGAGAATAAATAATGGAAACCTGTTTCTGCCACTGAATAAAAAAAAGATTATTGCTACTTTTTATCTCACAATTCTGACTGAGTTTACATCTTCTGATTCTGACTTTTTTCTTGAATTGTGAGATATAAACTCACAATTACGAGTTATAAAGTCATAATTACAAGATATAAACTCACAATTCTCAATTTCTCCCATATCTGAGGGAGAAAAAAGACTGATATTTTCTCAAAATTGCAAGTTTATATCTCACAATTCTGACTTTTTTTTAGAATTGCGACTTTATTTCTCAGAATTGTGACATATAAACTAGGAAAATAGAATTATGAGATATAAACTCGTAATTGCAAGATACAAACACGCAATTTTGAGAAAAAATAAATAATTTATGGAAACTCCACTGAATAAAAAAACTAAAAAAGGAAATTGCCAAGTTTACATCTTGCAATTCTGACTTTTTTTTCTGACAATTATGAGATATAAACTCGCAATTGTGAGAAAAAAGTCAGAATGCAATTCTGACATTTTCCTCAGTTAATATCTGACTTTATATGAGTTTTTTCCTCCAGAATTGCAAGAAAAAAGTCAGAATTGTGAGATATAAACTCGCAATTGCGAAATACAAACAAATACATTATGGAAACCTGTTTACTCCACTGAATAAAAAAAAATATATATATATAAAAAAAGGAAAATGCAATCTCTCAATTCTGACTTTTTATATATCTTTTATATATTTTTAATATCTCACAATTCAAAGAAAAAGTCAGAATCGTGAGATACAAACTTGTAATTGCGACATACAAACAAGCAATTCTAAGAAAAAATGAATGAATTATGGAAAACCGTTTATTGCAAAAAGGAAAATGCAAATTTTTATCTCTCAATTTTTGATGTTTTCTGGCAACTGTGAGTTTACATCTCGCAATTCTGACTTTTTTCCTCAGAATTATGATATATAAACTTGCAATCGCAAGAAAAATTCTGAATTGCAAGTTTATATCATGCAATTCTGTAATTTTTCTGTTTATATCTCGCAATTCTGAGAAATAAAGTCGCAATTCTGAGAAAAAAAGTTAGAATTGCAAGATATAAACTTGCAATATTTCTCCCTCAGAATTGCGACTTTATTTCTCGCAATTGTAAGTTTATAACACGCAATTTAAAAAAAAAAATTCTTGCTATTCTGACTTTGTAACTTTGTACTGTAACTGTAAGTTTATATCTAACAATTCTGAGAAAAAAAATCTGAATTGTGAGATATAAACTCGTAATTGTGAGATACAAACATGCAATTCTGAGAAAAAATAAATAAATTATGGAAAATTATGGATTTTTTTTTATGTCTGAAGTCTGGCATTTTTCTGGCCTTTTTCTGGCAATTGCCTTTTTTTAATTTATTCAGTGGATGTCAGAAAAAGGCCATTTTTGACTGGCTTTTTTCTAAGAATTGTAAGATATAAACGCACAACTGCAAGAAAAATGTCAGAATTGCGAGTTTATATCACGCAATTCTGAAATTTTTCTCAGTTTATATCTCACTGGCTTCATAACTTGTAACTAAGTTTATATCTAACAATATAAAAGTCAGAATTGCAAGATGTTAGTTAACTTGTAATTGTGAGGAAAAAAAGTCTCTGACAAAAATTACACTTGAAAAATATATATATACTCTACAATCATTCGCAATTTATAGATTCATTTATTAATGAGCATAATTAATTAACAATTAATAAAAAAGCCAGAATTAAAAGATAAAGTCGGAATTTCCTTTTTTAGTTTTTTTTTTTATTCAGTGGCGTTACTTTATTTCTTTATTTTTTCTCAGAATTGCATGTTTGTATCTCACAGTTACGAGTTTATATCTCAAAATTCTGACTTTTTTCTCAGAATTGTTAGATATAAACTCACAGTTAAAAAGTCGCAATTCTGAAGGAGAAATACTGCAACTTTATATCTCGCAATTCCGATTTTTTTCCTCAGAATTGCGACTTAATTTTTCAGAACTGCGAGATATAAACTGAAAAAAATGTCAGAATTGCGTGATATAACCTCGAAATTCTGACTTTTTTCTTGCAATCGCGAGTTTATATCTCATAATTCTAAGAAAAATAGTTGGAATTAAGTGATAAAAAGTAGCATTTTCCTTTTTTCATTTTTTTTTATTCAGTGGATGTCAGAAAAAGGCAATTTTTTACTGGCTTTTTTCTCAGAATTATAAGATATAAACTTGCAATTGCAAGACAAAAATCTGAATTGCAAGTTTACATCATGCAAATCTGACATTTTTCTCAGTTTATATTTCGCAGTTCTGAGAAATAAAGTATATCTCTCGCAATTCTGACTTTATAATTCATAATTGTGATTTTATCTCTAACAATTCTGAGAAAAAAAGTGAGAATTGCAAGATGTAAACAAGGAAAAAGTCATGACAAAAATTACACTTGAAAAAAAAAATATATATACTCTACATTCACAATTTCTAGATTAATTTATTAATGAAAAGAATTAATTAAAAATTAATACTTTCATAAAAATCAACAATCCCACAAGGGGCCTCAACCCCAAGGCTGAGAACTTCTAAACTGCAATTAAGTGACTAACAAATCATCTGCACACTTCACTGCCTTTTCTACACCTTTACCCCAACTTTCAGAGGTCAAAGATCGCCGTTTATGAGAAAATGTGGAGCTACATGAAGTCGGCCGAGCCCACGGTGTTCACTAAGACCACTGCGGAAGGAGTCGCAAGAGTGAGAAAATCCAAAGGGAAGTACGCCTTCCTGCTGGAGTCCACGATGAACGAGTACACGGAGCAGCGCAAACCCTGCGACACCATGAAAGTGGGAGGAAACCTGGACTCCAAAGGCTACGGGGTGGCGACGCCTAAGGGCTCACAGTTAAGGTGGGTGGAGTAGTATAACAATATGTCACGTGTTGTTATGGTATTCCACCTTCCCTGGCGTGCCTATTTCTAGTTTTCTCTTTCTTTTTGCTTTTCTCATGTGTACTTGTGTGCATATAAAGGTCTTGTATATGTAGTGCTATATGTTTGTTTTTTCAATTTTCATTTTGTTTGGGTTGTTTTTCAATGTAGCCTGAAGCAGGTAATTTCAAACGGATGCATGTATGCTAATGCTCCTGAATTTTTGAGATGAAATGTTTGAATGTTTAACAATGAACATTTATTTTAAGGAATGGAGAAGTGTGTGAATATCCTGCCTGGTTTGATGCTTGCCAAATCTTTTCCCCCACTTATACTAGACACTTAAAACGCACTACAAGTACAGTAGCATGAACCGTGTATAAAAAAGGTTGAGAAGAGTCAATTACAGATGACGGTAGCTCCCGGATCAGCCATTTTGTTGCGGAGTTACTGTGGTCTGTCTGACTCTTCTCATGACACCGGGGGGAAAGAGCGTCTTCCAATGGCGTAACAGCTTTTCTCCTGCTGTTTTGATGTCGGATCAGTGCAGGAGATTCACACGTCTTCACGTCTACAGCACAGTGTCCTTAATGCTCTTCTTTCTCTTCCCCTCCTCAGCTCAGATGTGTCTCACTACATTCTTTCCCTGTCCCGTTTTTTGTTCCTGTGGGCTATGTGTTTATTAATGTTGCATTCAGGATAAACTGCATTCAGGATAAACCTCTCTTGAATCATTCCTATCATGTACATTTTAACCATTAACTAGATCAGAGAGTAGCCAGATTAGATTTATACGATGGAGTCCAAAAGTCTGAGACCATACCAAAAATAGATTTACCGATTAGTTGAAGTATAATTTTTTTTAAATTATTTATTAATTTATTTTCAGTTTTATTTTATTTAAAGTTTTAGGACTTCAAAATTTAAAACAAATGCATTATTATAGTTATTACATTTAAATGTATACATTTTTAAAAAATGATTTTACTACATTTATCAATTTTGTAAGTATTTAAAATTTTAGTTAATTAATTATTTGTTTTTTATTCTTTTTTAAAACAAATTGTTGGTATTTTGAAAACAAAAGTATTTTATTAGTATTAGTATTATTATTAAATATTTATTAATGTGTTTATTCATTTATTTAAACTTATGAATTTTGTAAATATTTAGGATTCTGCACTTTATTTATGAGTTTGTTTATTGTTATTCAAAAAAAACATAAATTGTTGTTTAAAATTGTTATTATTATTTATATAATTATTATTTAAATATTTATTAATGTGCGTATTAATTTACATTCATTTTACTAAATTCATGAACTTTGTAAGTATTTAGGATTCTACACTTTATTTATTTGTTTGTTTATTGATATTAAAACATAAATTGTCCGTATTTTGAAAACAAAATTATTATTATTACCTATTTATTATTTCATTTGTATTATTTAAATATTTAATAATGTGTTTATTAATTTATTTAAATTAATTTAACTAAATTTATAAATTTTGTAAATATTAAAGTAAACATGAATTGTTATTGTAATTGAAAATAAATTGTTAACTATTATTATTATTAAATATTTATTAATGTATTCATTCATTTATTTAAAATCATTTGACTAAATTTATTATTTTTGTAAATATTTAATATTATGCACTATTTGTGTTTATTGATATTAAAAACAAATTGTTGCTATTTTGGAAACAAATTTGTTATTATTATTTCATATTTATTTAAATATTTATTAATGTATTTATTAATTGATTTAAATTAATTTAACTAAATTTATGAATTTTGTAAATATTCTATTTTTTAAATATACTCTATTTATTAGTTTGTTTATTGTTATTGAAAACATATATTGTTGGTATTTTAAATATTATTATTATTATTATTAAATATTTATTAATGTTTATTAGAGTTTATTCAGTTATTAAATTAATTCATTAATTTGACTAAATTCATGATTTTTTTTAAATATTTAAGATTTATTTGTTTATTTATATTAAAAATATAAACTGACAGTATTTTGAAAACAAAATTGATATTATTAATATTTATTATTTAAATAATTATTCATGTGTTTATTCATTTATTTAAAATATTTACGATTCTTCGCTTTGTTTGTTTGTTTATTATTACTGAAAACATAAATTGTTGGTATTTTGTAAACATTATTATTATTATTAAAATATTTATTAATGTGTTTATTCATTTATTTAAATTTGTTTGACTAAATTTATGAATTTTGTAAATATTTAAGATGCTACACTTTATTTGTTGGTTTATTTATTCATTGTTATTGAAAACAAATTGTTGCTATTTTGAAAACAAAAGTATTATTAATGAATTATTTATTAAATATTTATTAATGTGTTTATTCATTTATTTTGAATATTATATTTTGATATTTAAGATTCTGCACTTTATTTATTTATTAGTTTTGTTTGTTATTCAAAACATAACTTGTTGGTATTTGAAAATATTATTATTAAATATTTATTAAGTATTTGACTAAATTGATTCATTTTGTAAATATTTAAGATTTGCACTTTGTTAATTGCTATTGAAAACAAATTGTTGGTATTTTAAAACTAAAGTATTATTATTATAAATATTAAATATTTATTATTTAATAATTTATTCAATATGTATTCATATGTTTATTACTTGCTTATTTAAATTAATTTGACCAACAATATATGAATTTCGTAAATATTTAAGATTCTGCACTTTTTTGGTTTGTTGTTATTGAAAATTGAGCTAGAATTTTGAAATTAAAAAAAAAAAGAAAATAATATTATTATTTATATATAAATATTTAATTTACAATGCTTTACATATTTTTTGCACATCTCAAAAGCCCAGATATTCTTGCTACTATTGAAGCATGATATGCTAGTTATGATTTTGAATGTTTTTAAATCATGCTGAATGTCACAGAGAAACAAATGGACTTGCACAAGTCCTAAGACGTAAGACTTTCATGTTTATATTTCAATTCAATATTTTACACCGACCGTACTGATTTTCAGTGAAAAATCAAATCAAAACATTACCCCTGGTCTTCTAGACTTTTGGACCCCATTATTTGACATAGCAAGTTCGTAAAATAACATTAATTTATATGATATGCTTACCTTATAAAACATTATCTACAGAAGTATAAGCATTCAGAGGACTGCAGGGAAAGGTATTATCTGGTGTTTAGGAGCAGAATTGCATTGCCAGCTCTCTTGTGGCTGAGCCAAAGGTGGGAATGCAGGGGTCTGGGGAATAGGATCAAACTCATTCAGCACTTTCAGAGACTTAAACCCTCAGTGCTCATTTAAACTGTCTGTAAGCAGCATATAGGGAAAGTAACAGGCATTCAATATCGTGAGGTCCCTCTGCGCATCTCACAGCAATATTGAGTGCATAGTAAAGCGGGAGTAAAGTGAGGACGAGAAATAAGGGTTGGGGAGGGGGGTTTAAAGCAGAGAGCGGGTATTGATTTTTCCATTCCTCCATCTGGAGCTGTGTAGTACGGGTAGACAAATAAGGCCAGTGTAAATTAACATGAAAACAGGAAAAGAGAGGTTTGTCCTCCGTGGTTTGGTGTTTTAGTGTTTTCAAAGGGGAAGTAGGGTGGGAACCGGGAAACTAATCTATAGAGCTTTCCACCCCTTTCTTTCTTAATTTAACCTGATTGGATTCTGCTCAACTATGACAAACTGCTGCTACTGACAAACTATGTTTTATCGTTTCAAGAAGTGCAGTTAACCTGGCAGTTTTAAAACTGAATGAACAAGGCCTGTTGGACAAATTGAAAAACAAGTGGTGGTACGACAAAGGAGAGTGTGGCAGCGGAGGAGGTGGTGAGAAGGTTAGCCACTATGTCAACCAACGCGGGTAAACAGTTTCCTCTGTAACGGGAGCATCTGCCGGGGCGCAATCGCATACGTGACCTTCATCCTGACCCTGTTTTAGCCTGAGGAGAGAGAGAACGCAATTACTGTCAGAGCACAAATATTCGCCCTGAATACTGGGCAGAGATTCCCTCGCCGCTCTTCTGTCATTCATCATGTCGCCCATCGAGGAATTATTTCCCCTTTGAAATAGTTGCGGCTTTTTACCTCCAATTTCTTTAGTTGCTCTTATTCTTCTCCTGAGGCGCATCAGCTGCATTTTTATAGGAATGCAGAGAACATTCATTGTCTTTTGAAAGATGCCGCAGTGTCGCATTATGATTATGTATTAAAGACACGATCCAAAGTCAAAGGCAAAGAGAGTTTTAATGAAGTAAAAACAAAAACTAACAAAACAAACTTGATCTAAATTAAAAAATACAAAATTAAAGAGCAGGTCATATGTTTTTTTAATTGTTTTAAAGTCCCCTACAACAGATTTAAATGCATCTAAGATCAGAAAGCATTGTAATTTTTTAAATATACATTTGTCAATGATTTCGAAACGATTTGTTCAAGCAGTTCTGAGGAAAATGTCTGTAAACCCCTCCCTTATATACGCCTACTTAGCTCTGATTGTTCAGCTGGCCAAACCTGTCGTGACTGGCACAGAAAGGAGTACTTAAACAAGTACTCTAGCGAAGTCCAAGGTTGTTTTTGATGTCTGCAAGTAGAAGCAACCCCAATTACGTCATATTTAGCCCCTGGAATGCAAATTTACCAGGGGAACCCCGACAATAAAGCGTGTATTTTGCACCCCGGAATGCGATTTTCAACTAGTTTTGCGTAGCGATTGGGTGAGTTTTGTTGTGAAAACCTGGCAACCCTGATGCACCTTTATATAAAACAATAATATAGTGCTCCAATCCATTCTTAAAATAATGACATAAAAACGTTTTGTTTAACGCTTACATGCATACCTCGGGTCTTTAGTGACCCGGGACGTCATTCGCTACCCTCTCCCTCCTTCATTTTTGAAAGTTAGACATCAACTTTACTAGTATTCCTCAATCTATTCATTATAAACAATATAACAAGAAAAAAACTATAAAATTTCACAGTTTAATAGACAATAATGACGTGATGTTTCACTCATAATTACCGCAGGCATAAAACAAAAGAATATCATCAGCAAATATTGAACTGGTTTAAATGGCTATACTGCAGAACAATTACTGTATGGCATAAAATATAAATGTCCCTGTCATTTGATGGTGGATGTGGTGAATAAGCTGCCAGGGATCAAAATATTGATTTTTAAGTCATTGAAAACAATAGTTTTTGCAAATATGGTTGAGATTGCGATATGAGCCGGATGCTGAATGTACTGTGGAAGTTCGCTGTGACAATGACGCCGATGTTGCAATCATCTGCTTAAATTGAACTCTTCTAAGTTTCAAAAGATAATGAAATATGCTTTATTTTATTCTTCAGTAACTGTTCTTAAAATTTCAAGATAGTTTTTTTGCTATTACAGCTGTTAGAGATCCATCCATGTTTCATATATAGATGCGGGTTGCTAAAGCGAATTGTGCCTACAGCTCAAGTTTAGCTTCTAAACTGTAAACACCTAACAAAACAATAATGGTGGATACGTTAGCCAATTGCTAACTGATGAAACAACACAGTTTGTAAACCAAAATATGTCTACATTCTTTATTATTAAACAAAGTAATTAGAACAACGACAGTTTACATTAATCGACACATTCTTAGGAAATAGTGGGTTCACAGCGAATTATCAAATTGATTTCAGCAAGACAGTAATATTGTGGTTTACCTGGAAACCTAAAGCTGCGCTAGGTATACAGTACATCACATATTAGCACAAAAAAACTAGATATTTTGAGCACTTATGAAAATGCACATAACGTATCAATCGTACTTACAGGTTGTGGTTAGGAAACGCTTGTTAGTCCAAATAAATAATATTAGAAGCCAAATAAGATCCTCTGTAAGCAATCCTCTGTAAAATGATGAGCACACAACAAAAGGTTCGAACTCTATTGCTGTGGTATCATGGAAAATTTTAATTTTAACAACTGATTCTTTACATTATCATCATTCTGCATTGAAAACAAACTTGCTTTCACAGACCCCCTAAAGCAAATGAAATTGAAACAAAAAAAATTCATAACTGATTTGACCTTAGTTAAAGGGATATGAAAAGATTGCTGCCTATGGTATATGCCAATAGTTGTGGTTTAACAGTAATTGCCTCCAGCGTTGGTAGAGAACAGGCCGTGGCAGTATGCGCCCGTTACCCAAAGCGATGGAGCAAGGTCCCGTTCATATGTCTGTGGCTCTAGCGCCAGGCCCTAAAACCATGTTCCCTTAAACGGAGCACAGAGACATGTATCACGACGGGACCCTCGGCTCGGTCACTTTGCCTGTGCAACTGCTGTGTCAGCTGTTATGAGTGAATAACATAAAATAACATGTCCTATGATGTTATTTATGTTATTTGTGTTACATTCCTCTGCGCGGTTGAAGAACCCCCGTAAACCTTGCCGTTTTGAAACTGAGTGAATCAGGCATCTTAGACAAGCTGAAAAACAAATGGTGGTACGATAAGGGCGAGTGTGGACCCAAGGACTCGGGAAGTAAGGTCAGTCTCCACAAGTCTGGGACCATCACTGTTGTCTAATGCTCAGTGAGGCAGAAAGTCACCAGTATCTAGCGCATGCTCATCTGTAGGGAGATTTCAGATGTGCACCGAGAGCAGGATAGTTCCAGCATGCCCTGCTTCTCCATACTAAATGTCTTCTGTTTTTAATAACATACCTAGTACCTGAGAGGAATGGAAGTGACTGGGCTTTTGAAGGTATCCTAAATTCAATCTGGTCTCATGACAAAATCGTACATGGGGGAACTTTTTCGCGAGACGCGAAATACATACCAATCAGTGCATATCACTGCAGTTTCCGAAAGAAATGAGGCGGTAAAACAGCAAGAACTTTTAGTCATTTTCGTACACATTTCTGAGTACACCTCCAAATGTTTTGCTTTTCAGTGTTCTTGACCTATCAGATTATGCTACAAACACTGTATTTTTAATACTGTAAGAGTAGGTGTATACGACAGGTAGCACAAATAGGGCATAACAAGCTTGCTCGGTAGTTCAGCAGGCACGAAGCTGGACTTAAGAAGTGGAATCCTTAGGTACAAAAGCATGATGAAAGAGCTGAAAGATGAGAGATCATGTACTCATGTATTAATTTTTTAAATTTAAAATAAATGTAATTTTAAATATTAATTTATTTACCTAAATGTGACTACATTGAGTAAATATTTACATTTTAATTAATTATTTATTTGTTTATTGTTATTACAAATATTAATTGTTGGTATTTTGAAAACACAATTATTATTATTAATAATAATTAATATTTATTATTTGTTTGTTAATTTATATTTAATTTATAATTATTCATTTGCCTAAATTTATGAATTTTGTAAATATTTAAGATTCTGCACTTTATTTGTTTGTTTATTATTAAAAACATAAATTGATGTTTTAAAACAAAGGTATTATTATTTTTATATTTATTAATGTGTTTATTAATTTAGATTAATTTGACTACATTTATTAATTTTGTAAATATTTATTCATAATATTTTTCACTTTATTTATTTATTTGTTTATTGTTATGGAAAACAAATTGATGGTATTTTGGAAAAAATATTATTATTATTAAATAATAAATACATTTTATTAATGGGTTTATTAATTTATTTAAATTAATTTGAATAAATATGAGTTTTGTAAATATTTAAGTTTCTTGACTTTATTTGTTTATTTATTGTTATTAACACATAAAATGTATTTTATTTTATTGTTGAACACTCTTTTAGTGCCACTTAGTGGACATTTCTGTTGGAAACTGCAGTGATATGTATTATTAGTACTAGGGCTGCCCCCTAATAGGCAATAAACACTCATCTGTCATTCATCGACCTCAAATATGGCTTTTCATCTAAAATATGTAAGTAGTAGCAACTCACTAGTACGCACACTGCATGACAGATGGAGGCGCCGATGTAGTCTTTTGCTCTTAAAATACTCTGTCATTTTTGGACATACAGATAAAAGTAATACATCTTTCGAATCTGTAAAGACTGAACGTTTATTTTTTGTGCACTCAGAATAACAACAAAACATTGTGCTTTTGTAAAATATTGAAAGCAAACCGGATGCGCTTTCTGCCATCTTGGTCTCTGTGAACTTGAGTGTGAAACTTAAAAACTTTGTGTATACTTGCCTTACAGACATGAAAAATATATCTATAGAGAGTGAAATGTCTGCATTCAAATAAAGCAATTCAAATGGAAAACAAATATTCTCAGATTCTGTAATCCGTATGAAACATCCACTACTGCGGAGATGACAAGTCAGTGTCACTGACATAATCTCTTAAACTGAAAACAAAGAAAGCGTTACTTTATCAATAAATTATTAAAATGTCAATCCAGTCTCCTTGCTGTTTTTCCCTGACACATTCAGAATGATTATATCTGCCGTTGTGCTGTGGCAAGCTTTTTTGCATGTGCTTATTAGGCTATGTAGGCAATTAAATAATCATTATTATGATTTATATGGTTTCTTAATAAATTAATGCCATCTAGTTGACCAGAATCTTTAGTCGAGGACAGCCCTAAAAACCCTAAACGTTCCCCCAGGTATGTTTTTGCCATGAGACCAGGTTACCTACATTTATTTAACCCAGTGTACCATTGCATGACAATACAAGCAAGCCCGACTTTTGTGGAGCGAGAAACACGTCACATGTGGAGATAAGCTAGAACACAGTAAGAAGTTCAAATCCTGTCTCACTGTGTAATTGGAGCTAGCGAGAGCTCAGCCGAAAATTAAAAATGAAAACATCTCAAGTAATTACATACTAATTGTCACCTTTTAAATGCTGTCAAAGCATCGATGCCTGATAGGAGTCGCCTCAAAAATATCAGCTTTTCAGATTAGCCTGCAAGCGAAAGGTTGATTGGGAGGATATGAATTGATTTGTCTGTAAACTGTGAATGTGTGTGAATGTGTTTTGGTAGCGAGTAGAGTCGTAGAGTAGTGCTCTGAATGTGAGCGTGCAAGTGTACGCGAGCTCCGCTCCCGCCACATTAACTTCCTGTCTTCTTGTTCCTTTCCTTCCTTCCGCATCCAGGACAAGAGCTCACAGGCCCTCAGCCTCAGTAATGTGGCTGGGGTCTTCTACATTCTGGTCGGGGGCCTGGGCCTGGCCATGCTGGTGGCCCTCATCGAGTTCTGCTACAAGTCCCGAAACGAGGCCAAGAGAATGAAGGTGGAACAGTCTGAACGTCGCCCCTCTTCCTCTCCTCTCCCCAGTCCCGTCCCCCTCCCTAGCCCCCATCCTTCTCCCGGGCCCAGTCCCACCCACAGCACTCAGAGTTTAGCCACATATAGAGAGGGTTACAACGTCTACGCCACTGAAGGAGTAGAGATGTAGGAGGTCAGATGTACGTAGGTGCCCGGCAGTCGTAAGTGGAGCTCCTCTGTTCTCGCTGCCGTAGCTTGCCGTGGTAAAGCTTCTTGTGTTTGTGACGTCCTTGTTCTGTCTCCTCCACGTGTCCTCCAAGTCGGAGACGTGCATTCACATATTTGCGCATGCTGAAGATCGAGGTACCTGGACTGTACACGTTTGTAATCACACGCCAGTGCGGTAACCTCTCTTACCGAGTAAAGAAGAATAGCTAAACCAAGCTTGAGATGATCATTTCACCCTAGGCATAGTCTTCAAAACCCCCTAGTTGTGAATTTCAAGTAATCTTTGGCTCCAAAGGACTATGCCAGATGCATTTAAGACGCTTCATCGCTGAACTGTGTCATATTCTGGTGTTTTGTATGTGCTTGCTGATAATGTGCATTCATTCAAATAATGACGCTCTGGCATTTTAAGTATGCACAGCTGACTCCTGTTCTCTTTGTTCCCATGTTTCTTTTCTCTCCGGACGCAGCTCACCTTCACCGAAGCCATGCGGAACAAGGCGCGCCTGTCCATTACGGGGAGCGTGGGCGAGAACGGGCGCGTCCTGACTCCCGACTGCCCGAAGGCTGTCCACACCGGCCCCTCTCTGCGGCAGAGCTCCGGACTGGCTCTGGTGTCGTCCGACTTGCCGTGAAAACCAAAAACGTTCAAGTGCCTTAAACTCCACAAGACCGCAAAACAGACATCAGAAAACCGACCCTACAGCAATGACGCCACCAAGCTGAGCGATCGTGCCGACACGGTAGATTTCGAAGGGAACCGAGGCCCCCGACGGCTTCACACACCGGGGTAGATACTACTTGTTTGGAGGATGGTTATCGCACAGACTTCTGTGTTTCCATCATGTACATTCAAAGAACTCGTGCTGCCTTTGAGGGTGAAGCGGGTGGGAAGAAAAAACAGCAAACTCAACTGAATCTCGGTAGCTGTTTGGCAAAAAAAAGATCTGCTCGTTCTAACACTCTGCCATAACCCTCGCCAAACCGAAACGCCGCATCTCGACATCTTAACATAGCTAAAATTGGGCATTTGTTTGCCCGAGAGGGTATTATTAACATGGATATGGTATTAATGAATACTTATTAAATAAACTGTGAAGAAGAGTTCATATATATATATATATATATATTCTATAAAATCATACCTAAAGTAAATTATTTACATTTTTTTGTAAATAGCAGACTGTACAACTCGCTTGCTTTTTAACGAATTTGTAAATAGCCAATTCTGTAGTGGACAGAGTGTAATTCTCTTTTTAAACCATCTGTAGAAAAAGGATTTCATCGCAATAATGATTAGAAAACGATTTAAAAAAACACATGAAAAAGATTTGATATATGTAGATGTACTTCTATGGATTTAATAACATGGGCATGTTATCAGTGCCAGTGACCTATGCGCCCATGATTCTCGGGAATGTGGCACACACCCTCAGTGCATCTCAGCCGCTGCTCTTTCCCAAGCCATGCCCTGCATAATCACTGTGCAGTCGTAGACCATGGTACCCTCTAGACTGTTTTGATTTTTTTCCACAGAAGCATATTTATTTTTGATTTATGTGACTACTGAAAAAAAGTGAGAAGTATTTAAATGTTCGTCCATTCATTTTAGAGCAGACGTCTTTATGAATGATATAACGAAATCCAATCGGACGAGAAACGAATCTAACTTAACCGCGCAAATGTGTATAGAAATAGAATAGAAGTGTTCAGAACACCGACCGCCTCTGAAGACACTGTTTGTAATCGTGAGAGCCATGGTCAGAGTCCAGCTTTGGCCTTTTTTTTATGAAAAACACTGTGTAACCTCATTCAGGCCTTCAGCATGTTCTCCAGAAAACTGTAGCAACGGACATCTGGACGAAAGGACACTACATGGACAGTTTCAAAGCTTCAGGATACTATACTGATCAGTCTTTTACCGCCCAGTTCTGTTTAACTTGCATTTGATCTGAAAGTGCAATTTATGATCCCTCCTGTTCCGACGACCCCTAATTACACGTACTTTTACTCAAGCACACATTGTTTTATCCTCTCTGCCTTCTCTCATTCTGTCTCAAACACACACACACACACACACACACACACACACACACAATGATCCTGATGCATATTGAAGATGTGTGTGGAGAGTGGCATTAGGTTTTTTCCCCATGGTTTCTAATGCTGTGATTAAAGTGGTGTCCTAACTAGGTTAATATGTTAAAATTGTAAATATTTATTTTGATCATTTTTTAGTAAAATATTAATGGATATGAAATGGCTCCTCTGTGTCTTTATTTGGGTTAGTTCACAGCAAATCGCAGCAAAAGACATCTAAATCAAACAAGTTCTTTCAAAAATGAAAATCCTGTCATGATTTACTCTAATGTCAATGTTATATATATATATATATATATATATATATATATATATATATACTGTATATGTTGAGAACCAAACAGTTTACACTCCTCAATATATAGAATGTATCCACTTTTTCTTTAAATGTGGAAGTCTATGGGTGAGACTTCATGTTCATTATCCACTATAAGGAAAACAACGTGCAGTAAACGGTAAAACATTTTGGACTACTACGACAGTGTTTTAGTGCCATGTTAAAAAAAAATTGTTTTGACTTTATTCTCGAAATTTTGACTTTATTCTAGAAACATTTTGAGTAATTTTGACTTTATTCTTAAAATTTCAACTTTATAATCAAAACATTTCGACTTTGTTCTCAAAACATTTAGATTTTATTCTTGTCATTTTGACATTATTCTCGTAATTACAACTTTATTCTCTAAATATTTAGACTTTCTTCTCGAAACATTTCAAATTTATTCTCAAAACATTTAGATTTTATTCTCATAATTTTGACATTATTCTCGTAATTTCAAGTTTATTTGCGAAATATTTAGACTTTACTCTCGTAATTACAACTTTATTCTCTAAATATTTCGACTTTATTCTCGAAATTTAGACTATTCTTGAAACATTTAGACTTTATTCTCTAAACATTTCGACTTTACTCTCTGAATTTGTTATTCTCTAAATATTTGAACTTTATTCTCAAACATTTCGACTTTATTCTCAAAACATTTTAATTTTATTTTGACGTTATTCTCGTAATTACCGCTTTATTCTCAAAATATTTCGACTTTATTCTTGTAATATTTTGACTCTATTCTCAAAATTTTATTCTCGAAACATTTCTCGTAATTACAACTTTATTCTCTAAATATTTAGACTTTATTCTCTAAAATTTAGACTTTATTCTCAAAACATTTTGACTTTATTCTCAAAATATTTAGACTTTATTCTCAAAATATTTAGACTTTATTCTCAATTTAGACTTTATTCTCAAAACATTTTGACTTTATTCTCAAAATATTTAGACTTTATTCTCAAAACATTTCGACTTTATTCTCAAAACATTTAGATTTTATTTTGATGTTATTCTCGTAATTACAACTTTATTCTCAAAATATTTAGACTTTATTCTCTTAATTTCGACTTTATTCTCAAAATATTTTGACTTTATTCTCAAAACATTTTCTTTACTCTCGTAATTACAACTTTATTCTCTAAATATTTCAACTTTATTCTTGTAATTTCGACTTCATTCTTGAAATATTTCGACTTTTCTCAATTGCGACTTTATTCTCAAAACATTTTGACTTTATTCTCAAAACATTTCGGTTTTATTTTGATGTTATTCTCGTAATTACAACTTTATTCTCTAAATATTTCGACTTTATTCTCAAAATTTAGACTTTATTCTTGCAACATTTCAACTTTATTCACTAAATATTTAAACTTTATTCTCGAAACATTCTGACTTTATTCTCATAATTTTTATGTTATTCTTGTAATTACAACTTTATTCTCTAAATATTTCGACTTTATTCTTGTAATTTCGACTTTATTCTCGAAATATTTAGACTTTATTCTCGAAATTTAGACTTTATTCTCAAAACATTTCGACATTATTCTTGTAACATTTCAACTTTATTCTCGAAACATTTAGACTTTTCTTCTTGTAATTACAACTTTATTCTCAAAATATTTTGACTTCATTTTCATAATTTTTTACTTTATTCTTGAAATGTTGACTTTATTCTAAAAATATGACGACTTTAATCTCATTATTTCTTTTTTTCTTTCTTTTTTTTTTTTACATGGCACTAAAACACTGTTGTAGCACTACAGACCAGTCTGCTCATCATCAAGATAATGTTTTAAATTATATGGTAAAACACACGTATTTGCAATATCAAAATTTACAAATGGTCACGCCTGCTCTTATGGGAAGAAAAAGGTGAATACAAACTAGAAAATATAGCATAGTTGTTTTTCATCACATATACATATGATACATACAGGAACTAGGGGCAAGGACGTTCGATCCAGTGACACTGAAACAGAGTGACACATTCTGACAGGAAGAAAACAACTTCTTTTTAGACTTAAGTACTTAATGACAGTAATTGTTCCTTGGAGAGGAAAGAAAGGCATTACAGGCTGTCTGCATCAATATCCACGCAGAAAGCATTAATAAAAACCTCAATGCATGTGGTCATGATGATGCATGACCAAAAAAGATAATTATTTTTCAGGGACAGCATTTATTCATTACTTAGAAATGTTATTCAAGTTTGCATTATTAGTTTTTTATTTGTATAATTTATCATTTTTCTTTTGAGAATAGTATTATATGCACTTATCTTTGAAGTACACTATCTTTAAAAAGCAGATAGCAAAAATGACCATGCCATGGAGGGTCACTGAAAAACAACACAAAGCACTAACATTACAGTAAATAGTCTGATTTTCTTCTCCTACAAGAACCTTGCAGAAAGGGGAAAGCAGTACACGACGGGAATACAAATAAATATTGCAGGAAAACAGCGGTTGGTGCTCAAAGCCTAAATGCCCTCCTATAACAGATGTTGGTACATATGTTAGAACACAGACAGTCACGCTAATGACCTTGAGGACCACAGTGCAGAGCCCACATTTCATGTCTGTTTATCTTTAGGGTTTAGCCTCAGAATCGTAACATTGCTAATTTACTTTTTTAATATGTTTCATAGGTGTTTATACTAGGACAATTCATCTAGCGATCTCTAGTGATATATTAACCAACCCTCAAGGTCAAATAGGATGAAAAGCTGTGAGGAACCTCAACTAAATATGGAGTGTGCAGGAATGTCAATGGTTTGTGCGCGCTCTAGTCACTCACGCAATCAGTGAACATGAATGTGCAGTTTTTACATTAGCTATCTGATTCTACCCGTCAGTTGATGGTGTAACCGTGTTGGTTTGGTTAGAATATTTTGAATATTATAAAACCAGTTACTCTGATGAACATTTAAAAGATTACCTGACATTCGGGAAGGAATATAGGTTTAGAAGAGCAAACTGACATACATTAAAAAAATGTGGTTGTCATGTTGTATTTATTTATTTATTTTATAATGTTACTTACATTTTTTAAAGCTATTTCAGTTCAAGTTTAGCAAATGTAAAAAATTGTGTAATGTGATAAGTATGTACACTGCTGCCGTGAGTAGTTTTGCTGCAGTATAGTATTTTTGACGTAGTTTTAAAAACATTTATAGTTAAATTAAATAAAGTTCAATGATTATTTACACTAGTCTATATAGTGTTCATTAAATGGTGAAGCAGCATTCAATTTCAAAACTTGAACAATGAAACCAGACGGACATTAAGTAACTTACTGATCTACTATTTAAGATTCTTCTTCTCAACATGCTAATCATGTAAAAAAAAAAACGTTATCCAGATGCTAATCATATTAACGACATGATAATCATGCTAAAACATCCTAACAACATGCTAATCATGCCCAAACATGCTAACAACATGCTAATCATGTCCAAACATGCTAACAACATGCTAATCATGCCCAAACATGGTAACAACATGCTTGTAATGTTGAAACATGCTAATAACATGTTAATACCATGCCAATAATGCTAACGAGATGCTTATCTTGTTAAAATATGTAAATCAAGCTAGCAACATGCTAATCATGTTAAAAATGCTAACGACATGCTAAGCATGTTAAAAACATGCTAATCATGCTAAAAACATAAAAGCAACATGCTAATCATGTAAAAAAACGTTATCCAGATGCTAATCATGTTAACAACATGCTAATCATGCTAAAAACATGCTAATAGTGCCCAACCGTGCTAACAACATGCTTATAATGTTAAAACATGCTACTAACATGTTAATACCATGCCAATAATGCTAACGAGATGCTAATCTTCTTAAAACATGTAAATCAAGCTAGCAACATGCTAATCATGTTAAAAATGCTGACGACATGCTAAGCATGTTAAAAACATGCTAATCATGCTAAAAACATAAAAGCAACATGCTAATCATGTAAAAAAACATTATCCAGATGCTAATCATGTTAACGACATGATAATTATGTTAAAAATATGCTACTAACATGTTAATACTATGCCAATAATGCTAATGAGATGCTAATCTTGTTAGAACATGTAAATCAAGCTAGCAACATGCTAATCAAGTTAAACATGCTAACAACATGCTAAGCATGTTAAAAACATGCTAATCATGCTAAAATCTAAACTTTTAAACTTCAATCTTTTACAACTATTTTAAACTTTTAAACTACTGATCTACTTTTTCAGCCTTTTCTTCTCAACATGCTAATAATGCTAAAAACATGCTAACAACATGCTAATTGTGTTATAAACATGTTAACAACATGCTCATCATGCTAAAATCTAAACTTTTAAACTTCAATCTTTTACAACTCTTTTCAACTGTCAAACTACTGATCTACTATTTCAGCTTTTTCTTCTCAACATGCTAATGATGGTAAAAACATACTAGCAACATGCTAATAATACTAAAAACATTTTAACAACAATGCTTATGTTAAAAACGTTAGCAAAATGCTAACCATGTTAGCAACAGGCTAATTATATTAGAAAGGTGTTAAAACATGTTAATCAAGCTATCAACATGCTAACCATGTTAAAAAATGATAACAACATGCTAAGCATGTTAAAAACATGTTAATCATGTTAAAATCTAAACTTTTAAACTTCAATCTTTTACAATTATTTTAGAACTTTCAAACTACTGCTCTACTATTTCAGCTTTTTCTTCTCAACATGCTAATAATGCTAAAAACATGTTAACAACATGCTAATCCTGTTATAAACATGCTAATCATTCTAAAACATACTAGCAACATGCTAACATGCTAATAATACTAAAAACATTTGAACAATGATGCTTATGTTAAAAACATGTTAGCAACATGCTAACCTTGCTAGCAACAGACTAATTATATTAGAAAGGTGTTAAAACATTTTAATCATGCTCAACATTTAACGACCGACAGGGAACTCAAGAAACAAACAGACTTATAAAGACAGACTAATTGATAATACACAGGTGAGACAGATGACGGTGATTACACAAACGAGGACTAAACCAAATGATAACAAAATGACAGGGGGAAGATAAATGGGCAAAACCAAAGACATGAACAGACAGAACTGTGACACATGCTAAAATCTAAAAGTTTAAACTTCAACCTTTTACAACTATTTTGAAATTTCAAACGACTGATCTACTTTTTCAGCTTTTTCTTCTCAACATGCTTATCATACTATTGACATGCTAATTATGCAAAAACATGCTAGTAACATGCTAATAATTCAAAAAACATTTTATTAATAATGCTTATGTTCACAACATGTTAACAACATGATAATCATGCTAGCAACAGGCTAATTATATTAGAATAGTGTAAAAACATATTAGTACCATACTAATCATGCAAACATGTTAATTATGCCAAAACTGCAAACAACAGGTTAGCAAAAGGCTAATCATGCTAAAATATTCTACCAACATGTTAACATGCTAATCATGTTAAAACATGCTACCAACATGTTAACAATATGCTAAACAAAATGCTAGACACATGTTAATCATACATGCTACCATGTGTTAATTTTGATAAAACATGTTAATCAAGCTAGCAAACATGCTACTCATGCTAATCATGTTCAAATCTAAATTTTTACAACTGTTTTGAAATTTCAACTACTGATCTACTATTTCAGCTTTTTATTCACAACATGCTAATCATGCTAAAACATGCTACCAGCATGTTAACAATATGCTGGACAACTACCATGTGTTAATCTTACTAGAAACATGCTAATAAATCTAAAAACATGTTATTAAAAACATGTTAGCAACATTTTAATCATGCAAACATGTTAATTAAGCCCAAAATGCCACATGTTAATCATACTAACATGCTACCATGTGTTAATCTTGTTAAAACATGTTAATCAAGCTAGCAACAAGCTAATCATGTTAAAAAATGCTAACGACATGCTAAGCATGTTAAAAACATGCTAACATGCTAATCATGCTAAAATCGAAACATTTACAACAGTTTAAAACTACTGATCTACTATTTCAGCTTCTTCTCAACATGCTACTAATGCCAAAAACATACTACCGAGATGCTAATCATGCTTCATGTTAATGACATGCTAATAATGTTAACAACATGCTAATCATACTAAAAACATGTTAGCAACAATGCTAATCATTTTAAAAACATGTTAGTCATACCCAGAAATGTTAGCAACATGCTAACAACATGATAATCATGCTAAAACAAGTTACCAACATGTTTATAACATGCTAATCATGCTAATGTTCATCTTAATGGTAATCGGTCATGCTAACAACATGCTAATAATGCAAAAATCTCTCTAAACTTTCAAACTTCAAGCTTTTAAAACTGTTTCAAACTCTCCAACTTCAAACTTCAATTACAAACTTTACTCATCTAATTACAAAAAGGAATGCTAACTTCGTCTATTGTATACTGCACATTAAGTATACTACAATGCATACTTAGTTGGGGTAGTATGGTATTGTTATTCCATAAACACACAGTTAACATAGTTACTGCATACTTCATACAAAGTATATACTACAGTATATACTACAATGCATATTTAGTAGAGGTAGTATGGTAGTATGTTATTCCAAAAACACAGTTACTGCATACTTCATACAAAGTATATACTACAATGCATATTTAGTAGAGGTAGTATGGTAGTATGTTACTCCAAAAACACATAGTTACTGCATACTTCATACACAGTATATACTACAGTATATACTACAATGCATACTTAGTAGGGGTATTATGGTAGTATGTTATTCCAAAAACACATAGTTACTGCATACTTCATGCACAATATATACTACAGTATATACTACAATGCATACTTAGTAGGGGTATTATGGTGCTATGTTATTCCATAAACACACAGTTAACATAGTTACTGCATACTTCATACAAAGTATATACTACAGTATATACTAGATATACTACAGTATATACTATAATGCATACTTAGTAGGGGTATTATGGTACTATGTTTTTCCATAAACACACAGTAAACATAGTTTCTGCATACTTTATACAAACTATATACTACAGCAGGGGTGCCCAACCCTGTTCCTGGAGATCTACCTACCTGCAGACTCTAGTTCCAGCCCTGCTCCAACATAGCTGTCTGTAATTATCAAGTTCTACCTAAAAGTTTAATTAGCTGGTTCAGGTGTATTTGGTCAGGGTTTGAGCTGAACTTTGTAGGATGGTAGATCTCCAGGATGGGGGTTGGGCACCACTGTACTACAGTATATACTACAATGCATACTTAGTAGGGGTAGTATGTTATTCCATAAACACACAGTTAACATAGTTACTGCATACTTCATACAAAGTATATACTACAGTATATACTACAATGCATACTTAGTAGGGGTATTATGGTACTATGTCATTCCATAAACACACAGTTAACATAGTTACTGCATACTTCATACAAAGTATATACTACAGTATATACTACAATGCATACTTAGTAGGGGTATTATGGTACTATGTCATTCCATAAACACACAGTTAACATAGTTACTGCATACTTCATACAAAGTATATACTACAGTATATACTACAATGCATACTAGCATGGTTTTAAGTTATTCCCTATTGTAGGGCACAGGTGTAAAATACAGTATGCTTGAAGTAAAGCCATTTAATACAATCATGAAGTAATACTAAAGCAAAAACCTTCAACATAAAATCTAGGAGCCGATGTGTTCTGTGAGTTATATATTGGTTGATGGTAATGCCCCGTCTCGCTTTGAGCTCATCTTATTTGTTATCATGCTAAAAGGGTTCTTAATGCCTCTCGACATCCCTGTCATGAAATGTTTGTACATTATGCTAAACGCTGTCACTGGCCGCTCCACAATAAGGCACGTGTTGGGGAAACAGGAACTTGCTTGTGACAGACTGTGTCCGATGTCAGATTGGCTGTCATGTCGCGTTAGGCCTTGACTGTTATGAGTGGGCAGATAACAGTCCTGTCTAACCCCTAACCTGTGTTTATGAGAAGACTGAACACCTTGTGTGTATGTCTGTCATCACACAGACATTGTAGTCTCAGATATCAGACACTTTTGCTTTGTAAGTTAAATAGACTAGCCTTAAACCAGGTTTGATGGCTTAGATACCGGTCCTAGCTAAGATGGTCACTCAGTCTGTACCAGTTGAAAGTGCACAGAACCAATTTAAAACTGTCAACAGATCATTTAAGCCAGGCTGGGAGACTAGAAGATCAGCCTAGGCTAATTTAAGATGTTTTTGACATCTTTTATAAATGGTGATTCGGTTTCGCAGGCACGTCTTATGAATAATAATGTTAAATAATAATCTTTTAAATAATTAATGTTACACATTATGTATATGGGCACTTACTATTTAGATTTCCTTCTTTGAAGCACAATATCATTCATGCTAGAGCCGCACCCGCTTTCTCCAAACATAACCGTTGGCTGAAATGCATCTGAGGGTGAACTGACGGTCCTGTGTCTGTCAGAGAATATGCTCGCAATAGCTTGAACGTTATTGCCCCCGTGCGGTCAAATTTAAAACAACACGTATTTTTGTTGATGACAGTTTTATTTAGTATCATCATCAGTACTACTATTACAATTAGGTTTTGTTAATTCTCCTTTTCTTCATTTTTAGTCATTATTATTATTACAAATATTTCTGTACAGTTTTTTTTACTATCTTAATCCGATATTGGCAAATGGTTGTCAATTTTTTTTTTTTTTTAACGCGGAAGCCGTTTTCTGTAAATGTGAAAGACTGGTTCATTAGCCGCTGTAGAAAAATAGCGAGAAGAATAACAAAGTGCAGTAAAGGTAAAACTGTTTGCATTACAAACCATTATGTGTTCATAATTAAGATAATATATTAAAATTATGTCAATAAGCAAAACAAGCTGTTTTGTACAGCTAAAAAATGGCTGCAAACTGATAAGAACAGAAGCTTTACACGTTTAATTTACAAATGGCCGCTCCCATTCCTATATACTATATATACTTTATGGTAATTTTGTGATGATTTTGCCATCTATCTACAGAGCCTTGCAAAAGTATTCATACCCCTTCATTTCTTTTTCATTCACAAATTCATTTAATTTAATTTCTGCCTTTTGTTAAACTCTTTTAAATCACTTTTCACATCAGTATACACTCCATGTACCACAATGACAAAGCAAAAACAGAACTGCCACAACTTCATACATTTTATTAAAAATAAAAAACTGAAATAAGTAAACTGCATAAGTATTCATACCCTTAACTCATTACTTACCTGAAGCACTTTTACAGCCTCAAGTCTTTTTAAGTATTACGCAACAAGATTTGCACATCAACATTTGGCAATTATCTGCCATTCTTCACCTCTCAATCTCTGTCAACTTGGATGGGGGCTGGCAAACATTTTCAGGTTTCTGCAGAAATTTTTGATTGGGTTCAAGCCCAGTTTTTGGCTGGGCCACTCAAGGACATTCACAGAGTTGCGGTTGCTTAGAATCATTGTCCTGTTCGAAGGTGAACCTTCTGCCCAGTCTGAGTTTCTGAATGCTCTGGACTGGGTTTTCATTTAGGCTATCTCAATATTTTGGTGCATTAAGCTTTTTTACTCTGACGAGTCCCTCAGTCCCTGCTGCTGAAAGAAGGCTGCTACCACCACAGAATCTTGTTTCTCACAGTCTGAGGGTCCTTTAGGTGTTTTTTTAGGTGCTATCTATCGCTTTGTATTTTTAGGTTTTAGTTATTTAGAATGAAAACAGGATATTGAACATCCTGAACTCATCCATAATTGTACTTGATACACACACTTTTTCAGTTTAAAGTCTGTTTACCTAGAATTCTAAGAATCCATTACGTTTTAAAACTATGGTAATTGCATTTCATTTCATGCCACCTTTTATTCTGAGGTTTGATGATTTATAAAGCACCCCAGAACAATGATTTAATTTCCTGATAACTCAAAGCATCGAGGTGTTTACGCATGTGAACGACAACACAAAAACCCAACAGATTCATAAACATTCAGCCATGCATAATGATGAGCTTTAATAACGTTTCCATGTATTCCACCTCTATGGCTTTATGTACAGCAAGTGCTTATGTCTCATCTGTAAAAGTGCTGCAATGAGAAATATATGACACTTTATACACGTTTAAAAATCATGTGGAAACACAGTTCAACCAATAGCTATTATAAAGAAGCTGCTTAACACTGCCAGTAGCATAGACATTCATTGCACCGATTAACAACAATAAAATTAAGTGACATTCTGAAACACAAATCTTTTGCAGGCAAAAACTAAATCATCATGCAAACCCTGTGACCGTCCATCGTGTTAAAGGGTTAATGGCCAAACTTAAACAAAAAAGCAACATGCATTTGTGATGTGACACAACTGTAAAAGTCAACAAAGTGCAGAAGAGACCAAAGAAAGCCTGAAATACTCACACCAAGGGCGAAACTTTAGAATTCTACATTAATTCTGCTAATTCGTGTTTTTAATAATACAATAGAGGCACCACTTGTGCAAAAGAAAACAAGACTGTTCTACTAACTGTTCTAAACGTCACTTATTGCTTTGGTGCTAGAACAGAAAAATGGAACATTCCGTATTTTTTTTTACATCAACACTAATACATTTGTAAAACAATCATGTGCTCTGCATGATAACATTCACAAAACACACATTATCCTACCGTATTTGGCAAGTAAATATTTGATTTTAAGCTCTGCTTCTTGGCAACATGTAGTAGTAAGTATGTGGTACAAGAATGAGATTCAGAACATGATGATGATAATGATTATGAACGTATGAATGAATGATTATCTGTAAATACAGCAAGCTGAAATGATTTCCATTTTAAGGAAAGTTTCGTGTTCAATATAAATTAGACTCGACCAACAACATCTGTGGGATAATGTTTATTACCACAAAAATTAATGTAAATTCGTCCCTTTTAAATGTAAGGCTTAGTATGTAATTCTCGCCACTAGAGGGTGCGTATTAAAAAAACAAAAACAAAGGCGTAGTTTGATGACAATGTGATTTAGTGCGGAATCATGGGAGTTGTCGTCTTTATGCCCAAAGCTGATGCAATCCAACGGGAATCGGCAGAAATCACATTTATTGATGAGCTAATGTATTAAAGATTTATTATCATTATTGTATGAAGCAGGGTGGAAAGCAAAATGAGGCAGCTGAAGCGATTGCTAAGGAGAAACGAGCGCAACACATTACTTGAAAGCAGCGGAGCTTTAATTATGCCACAGTCAACCATTTCTGCTGCTTCCGGTCATGTGTATGTCGGGTAAAGCAGCACTGTTGTGTCATCCTATTGTTAGATACATTAGAGTTTGTTTAAAGTTGTGTTATAATGCTACTCTGTGCGTTCGTCATCTGTTTAATCAAACGCATATCATATTATGTTTTCTACAAAATAAAACCGGAAATCAAGGCGTCTTTGTCAGGCGAAGCAATGGCAAGGGACTGGCCACTAGTTGAAATTTCTCTGGATTTAAACATTCTTGGAAACATTCGGAATAATGTAAGTACACAATTCATCAAAATATATAACACTGTTCTAGTGGTTTTTGGATATTTTAATAAAAAATCGTACATATTGTGCCTTTATTAAAACCTACAATGGACGTGAATGGGATTTTTCAGTTTAAACGTGAAATTTGATGCTTATAATATTAAAGCACTTACATTAAGACTTCTGTTAAAATGTATGATTTGAGTTGTCAATCTGTTTAAATAATCATATTTACAATTGTTTTTAGGGTTGTGATGCCAACAATGGAAAATTGGAAATAACTTTACACAGAAAAGGTTAGTATTTTTTAACACTAAAATTATGTTAACATGTATATCTTGTGGCTACAGTATTAAAACAGTTAGTATTTTAATATTTACAAATAGAGTGTTTTCACGACGCCTCATCAATCAGCCATTTTGGCGGCAATGAGCGTAAACAGTGCCACTGAACCGAACAAAACTGGCATATTTTCCTGATTATTCCTGCTGAAAATGTTCAATTATTTTCATGTTTTAGGCTGTACTAATCGTCGGACCGGGAAAAACATTTGGATTAAGTTACTATAGACTGCCAAAAGTTATAACAAATAAAAAAAAAAATGCAAAAAAACTGAGGAACAAAAGGCGTTTGTGGTTGACCAAACTGAACCAGGATTTCCAGGGCAAGAGTCTTGACAACATTCATGTTTGTTCTTATCATTTCCGGTCAGGTAGGTGAAATATCTTAACTAATACTGCTTGTACGTATCTTTACCACCTATTAACTTTAGTTTATCAAAATATTGTGCCCTTTCCTGCTTACCAAGTCCTTCTCTATATGATTTAGCAGCTTCCACACATTTTTTCCATGGTTTAGACAGCATAAATTAGCAAAACAATGTATTCAGTAGTACATTAACCATGCAATCCATGCTGTTGTTTACATCTGAGTATCAGCAATATGGATGCATATCCGGGTAACGGACCAAATCGTGACACAAGTGCAAAAGTGCAAACCCTCTTTTGGCCCAATTCGCTATCATTGTAAGTGCCTCACTTTTTTTTTTTTTTTTTTTTTTTTTTGTGGTAATCAACATGATACCAAAAGTGCTGTTGATTGAGCTTAACTTGTATTGAACTTTGAATATTCCTTCACAATAATTAAACAAAGGTTATCTTTAATATAACAGGTCTAAAAGCATATGATAGTGAATACAAACAATGGCCACCTGTTTCTAAGTGTGCCTGGTATCAGTGCAGCCTACTGTGTTGGATGTGGGTATAAACTCTCGCACGCCTGAAGATTGTCTTTCCCAATATGTACCAACAGCTCTACCTACTGGTGGATAGGGAGCTCTGTCGTATCGGGAGATCTCTCTCTCCCATCCACATTCAGATAGCTGTAAATATCACAATCGGTGTGAAAGCTGTAAGGTGGTGCACTGTTGCCATGCACACGTACAATCAACATGGTCTTCAGCAGTGCTGGTGATCTTCAGTTGCTTTTGGTCAGATGGGCTGAATGTGTGAGAATGTGTGAGAAAGAGACCGGCTAAGCAGTTGGCAGTAATGAGACATGGGCTTTAAGGATGAGAAGGTGAAAGGTCACGTGAGTTGAGATGAATGAGAAGCTACAGGTTGACCAGGTGAAGGTCAGAGGCAGTGAAGTGTGGACACAGTGCCATGTCAGGGTTCTTCAGCTGCTTCAGGACACGCTTGTGGAACTTGGTGCGCACGCGGTTGAACTCCATGATGTCGCATGGATCTTCCTCGATCCAGAACCTGTGGAACTCCTGCATCAGATAGCCTAAGAAAAATAATTAGTAATTAATACCTGCAAAACCAAAAATAAATAAGAAATAAACAGTCATTTATTTGTTTATTTATAATTTTTAATTGTATATAATTGTTTTTTTTTATAATTGTATATCATTTACATAATCCTAATTAATTGTATAATTTAAAACCAATATTTGACCGCAAATATAATAATAATAATAATTAGTAGTAGTAGTAGTATCTATAATCTTTTACGTAATTCAATTTTATGTAAATTATATGAGTAACGTTACTAATAGAGAGAGATGCACACAATATTTATATTTAATGTATTTATTTTAAATATTAATAAGTAATTGTAAAATTCATAACAAATATTTGACAACACTAATAATAAAATAAAAAATAATAATTGTTGTTGTTTAATTATTATTATTATTATTTAAAAACAATAATAATTATTATTATCAGTTGTACTCTTAGAGAAATTTATTTTATGCAAATTATATAAAGTTATTAAATAAAATCATTGTATGTATGTGTATAGTATACAGATAGACTGATAGATAAAATGATCGAAATATAATAATTTTTAATGTATTTATTTTAAATGTATTTTATTATAAATTATTAGTTTTATTATTATTAATAACAATTAGTAGTAGAAGTTGTAGCAGTAGTAGTGATATCTATAATCTTTTATTAAATAAAATTTAATGTAAATTATCTAAATAGCATTATTAATATTAAATATATAGAAAAATAAACAATATTTTATATTTTTTTATTTTAAATAATTTTAGTTATATAATTTTCATAAAGAATAATTGTATAATTTTAAACAAATATTTGAAAACAATAATAATAATTATTATTATTGTAAATTAATTTATGCAAACTATATAAATAAAGTTAAATTAATATTCCTATTAATATAAATGTTTTACAATGATTTTATCATTTAAAATCAATAATTTGAACTGTATAAATTGCATAATTCATCCACAAATATATAATAATATTAATATTCAGTCGTAGTAATAATAGTATATGATAATCTTTTACTGAAATATAATTTTATGTAAATTATATGAATAACATTATAATAAATATATAGAAAAAATACACAATATCTTTTATGTTTTATTTTTTTCATTGTAGTTATATAATTTTCATAAAAGTTTATAATTGTATAATGTTAAACAAATATTTGACTATTATTAATAGTAATAATAATAATTATTACTATACTATATATACTTTTCTATACTTTTAGGGAAATTCATGTTATGGAAATTATATAAGTTATTAATGAAATATATTGTATGTATGTAGTTGGTCGATAGATTGATAGAAAGATCAAAATATAATTTATGTATTTATTTTAATATTCTTTGTTTACATTAATAATAACTATTATTATCATTATCTATACTCTTTTATTGTAGTCTAAGAAATTGCCGACAAGAGTTGTGTTCGCAACAACAATAGCGACATTATGATAACACTCACAGAAGGTCTGTTGGAAGTGCACTAGACTTGGCATCTCTGGTGCCACATTGTACAGATGAGTCTTCAGAGCCCCGCTCACCAGCAAGGAATACGCCAGGTCTGTGATGTTTATGCCAACTATGGCAAAGGAGTATCTGCGCCACAAAAGATTTAGGTCAGCACAAAACACAAAGTAAAAGAAATCCTTGTTTCGGTGTAAATAAACATAAAAAGTTAAGACATTGCCAGTGTTTGTCTGCATGATTCCATCTGCTCTGTGCTTTAATTGCATCTGTGTGTGCACATGTCAGCAGCACAGTGATTGAACAAGCTTCGTGTTACACATCAGAGCTAATGCATCCTGAAAGCTCATGACAAGCAGAAGAGCCTGATTCAAATCCTCACACAAAGCATCAGTGCTGACACACAACAAGGATTCAGGCGCTCGGCTACTAATAACTACTGCACACACAGCAGAATTATTTTTAACATCCACACACTTAAGAACTGGCTCTTTGGTTGAGTGCATGCAATAGTTTGCAATATTCTAAACTCACCCAATGGCTTTGTCAAATTTCTTCTTGTCCCACTCAGCTTTGCTCATCTTGCTGTGTGAAAAAACAAAAACGTTAGTGTGTCCACTCAGTCCTGTGCTAACAGTCCTTAAAGGAGAAGTTCACTTCCAGAACAAAAATGTACAGATAATGTACTCACCACCTCGTCATCCGAGAAGTTCATTTCTTTCTTTCTTCAGTCATAAAAAAATGATGTTTTTTGAGGAAAACATTTTAGGAATGTACTCCATATAGTGGACTTTTATGGAGCCTGTGAGTTTGAACTTCAAAATGCAGTGTAAATGCAGCTTCAAAAGGCTGTAAATGATCCCAGCCATGGAAGAAGGATCTTATCTAGCGAAACAATCAATTATTTTCTACAAAAATGTATAATTTATATACTTTTTAACCCCAAACTCTCATCTTGGTCTAGCTCTGCTGAACTATGTGCATTCCTGTTTATGACAGTTAGGGTATGTCGAAAAAAACCCATCTCATTTTCTCCTCCAACTTCAAAATCGTTCTACATTGCTGTTTTACCTTTTTTTGTAAAGGGTATTTGACCTTCTTTGGATGTTCACTTTGTAAACACTGGGTCGGTACTTCGGCAGCGATGTAGTACAATTTTGAAGTTGGAGGAGAAAATGAGACGGGAGTTTTCTGACATTCCCTAACTGTCATAAACAGGAATACACACCGTTCAGCAGAGCTAGACCAAGATGAGCGTTTGCAGTTAAAAAGTATATAAATTGTCATTTTATTTAGAAAATAACCGGTCGCTTTGCTTAGGGATGCACCGAAATGAAAATTCTTGGCCAAAGCCTAACAAAATTAAACACTGGGACGAAGGCCAATTACCGGACACGGTTTTTCGTGGGTTTTTTTCCCCCATGTATTTTGCCAATTTTTTCACCATTGCATAAATTGAATAGCCAAAATGTGCTTTTTACAGTTTTGTCCTGCTTTAAAAAAAAAAATACAAAACAACAATTTAAAAATATTTACTTAACACTGAACATTTTTAACATTCTAGTTGACATTATATAATACAGTCATGGACAAAATTGTTGGCACCCTTGGTAAATATGGGCAAAGAAGGCTGTAAAAATAAATCTGCATTGTTTCCCCTTTAGCTCTTTTAGTCAAAAATTCTGCAAAATTCAAACATTTCATTAAAGTAAAATAAAATAAAAAAATAAAAAATAAAATAAACAATTTAAAGTGAGGGGGAATATAACTTTCTGAAAAAATGTTTTTCTCAAATACACCCTGGCCACAATTATTGGCATCCTTAGAAATTCTTATGAGTAAATTATCTCCTAAATATATTTCCATTGAAATGTCCAATTTCTTAACACACCAAGGTGACTGGAAACATGATGTTGTCCATTCATGACATCTTGGTGCACAGATGAATAAATATTAGTAACACAAAGCCCAAACCAACCTTATCATTCATCACAATGGGTAAAACCAAAGAATATACTTCTGATGTACAGCAAAAGATTGTTGATCTTTACACAATACAAAGTGGCTTTAAGAAAATACTTAAAACATTAAATATTCTCATTTCCAACATCAGGGTAATAATTAAGAAGTTTTAATGGACTGGATATGTTAAAAATCTGCTTGAAACATGATGTTTTTCAATATTGTCTTAATGTGCAGCAAAGAGAACAATTTAAGTGGCCAAATACTCTTCAAATATCACAGATGGAAAATTGCAGAAATCAGTTGAATTTTAGTGTCAGAAAAAAATATAACAAATAAAGGAAAACTGCACCTCCATCACAACAAGTCATTTCAGACACTGTTCAAGAAACAAATCATCTGCTCTAATGCAAAAACAAACTGCACCATATTAATTTACCATACTGGAACTTCAGCCAGGACTGGCTTTTATTGCCATATGAAATGAGAATTTTTTTTGGAGCTAGAACACATTAAAGGTTTGGTGCACACGGGGATAAAAAAAAGTGCCCCATGTCCACATTTAAATATATCACCAGATGTTCTTTTTTGTGGACCTAATTTTACACCAAAGGTCCTAGACATCTTGTTCAGATACATGCCATCATGTTTTATATCAAATACCAACAGATAAAAAAAGGTAAAACGGACTTGCTCAGTTAGATTATTATAATGGGTCATGGTTAGATCTTCCATCACCACATTGATTCAAAACAAACATCAAAATCAACACAAAAACTAGTCACTGAACACAAAACAAAAACACAAAACAAGATTCTGCCATAACCATCCCAATTCCCTGACCTGAATCCTATGGAAAATGAGTGGGATAAACTGAAGAAGAGTGAGCACCAACATTTGAAGGATCTGGAGAAATTCTGTATGGAGGAATAGTCTAAAATCACTTGCCATATATTCTCAAACCTCATCAGGCATGAAGGGGAAAAATCAGAGCTGTTTTTCATGCAAATGGAAGTTGCAGCAAGTTTTGAATACAAGGGTGCCAACTAGGGGTGGAGCCGAACCCGAATATGGTATTCGGAAAGGCACAAATAGAGTGTTTTCACGAATACTGATTTCGAACAAATACTTTAAAAAATATTTGTATTCGGGAACAAGAAAAACTTTATATCAAAAAGCTGCGTTTCCTCATGAGACCGCAGTCAGTGCATGTCCGCGTGAGTGAGTGAGTGACATTCAGGAGTCGGGGGTGGGGTTAAAAGAGGTGACTGACACAGGCTGCTACACACAGCAACAGAGAAGACTCGGCTGGGTGAAAAAAGACTTCACTGCATCACTATTTTTGTACCTTAACTGGTTTATAGTTTATAGCTTTTAGGAAGCAGAGTTTGACTACTTGGTTATATTAGGGGCCGTTCACATGCGCGCTCAAGTTCGTTGTTTCACATGTAGACGCGCGGTATGCGCGCTCATAATGGAAGCGACGCGGACACGGTGCTACGCGCTCGTTTTTTCCAGGCGCGTCCGCGCCGCATCCAGATAAATACATCTCAACTTTTCAGAATGCCACAAGCGCAGCGCAGGTCATGTGAACAGAACCAACCAGTCAGCTTCAACCTTTCCCTTAATAACATAGAAAAACAGCCAAGTTGGAGGAACAACTTATCATATCTGTACAGGAATAACCATTTTAAAATAAATTTAATAGCAGAGCTACTGCAAGCGATTTTTAATGCTGGAAATCCATTTATGCTTTGCTGAAGCTTCCGAGTCTTCATTGAGAGATCAGGTCATGGTTACTTAGCAACGGCAGACGCCACGGGAAAGAAGTTCATTCAGAAGAAGAACAGTTCTTTTAAGTATTATTTGTTTTTATTCTGTCTGTTCAGCGTCCTCCAGCAAGGACGGGTGGTGGTGGAGTTCATAATGTTCACAATGGTATTTTATTAGTGGTTGGTTTAACCATGGATGAGGTAATGGCTGTTATGTTATTTTCTTTTCAATGACGTTCCTTGTTACATGTTCAAAAACATCATCCAATATTGCATATACATAATTATTATAATGGATATAATTAAAGAATACTTACACTATAACGTAAATTATAAGTGTAACATACAAAAAAAACAGGATTTTACACCTATTTTGAATTTTACTCGAATACAAATACAAATACAAATACTTTTCCCCCCTCAACAAATACAAATACAGATACAAATACCGACTGCTTTGCACACCCATAGTGCCAACAATTATGGCCAGGGTGTATTAGAGAAAACCGTTTATTTCATAATATTATATTCCCCCCACTTAATTTTATTTTTTATTTTTAATGAAATGTTTGAATTTTGCAGATTTTTTGACTGAAGATCAACAGGAGAAACAACGCAGATTTATTTTTACAGCCTTCTTTGTCCATATTTACCAAGGGTGCCAACAATTTTGTCCATGACTGTACATTGTGCACTACATGCCATTCACCATACAGAAAACACTAACACTGTGAACAATTGACCAATCTCAGCCGCAGCTTCAATGTCTATTTATAGTGTAGGTTGGACAGAACATTTGATGAGAAGCTGAAGTGCGGCGTGATGTCATCCAAATCGTTAATTCTTATTGACGGAAGTAAGAGACTTTAAGTTTTGAATGCTCATATCTTGTAATCGTGAATTTTGTCGTTGTTTTGGAGCACACTAGCTTATAGATAACCTTAAGGCTAACATATTCTAATATGTTTTCTGATATGTCATACTAAAAGCCATGAAACTTTAATTTTGATTTCTTGGGGACTTTAAAGCTGCGTTTAAACTGCATTTTGGAAGTTCAAACTCGGGGCACCATAGAAGTCCATTATATGGACAGAAATGCTGAAATGTTTTCTTCAAAATACATAATTTCTTTACGACTGAAGAAAGAAAGACATGAACATCTTGGATGACAAGGGAGTGGGTAAATTATCTGTAAATTTTTGTTCTGGAAGTGAACTTCTTTAAACAGCAACTATAATGCAGTCAACTCTAAACGACGACAATAACACAAGATTCACTAGAGAAAAGAGTAAGCATTCACGGCTACTAACCAACGTTATAATGGAGCATAAGCCTTGTGTTTAGAGTGAGGTGAGGTTGGACGTTTTGAGATTAAAAAATAACAACAACAACAAAATACAGCCATTAGACTGAGGCAAAATGATCAAATGAATTTCTTACTGAGAGAGAAAAGATGGAGTACCTGGCTTCCTCTTTGGAAACGCTCCTGCGTATGACAGTGATGGAAAAAAAAGAAGCAGGAACAGAAAAAAAGGAATGTGTGGGTGCATGATGTGCATGATGGTGACAGAGCATGCTGAAGGTGTGATCGATTGCACAGCGTGAAAAAAATCACCTGTTAAAATAAATATGGTATGCACACACAGTATAAAGCAATACACTCATAAAAGCTTTCTGGGGAACTATACTCTAGACCCTGATGCTGTGGGTTGGTTTTGGTCCAATGTTTGGTTTAATGCTTGAATGTTTCTTACTGCACATCAGTGATATTTAGGGTATTTTTTGGATGTAAAAATAATTAAGTATATACAATAGAGTGTACATAGGAACCACCCAAGAGCTCTGTCTGAAGGATCTGACCTGTGTTTGGGCTGCAGGGAGTCATGAAGAACTTGGAGAGCGGTGGCTTTGTCATGCTCTGCAAAATACCTGCAAATGAAAGGGAAAATTAGCGATTGAATTGTTCTGTTCAAAACCCTAGTGAGCTGCCTATGTAGACTGCAGGGCACATACTGTACAGTAAGTGTGTTCTTTACATTGTGTTTTAAAAGCTAGGCAACTTAAACCAATGATAATGAATTGCAACAAGCTCAATGAATCTAAGAAGGCAAACAAAATACATTTATTTAAATCATTAGTAAACAGTAGTGATAAAAAAATGCACAATTTTTAGGTATGGTGTTGTTAGCTTAGCAACATGTTAATTAAAAAATTTATTTTATCCAATCTATGTCACATATTTAATCTTGTTACAGTATTGTTTTGTAAGATTAGCAACATGCTAACATCAAAATCTTTTGTTAATTGATAAAAACTTGTTTTACTCAATGCATGTTATTATTTATTGCTTAGAGTATGGTTTTGTTAGCTTAGCAACATATTGTCATTTTAATCTTATGGTAATTGATAAAAACTAGTTTAGTGTAATTCAAAAACATTTCACCCAATGTTATGCATTTATTGCTTAATAAAGTATGGTGCTGTTAGCTTAGCAACTTGTTAATGTCAAAATCTATTGCCAAGAACTAGTTTAGTGCAATTTTTAAAAGTATTTTATCCAATGTATGTTATGTATTTAATGTTATTTAAAGAAATGTTTTGTTAGATTAGCAACATGCTAATTGATTAAAACTTGTTTTACTTAATGTATGTTATCTACTTATTGCCTAAAGTATGGTGTTGTTAGCTTAGCAACATGCTAACATCAAAGACTTTCACTAACTGATAAAAACTAGTTCAGTGTAATTCAAAAACGTATTTTAACCAATATATGTTATGTATTTAATGCTTAATTGAGTATGGTGTTGTTAGCATAGGTATATATATGTAGATACCCCATTGGACCGCTCCAAGCACGTAGATGTGTCCGCCATTTTGGAATGGTCCACTTGACGTCATTCACCATACTGTAGGTTCGCAGACCAACGGCTGTGCAGGACTGTGGCATTTCGAATATTCAGTGATTAACGTACTATGGTCAATTATATAGATCTATGGGTGAATGACGTCAAGTGGACCGCAGCAAAATGGCAGACGGCTTATGTATAAAGGCCCATAGAAACAGTCGCTAATGAGGCATCTACGTATATATATCTATGGTTGTTAGCTTAGCAATATGCTAATATCAAAATCTTTTGCTAACTGATAAAAACTCACTTTAACCAATTTGTTATGTATTTATTGCTTATTAGAGTATGGTGTTGTTAGCTTAGCAACATTCTAACATCAAAATGTTTTGCGAACTAGTTCAGTGTAAATAAAAAAACATATTTTCCCCAATGTATGTTATGTATTTAATGCTTAATAGAATATGGCGTTGTTAGCTTAGCAACATGCTAACTATCGTTAACTAATAAAAACTAGTTTAATGCCATTCAAAACCTTATTTTTTTTACACAATGTAAGCTATGTATTTGATGTTTAGCCTATTATGGTATTGTGATGTTAGCTTAGCAACATGCTAATATCAAAACCTATCGCTATTTTAATGGCACAAGCCTATGTGGAGCATTTCAAATTGAGGTTCCATAATGGTTAGGATGTTTCCATAGAAGGTAGTTGCCTACATAGCTACTAGACAGCAAAGGCACACTGTTTTGGAACAGAGCCAAGATCTGGTATGATGTAGATAACAAAATGTCATTTAAGTACATGCATTTAAATTACTATAAGGATCTAATGTTTTCGTCCTGATTTGACTTTTGCAGATTCTCTACTCACAGTAGGTTGTGCAAGCCCAGGAGACCCATGCCCCTGAAATCAGTCTTGGGGTCGTTTCCTTGGAAACCGATCTCACACCATTGCTTTGAGATGCGTCCAGAGAGAGGAGAATCAGGACGGAGTTCCTTCCACAGCTGGTGAGTAAAACGATATTTGAGATAGGCATCACTATTACAGACTGTTATGTCCCATAGGCTGTGCTATTTCATAAATTGTAACTGGCAACCGCTAATAGTGAGTTACTGATAATACCTTCATGAGCATCTCCTCATGTGCTGTGTTTTCACAGTCATACGGCTCTCTACGCAGCTTCTCCACCTCCACTACTAGGTTTCGATAACCCACAATCTGGAGCAGGCAGGCCTGAAGAGATATGCCAAGCCTGGAAAAAAAAGAAATACAGCATATGTGCTCAAAAAGTAAGATCCTAACAGAAAGTTATCTGCAAATGCATATACTGTATCAGGAAATTATGGAATCTTTACTGTGGGTTGGTGTCAAGGTTGATCTTTTTCAGGAACAATATATCATCGATAGTCTTTTCCACAGAATCTGGGGGAACGTTGATGGCAGACTGCAAAAGCTATGGAGGTACAGTAATTGAAAGAAAATATTGTTTAGTTATTAGCTAATATACAAAAATAGCATAATACAGTATATAAAATATTAAGCCTGCTTGTAGTTTGAGATCGACCTTAAAGGCATAGTTCACCCGAAAATGAAAATTACCCCATGATTTACTCACCCTCAAGCCATCCAAGGTGTATATGACTTTCTTTTTTCAGACGAATACAATCAAAGTTATATAAAAAAAAATGTCCTGGCTTTTCTAAGCTTTATAATGGCAGTAAATGGCTGTTGAGATTTTCAAGTCCAATAAAGTGCATCCATCCATCATAAAAAGTACTCCACACAGCTCCGGGGGTTAATAAGGGCCTTCTGAAGTGAATTAAATATCCAATAATTAAATATCCATGTTTAAAACTTTATAAACCATAATCTCCAGCTTCTGCTAACTGTCATGCATTGGCGAACATGGTGGCGATTGCAGAAGTGCAGTGGAGAGAGCAAAACAAAACACCGGTTACAAAATAGAAGTACAAAACAAGAATTTGTAAAGAAATTTTGATATAAGCCAAGAGGAGATGCTATAAACAAAACTAGCATTTAGAGCTTAAATATAGATATTTTTCTTACACAAAAGCATCGATTCACTTCAGAAGGCCTTTATTAACCCCCCGGAGCTGTGTGGAGTACTTTTAATGATGGATGGATGCACTTTATTCGACTTCAAAATCTTAACAGCCATTCACTGCCTTTATAAAGTTTGAAAGAGCCAGGATATTTTTTAATGTTTTAAAGGTTGTATCAGCGATTTCTAGCCTGAAACATAAAGTGTAAAATTCAGCTGATCTTTCATCACGATCCGCTCGCTGCCTGCCCCATAAATTGTCTGTGAAAAAACCGCGTCTCTCTGGTCAGCCTAGGGTCCGAGATATGCCAAAAAAACAATCGGCACTACCAACCTTTCCACTAGAGTTGTGACGTTCGCGAACGAACCGATTCTTTTGAACGGCTCATAAACATGAACGATGGGAGCCGAGTCGCGGCTGGGGGGGAGCCGTTCTTTCTGTCGTTCTTTTTTCCTATGCGTGTTTCACACAGATGCACACAAATTATTCCCGGATGGTCTACTACTTAACTTAAGAATTCGAAGTGCGGATCAATGCACGCTCTAACGGCTAATATTGCCCACAACACATTGCGCGGTGAACGAGGATCCGATTAGAACTACAAACACGCATAACAATTGTTTAAAAAAAAAACTACAAACATGGCGGATACGCGCTACCAGGGACAGGTAGAGAAAGGGGTTTTTGAGATAACTAATCAATG
>NC_133379.1:23836452-24117116 GCF_049309525.1 Garra rufa | reverse complement strand
CGTTCAAAAGAATCGGTTCGTTCGCGAACGTCACAACTCTAGTGGAAAGGTTGGTAGCGCCGATTGTTTTTTTGGCATATCTCGGACCCTAGGCTGACCAGAGAGACGCGGTTTTTTCACAGACAATTTATGGGGCAGGCAGCGAGCGGATCGTGAAGAAAGCTCAGCTGAATTTGACACTTTATGTTTTAGGCTAGAAATCGCTGATACAACCTTTAATATAACTCCAACTGTATTCGTCTGAAAGAAGAAAGTCATATACACCTAGGATGGCTTGAGGGTGAGTAAATCATGGAGTAATTTTTTAATTTTTGGGTGAACTATCCCTTTAATTCCACTTATAATCAGTGTTGCTATTGTTAAAACCGAAACTATCAAATAATTATTTATTTATTTGGTCACACTTTATATTAGGTGGCCTTAATTATTATGTACTTAAAGTACAATGTACTTAATGTGGTCATATTGCATTGCAAAACACTTTTGCTTCTATTAAGGTGGGATATGGGTAAGGTTAGGGGCAGGTTTGGTGGTATGAGTAGGTTTCAGGGTGGGTTAGGGTGTAAGGGTTGGTTCAACAGTGGTAATTACAGAAATTAATTACAAATGTAATTACATATAGGTTTTAAAAAATATATAAATACAATGTAAAAACATGTATGTACACAATAAGTACACTGTACCAAATTATTAATTTAAATGTAAGTACATAGTTGTTAAGGCCACCTAATGTAAAGTGGGACCATTTATTTTTTTAATATTAGATGAAAAGCTAAAAAAGCATAAATTTAAATTAAATTTTAATTTAGCTTTGGCAATTATTTGAAATAAGTGTAAGTACTAAAATGATTAAAACGGAAATAAATTAAATAAAGCTAAAGCTAAGCTAAATAAAATATTTAAAAATTAAAGTGTTGGCTACAAAAATGACAAAGGCGCATAACAAAATGACTAAAACTTAATTTTAAATGAAAACTGAAAATATTATAAAAATAAAACCTATTACAAGCTAAATTTCAATAAATAATATAATAGTATTAAAATAATACTACTTAAAATTACAAAATACATATTTTATAATATTATTAAAATATATAAATAAAAATACAATAATACAATAAATGTGTGAATAAAATACTTCATAAACCTCATGACTCACCTCATGTTTAGAGCATTTGAGTGAGGATTCTGGGAAATTAAAAGAAACATAAAATAATATCAAGCTGTTCTTAGGTACAAACCAGGTTACAGACATAGTATTTTTTGCTGTAGATGTACTTCTAAATTCACTGCTAGTATTTACCGATCTTGAGCGTCCTGCGAGCACCAGGTTTGTTATTGTAACAGATGCGTTGAAGCTCACATCGTCCAGTCAACTTCCTGATGACGAACTTCAGGCCCCGCCACAAACACTTACAGTAAAGGAACACCAGAAACTGGGTCAGTACCCTAGAAGATTCGGAGAAACAGAGAGAGACCTGAATAAAACGACACAAGTTCAATACTGATAGGCCTAATACACCTGTGTATTCTGTCCCAGAATAAAGCGTACTACTCACTGAGGTATTTTGAAAGCCCATTATATTTGAATACTCTAAACCTGAAATGAATAACCATCAGATATTTCCCATGAACACTTTTCAATGCTCAAGCTGTTCAAAGAGAAATGCACATTATTTTTCTCTTGTAATGGTCTGATGTCTACAAAAGCTAGGCCTAATCCCAATTGTAAAAGCATGTCTGTGATTCGAGACAGAGATAAGTGGGCCATGATGATGAAATGGGTCACAGTTCTACAAAGATCTGCGTGATGAAAATATAATTTTAAAAGTATTATTCTGTAAACAGGTTTCATGTCCTGCATGTATCCAGCATGTATTCACCAAAGGACTTCTTCTGACGTATGTGCATCTGTTTTGAACCAATGCATGGATCTAATTGCAGTCTAATTTACTACAGGAAATGCACTGGACTAGGAATAAACCTGTTTGAATCCGGTTGCTGATTATGTTGAGAGTTACTGCTCACAGGATAGACTCTCCTCCCCATCGGCATGAAATGAATTTGCGATCAAACCTGTTTTTTGTAAAAAAAGGTGTTATTGTCTTTTAAAGCTGTTGAACAGAAGTGACGTGTCACCGAAGATAATATTATTTTCCAGGACGTTAATAATAACCAGCATTAGGGAGGTGAAATACAAATCTATACTGGTATGTTTGGAGCTTCCTCCTATTAGGTTTAGTACCTTTCAACATCATTTATTGTAAACAATATAATTAAGAGGAGTGGCTAATAGAAAAGCACCTAAAACTGTAAGGCAGGGGGCCACTCACCAAGGAATTGTTAATTAAAAGGTATTAATCAGTTATGTACATTTTCATTTCAATAATCAATATTTTTAATATATAATAAAAACTAATAATAAAAATGAGTCTATATATAGAAGTAGGCTATGTTTCATAATAGCTATCATATTTGATGGTATTTTATAATATAATCTTTTGTTTCCACATCTATGATGATAATCTGGTAAGAATATGAATAATTATTTCGTTTCTGTTTTTGTTTTCCACATCCATGACATAATTGGGCCATACCACAAAGCATGCAAAAAGAAAAAAACATTATAACGGTGAATTTTATGTTCATTTTTTAAAAATGGAAAATGAAAACAATGACATTTCAGCTACTAAGCAATAAAAAGCGATATGTCACTATTAAGCTGCACAGACGTAGCCTACTTACCTCAGAAAATGCTTCATCGCGATTGTCTGCTTTGCTACAACAGTATAACTCACATTCGCGGATGGTCTGACCACCTGCACAAAACATAATTCAACAAAAACCACAGGGTATCTTTATTTATTCGTTGTATTGCATTTAACTGTCGTGGATACAAATAGCGATAATGTGTTTTGAGGTCGTCAGTGTGCCGTTAGGCGGATTAAGACGTTGCCGTGGGCAACTGCTTCAACAACCAGCATAAGGTCTACACATCCACATTCACATATTTAATGTCTGACGCGTTATTTCATGACAGATGAGCCGTTTTTAATACCTTTAAACATCACTGGTTATATAATATTTACAATCGGAGTCATTTACCGTCGAGACTATGTAATTTTGCAATAGGTGTTCTTGCGTGCGATGTTCTCTATTCTACCCACACATATTCGTGTGAAAACAGCGTATCAAATAATACATGAGTGTATCTGATAAAAGATAAATAAATGACAAGAACATACGTTTCAAGATGTCGCTGGGAATGGGAATAAGCCTGTCCTCCTCTCTCTGTAAAGCAGGTACCTGTTATTCCTCCATGATGAGCATGTGAATTAGGGAGGGCGGGCGCTTCAGAGCATCGCAATGCAGCGCTGCTGTGCCGCACGGCGGCGGAAAGACCCCAGAAGACCTCTCACTCCTTTACATAAACACAAAAGTCATGTATAGAGTTTTTTAAAATTGTTTTCCCATAATAATTTAATAGCATGCTTTTGCTCTTTTAGAACCAGGGTTTGTGACTCCTATTTATTCACCCGCGTCATGTCGTTCCAAACCCTTCGGAACACAAATTAGGATATTTTTTTGATGAAATCCGAGAGTTTTCTGACCAGCAATGCTGTTCTATACGGCCCAGAAAGCTAGTAAGGACATTGTTAAAATAGTCCATGTGACATTCAACTATATTTTTATAAAGCTACAAGAATATTTTTTGTGTGCAAACAAAAAAAAAATATTACTTAGGCCTAGTTTCACAGACAGGGTTTAGATTAAACCAGGATTGGGCCATAGTTCAATTAGGACATTTAAAGGGATAGTTCACCCAAAAATGAAAATTTGATGTTTATCTGCTTACCCCCAGGGCATCCAAGATGTAGGTGACTTTGTTTCTTCAGCAGAACACAAAGAAAGAATTTTAACGAAAACCGGTGCAGTCTGCCAGCCAAATAATGGCAGTGGATGGGCACCAGACCTTTAAAAGTAAAATTACACCCTTCGGCTCATGACGATACATTGATGTCCTAAGACACAAAACGATTGTTTTTTGTCAGAAACTGAAAAGTATTTATATCATTTTTTACCTTTGATACACAGCCACATCCAACTGTCATGAGCACGAGCTTTTCATCAGGCACGTTACACGTGTACGCGCTCTGGCGTAGTGTACGCAAACACCGTAAAGGGAAATCGGTGAAAAGTCCCGGATGAGTTTGCGCCAGCAAATGTAATCTCTTAGCTTTAAATCGGTTTGAACAATCAGGATAAGCGCAAGTAATTACCATTTTGAATAGCCTCTATACCCACAATCTCTGTCTGTGCACTGTGTAAACAATGAGTGTTGTATACATGCGACAGATCGCTTCCAGTGTTTGCGTATACTACGCCAGAGCGCGTACACATGTAACGCTAAACTCGTGCTCATGACAGTTGGACGTGGCTGTGTATCCAAGGTAAAAAAATATATTTATATAAATACTGTTAAGTTTTTTGCAAAAAAATGATCGTTTCGTGTCTTAGGACATCAATGTGTCGTCACGAGCCGAAGGGTGTAATTTGGATTTGTCTGTGCATGTTCTTTTTTTTTTTTTTTTTTTTTTTTACTTTTAAAGACCTGGTGCCCATCCCTGCCATTATTTGGCTGGCAGACTGCACCGTTTTTCGTTAAAATCTTCGTTTGTGTTCTGCTAAGGAAACAAAGTCACCTACATCTTGGATGCCCTGGGGGTAAGCAAATAAACATCAAATTTTCATTTTTGGGTGAACTATACCTTTAAGTAATTTTTATAAACGTGCCTTAGAAAAAACATTACTGGTGTGCATCTTAAGACAAAATAAAGGCACTGCCATTTTTAAGTTCAATCAGTGCAAGTTTCTTTCATCTGAAACAGCTCAGATTTACATTGTAGTCTGGGACAAGGTTTAAGACTTGTCTGTGAAACTGGGGGTTAATTTAACAATTTCTTCTCTTCTCTCCTAAAAAAAAAACAGCTAAACCAGCTGGTTGGCTGGATTTAGCTGGACATCCAGCCTGGTCTTAGCTGGTCAGCAGGCTGGTTTTAAAGGGGTTTTAGCTGGTCAGGCTGGGAGACCAGCCTGGAACCAAATTGACCAGCCTAGCCAGACTGGGAGACCAGCTTAAACCAGCTAAGACCAGCCAACCAGTTTAGGCTGGTTTTAGCAGTTTTTTTTTTTTATCAGGGTTCTGTGTCAGTCTTCAAAGGTGTGTTCACAAAAGTACCAAGACGCATGTGTGTGGAGCGGCTGACGCAGGAGCTAACGTTCTGACGTAGAATGTCTATGTCTTTTAGTTCATTGTCTGAATATTCTGGTCCAAAGTAAGGCTGGACAAAAAAAAATTGCTGGTCATCCCTCTGCACAGTGTGCGTCTTCCTCTACATGTAAACAAGACGCAGCACTTCCAGGTTCTATGTCAGAATGACCATTCCTATGTCAGCAGCACCACAAGTATGCATCATGGTACTCTTGTGAATATGTATCAAAGACTGAAACGAGAATAAATTGTTAAATAAAGTCAATATTTTGGTTTTCTTTGCACACAAAAAGTATTCTTGTAGCTTCATAATATAACCATTGAACCACTGATGTTACATGGACTATTTTAATGATGTCCTTACTACCTTTCTGGGCCTTGAACGTGTCAGTTGCGTTGCTGTCTATGCAGGGTCAGAAAGCTCTCGGAGTTCATCATTTGTATTACGAAGATAAAGGTCTTACGGGTTTGGAACGTCATGAAAGTGAGTAATTAATGACAGAATTTTCATTTTTGGGTAAACTGTATTTTAAAATAATGGCAAGTCCATTAATAAATTATTATATCGAAAGAAATCAAACTCCAAATTAAAATTCTAAACACTAAATGAGAACCACTGCTCCAGTGGGACCAGAGCTAAAATCTTTATATGTAATTATTTAACTTATTTCTATGGAATTTTATAACTATTAGATAGATTACCAATTATTTCTAATAATTTTTTAAAAACACTTCTGATGGCAGTCCCTGGGTTGGCTGAGAGTCTAGGTGAAGCATACATGAGCCTTTAATGGTTGAAACATCTGTTCTAGAAGCCAAAATGTTCAAATGTAAAACCAACTTAGCATATTTGACAAACACCACTATTAAACATTAACTATGAATGATAAAACCACTTTAATGGTCAAAAATACTCATTTTCAAATGTTAATACATAAAACAAAATAAACATAAAAACATTCAATACTAATAATAAATGTAACAAGTTAAATGAAAAGCTGAAAACATCCATTTCATCTAAAGTTAGTTTTGATCTACAGTTTTGTAGTCATTTCGTAACTTAAAAAAAATAACAAGTGTTAGATAAAGAATGTAACAAAGATAAAAAAAAAATGTTAATAGTAGTAATCATACTGGAAGCAGCATCTCATATGGAAGTGAGATGTTAAGACATTAGCATCTCTTAAGGTAGTACTGTACGGATTATTATACGTGTCTGACCTTTAGTCTCAGCAGATTTAAACAACATTTATATGCAAATTGGTGTAAATTTTACAAAACAAACAGACTCAAGGCACACTGAAGTGGATTTAAAATCCATAAATAACAGATAAAACACTGCCTTTGGCAAAAAAAAAAAAAATATATATATATACCCAAAAGCAAATCTGTAAAATTCAATACCATACTCTACATTGTAGAGCTTTATATCTGCGAACAGAATCCGTTGCAATGTGCTCTGTGACTAGATCCTATCCTGTCCTGATTCTCTTGTCCTTCCTTTTGCAGCCAGTCTACTACAATGTCTCCATCTTGTTGGGCATCCGTAGATGAAGCAAGATGATACGCTCTGTCATTAGTGGAATACGACTGATCTGATGTGTAGGTGGGTACTATGTTGAACATGATGAAACCAAGCGTTATCACCACAAAAGACACGATGTACAGCCCTGAGAACTGTGAAGAAAGAAGGAGCGTTTCAAACACTTGTAAGAAACTGAAAAATCAATGTGACTAACAGTCTTCAAAGGTAAAAGTGTTTCATTAAAACATTTATTGTATAAAGCAACAGTCCACATATCAAGAATCAGTGCATCCACTCATAATGTCAACACACCTGGCCAATTATCATTTAGCAAGAGGACTGTGGCGAAGAAATCTTTTCATCTTTTCTTTTGTCCTGGCATTTTTATTGATTTGCTGAAAATGTAATCTTTCTACTCACATTGTAGCGAAATAGGAAAATGCCACAGAAGAGACTGAAGAGGTCGGCAGTCAGCAGTGAGAGGTTCACAGCAGTGGCGCTGGTCATCTTTACCACTACAGGCATGAAACTGTACAGTCCATACATGCACACAGTATATGCAACAAAGAGCAGGCCTAGAGAATAAACATTAAGGTATTTAGAGTATTTGTAACCCTGTACCACAAAACTAGGGGTATATTTGTTGCTATAGCCAACAATACATTGTATGGGTCAAAATTATCAATTTTCTTTTATGCCAAAAATCATCAGGATATTAAGTAAAGATCATGTTTCATGTAGATATTTTGTATTTCCTACCTTAAACATAAAAACTCAATTTTTGATTAGTAATAAGCATTGATAAAAACATTGTAACGGAAAAAAAAAACGTTACGGGTTGTTTTGTTGTATTTTGCACTGTTATTTTTGTTCATCTTTTATGGGTTTGTCTAAGGGTTGCCTGTAATGCCTCTAGGAGCAGCTTGAGGGCGCTATGGCCTTGAGGTAATCAAAGATATAAGCTCAGCTACCATAGAGTAAGTAGTTTGTTTGGTAGAGGGAAACCATTGCCATTGTGGTGAACTCGTGCTACCTGTTGGCTCTTTCAAGTCCGTTGTTGAGAACTCTTGAGTTTACGCTCAACTGTGAGTAAGGAATGTCTTGTAATTTTGATATCGTATTTGTATAAAAGTGTATTGATGTCAGTCATTTTGCTTTCTTTGTAGAAAGGACTTTTTAGTGTCGTACCATCTGTGTGTTCTTTATACGAACGAGATTTGGATACGAAGGGAATAGGAAATCATGTGTGGTTCACGCAGGTTACAAAGTTATGGCACTTTTAACCAACGCAGCGCTGAAGATGACTCGCCGAACTCTGTTGATCATGGTCTTGTCTCGTATTGTGGATAATTGCATTGCGTCGCTCTCAAATTTCTTTTGGAAGTGAATCTCTCAATACTTCATCTTTGGCATTTCATCTCAAAGACTGGACATCAAAGCGATAAGTTCTCATCCTTTCATTGACTCATTTAAGAGACAAAGACTGTTGAAATTGCTAAGAGTTTATTCATGAACTTGTTTTTTGTGGTATGTTATGAGCACTTGTGAGGAAATTAAATTGGGTTTAAAGAGCATTTGTTTTGTGAGGTGTGATTTATATCAGTACAAGTCAAAAATCTGTTGAACCCCTCAGAGTAACATCCTAAAAAGAGAGCGGTGTTACAGATTGGCGCCCGAACAGGGACTTATTTGAACTTGACGGAGAACTATAGATTTATTTCTCTGTGTCCCTTAATTATAAATTTTGACTGTACTGATTAATCTTCACAAACAAATATTTAAAAAAGAACAAAAAAAGAAACCATCTGCAATGGAAGAGTGTGCACCTGATTTCTCAGTTGAAGCCTTTATTCAACGGAGAGACCCAGTAACTAACCTCATTGATACCTTTAGTGAGTTATATTTAGACTCGGAAGAAGAGAGAGAAGGCAGAGATATTTCCACTGGTCAGATACCTGATCATGGTTTTAGACCAGATGACTTGCCATTGCCCCCTCCACCACTTGAGTTTCATGAAGATAGACTGCAGCCTGGAAATGAAGAAGCTGGCCAGCGTATGTGTAGCATTGAGGAGCATCTTGCTGATCTCGAGCATCGTGTCAGTGAGCTAGTTACCACAGATGTAATGACTGCAAGGTTGAAAGCATGTGAAGACAAAATCAACTATTGTTTGCAAAGAGAGGTGGACCGTGTTAAACAGCTGTTTCATTCTAAAATTGACGACTTAAGCCAAAGTATTGTGGATTGTTTAAAGCGACGGGACAAACAGCTAGAGCAAAAATTTAAAACTTTCAAACCTCTCATGTCTACCCCTGTGCACTCCAGTACTTCTACTACTCATAGGATGTCCCAAACTTCATCCAAGATCGACCCAGTTACTCAGAATAGCACAAAGCAAGTAACGTATCTATCTTCATCTTCTAACCCTTCAGTTAAACTTGAACTGCCTACTTTCAGTAACCTTGATTCAGAAGACCCAATTGATTTTATTGATCGATTTGAAGAATATAATGAGCTGAGACCTCTGTATCCTGAAGAGTTGTTGGCATCATTATCTGTGAGTCTAAAAGGTACTGCTAAGAGTTGGTGGAGAGCGGAGAAGCAGAACATTAGAGATTGGTGTTCTTTCAAAGAAAAGTTTCTCTTTTCATTCTTAAATGAAGATCACAAAGAAGTTGCTGCTCAGAAATTAGCAAGTTATCGTCAAGGTGTTCAGGAGAGCATTAGAGACTTTGCTTTTAATTACAGAGCGTTGTGCTTGAAGAATAATCCTGAGATGGCTGAAATTGAGATTGTTCAAGCGACTTTAAGAAATTGCAACCCTCGCCTGGCCTCGCTGTTAAGGGGAACAGTGAAGACTGTCGATGATCTGGTCCGTCTTGGCACTCAAATAGAAAAGGATTGGGTTGAAAATAAAAGGAGATGGAATCAAGGGAAAGATGAGGAACAGAAGAAGAAATCTTCTGGTGGAAGAGGCCAGCAAAACCAACTTCTGCTCATTGATCCAGCGACTGACTCTCAATGTAACAATGTACTGCAAGCTCCAATAATTTTAAATCACACTTATTTTAATGCTGTAATTGACACAGGAAGCACCTTATCCTTATTGCAAGAAAAGGTTTGGCAGAGGTTGAGAAGGGACAGTGAGCATCTGATCAAAAGTTCCCAAACTTTTATGCTTGCTAATGGTCAGAGCCAGCGAACACAGGGAAAAGTGCTCTGGGAGTGTGAGATATATGGAGTGAAGCTTGTTGTCACATTTTATGTGATGAGTGATGAAGACTTGGCTGTTCCTGTAATCTTAGGGCTGGATTTTCTAAAGGAAGCCAAAGTAACTATTGATTTTAATTCTTCACGTGTTCACTTACCTGATACCAACACCAGTCACCCTATTCGGTATAATGAACTTCACAAGAATGCTGCCGTCCAGTTTTATGCTGCACAAGGTGGTGTGGAGTTAATCTTCAATGAGGAAGACTTGAAGCTCATCGATCAAGCGGTTGAAAATTCTCATGCCTCATGCAAGGTAAAGAATCAGTTAAAATCTTTCATGTATGATTGGCCATCAGTTTGCACTCACAAGCTAGGACGTACAAACTGCATCAAACATGAAATTAAAACAATTGATGAACTTCCCTTAAGGAAGAGACCTTACCGGGTTTCAAGAGTCAAGAATGATTTTATTGAAGAACAGATCAAGGAACTACTTCAACAAAAAATCATTAGACCTTCCACATCTCCATGGGCCTCACCTGTTGTGGTAGTGGATAAAAAGGATGGAGGATCTCGGTTGTGCATTGATTACCGTGGTCTCAATTCTAAAACTCACCTTGATGCTTATCCAATGCCCCAGATTACTGATATACTGGATTCGTTGCAAGGAGCCAAAGTGTTTAGCACTTTGGATTTGAAGAGCGGCTACTGGCAGGTAGAGATGGATTCTGCAAGTGTGGAGAAGACCGCGTTCATCACCGCGTCAGGGTTGTATGAATTTTTGTGTCTTCCCTTTGGTCTCAAAAACGCAGCTGCTTCTTTTCAGCGTTTGATGGAACAAGTTCTTAGAGACTACAAAAACAAGTGTTGTATGGTGTACATAGATGACATCATTGTGTATTCACCAGACATCCAAACACACCTGCAACATCTTAACCAAGTATTCACCAGTCTGCACACCGCCGGTCTCACGCTTAATCTCAAGAAATGCAAATTCATCTGTTCATCATTGGACTACTTAGGCCACACAATTACTGCTGAAGGAGTCAAAGTGGATTCTGACAAGGTAGATGCGATCAAGTCATTTCCAACCCCAACTTCCCTAAAAGAATTACAACGGTTCCTAGGCCTTGCAGCTTGGTATCACCGTTTCATTTCAGATTTTTCCACTAAAGCAGCACCCTTACATGCACTAAAGAAAAAAGGAGCTAAATGGATGTGGATAGACGAGTGTCAGAGATCATTTGAAGTCATTAAAGATGATCTGACCAAAGCCCCTGTTTTAATTACACCCAATTTTGAATTGCCTTTTAAAGTGCAAACCGACGCTAGCGATGTTGGTTTAGGAGCTGTGCTGACACAGGAGAGAGATGGACAAGAGAAAGTGATTGCTTACGCATCCAGATTGTTGAGAGGTGCTGAAAAATCATATTCTGCATCAGAGAAGGAATGCCTCGCTGTAGTCTGGGCTGTGGAAAAATGGCACCACTATCTTGAAGGTCGAGCATTTGAGGTAGTTACTGATCATGCTTCTTTAGTTTGGCTTTTCCAACACCCAAAGCCTTCATCAAGACTAGAAAGATGGACTATCAGACTTCAAGGCTACCACTTTACAGTTCGCTACAGAAAAGGCCAGTGCAATGTGGTACCTGATGTTCTGTCACGGAGATATTCTGCTGAACCCACTGCAATTCTGATGCACACTCCAGCAAAACCTATTTCTGCTCCAATCACTTGTGAGTTACCAATGGACTTATCTCAGATTGCTGTTGAGCAGAAGAAAGACACAGAGTGTCAGGAACTTATAGTAAAAGCCAAAGGTCAAAATACCACTGATCGTATGAGAACTCACTATGTACTCAAAAATGATATTTTGTTCAGGAGTGTTCCTGTCCCCAAAGGAGGTCAAAGATGTCAGATTGTGGTACCTGCTAGTTTAAAGGAAGTTTTCTTAATTTATGCCCATGACAACCCTCTCAGTGGACATTTAGGCAGATTTAAAACTCTAATGAGACTTCTAGAATTTGCTTATTGGCCATCCATGCGTACCGATATATGGCAACATTGTAAACAGTGTGAAAAATGCCAGCAACATAAGCCCACAAATTTGAAACCAGCAGGAGGTCTTCAAAACGTGCCCGTTCTTGAGCCCGGACACATGCTTGGTATGGATATTATGGGACCATTTCCACGTAGTACCCGACAAAATGAATATCTTCTTGTGGTTGTAGACTATTTTTCCAAATGGGTAGAGGTCTTCCCCATGAGGGCTGCCAAGGCTACTACTATCGTTCGAATTCTCATCGAAGAGATATTTACAAGATGGGGAACCCCTGCATTCATTGTTTCAGATAGAGGCACTCAGTTCACCTCAAACATCTTGGATCAAGTCTGCAAACAGTGGCAAGTAATCCAAAAGCTCACCACTGCTTATCATCCACAATCAAACTTGACTGAACGCATAAATCGTAACCTAAAAACCATGATTGCATCATATGTTGGCAATAATCATCGTACTTGGGATCAATGGATCCATGAGTTCAGATTTGCTTTGAATACAGCATGGCATGAAAGCACAGGATTCTCACCAGCTGAAGTAGCCCTTGGACGTCAATTGAAAGGACCACTACAAAGAGCTCTACAGAATCCACCAGAGCCAGATGAACCAAGCTACAGTATCATCGATCGCCAGAAACTGCTATACGAGTCTGTCAGAGAAAATGTTGAGAAGGCACAAACTAAACAGAAAAAGTATTACGACCTCAAGAGAAGAACTCAAGACTTCCAGGAAGGTGATATAGTTTGGGTGCGCACTCATCCTTTATCTCGTGCAGATGATGGTTTCATGGCAAAAATTTCTCCAAAATGGCGAGGGCCAGCTAAAGTGGTCAAAAAGCTTGGTCCAGTTAATTACAAGGTGTCAATGTTGTCTGATCCTACTCAGATTGACAGTTACCATACACAAAACTTAAAAATTTGCCATGTGTCAAATTTTGATGTCGAAGGGAGGGGTATGTAACGGAAAAAAAAAACGTTACGGGTTGTTTTGTTGTATTTTGCACTGTTATTTTTGTTCATCTTTTATGGGTTTGTCTAAGGGTTGCCTGTAATGCCTCTAGGAGCAGCTTGAGGGCGCTATGGCCTTGAGGTAATCAAAGATATAAGCTCAGCTACCATAGAGTAAGTAGTTTGTTTGGTAGAGGGAAACCATTGCCATTGTGGTGAACTCGTGCTACCTGTTGGCTCTTTCAAGTCCGTTGTTGAGAACTCTTGAGTTTACGCTCAACTGTGAGTAAGGAATGTCTTGTAATTTTGATATCGTATTTGTATAAAAGTGTATTGATGTCAGTCATTTTGCTTTCTTTGTAGAAAGGACTTTTTAGTGTCGTACCATCTGTGTGTTCTTTATACGAACGAGATTTGGATACGAAGGGAATAGGAAATCATGTGTGGTTCACGCAGGTTACAAAGTTATGGCACTTTTAACCAACGCAGCGCTGAAGATGACTCGCCGAACTCTGTTGATCATGGTCTTGTCTCGTATTGTGGATAATTGCATTGCGTCGCTCTCAAATTTCTTTTGGAAGTGAATCTCTCAATACTTCATCTTTGGCATTTCATCTCAAAGACTGGACATCAAAGCGATAAGTTCTCATCCTTTCATTGACTCATTTAAGAGACAAAGACTGTTGAAATTGCTAAGAGTTTATTCATGAACTTGTTTTTTGTGGTATGTTATGAGCACTTGTGAGGAAATTAAATTGGGTTTAAAGAGCATTTGTTTTGTGAGGTGTGATTTATATCAGTACAAGTCAAAAATCTGTTGAACCCCTCAGAGTAACATCCTAAAAAGAGAGCGGTGTTACAACATCATTTGGACAACTTTAAGATTCCAGATTTTCAAATAGTTTCAAAGAAATTTACTTTTATGACTGGTTTTGTAGTCCAGTGTCACACTTTATTATATAAAGAGGAAAACTGGAATTACTCACATTTCTGTAAAACTTACTACATACATTTATTGGAATTCTGTGTAAATGATGACTAGATAACAGAAATGAATCAATGAAAAAGAAACTATTTAAACTTAGAGTTACTCACAAATTGTCCAGTTCCAGCTGATGGCAGGTATAGCTTTGGATTCAAGTACAGCCCTTTAAAATAAAAAGATGGCTTACCCAAAAATCAACTAGGGCTAATTACTTACGTATGCACTATGGTTTAAAAGTTTGTTGTTGGTAAGATTTGTAGTTTTTAAGAACATGCCATTTATTCCTGTGTATTCCTGCAATGGCAAAGCTGAATTTTCAGCAGCTATTTCTCCAGTCTTTAATGTCACATGATCCTTCAGAAATCATTCTAATATGCTGATTTGATGCTCAAGAAACACTTCTTATTATCAGTTGTGCTGCTAAACATTTTTGTAGATACCATGATGGTTTTGTTTTTAGTTCAGTTAAAGGGATAGGGGAAGTTCTGTCATTAATTACATACCCTCATGTCGTTCCAACCCCTTAAAGGAACACTCTACTTTTTTTGGAAAAGGCTCATTCTCCAACTCCCCCCGAGTTAATAAGTTGGGTTTTACCGTTTTGAAATCCATTCAGCCGTTCTCTTGTTCTGGCGATATCACTTTTGGCATAGCTTAGCATAGATCATTGAATCCTATTAGACCAATAGCAACGCGTTCAAAAATGACCAACGAGTTTCAATATTTGTCCTATTTAAAACTTGACTCTTCTGTAGTTATATGGTGTACTAAGACCGGTGGAAATGCAAAGCTGCGAGTTTCAAAGAACTCATTTCTGATAATACTCCGCCTGCTTCAGCCATATTACGGCAGCAAACTTCCTTGACTATTACGCCGGAATGGGAGTGTAGTTCCTAATCTTATCAGCCTAGAAAATTGAAGCTTTGCATTTCCACTGGTCTTAGTACACGATATAACTACAGAAGAGTCAAGTTTTAAAATAGGACAAATATCGAAACTCGTTGGTCATTTTTTGAACATAATGCTATTGGTCTAATAGGATTCAATGATCTATGCTAAGCTATGCTAAAAGTGATATCGCCAGAACAGGAGAACGGCTGAATGGATTTCAAAACGGTAAAACTCAACTTATTAACTCGGGGGGAGATGGAGAATGAGCCTATTTCCAAAAAAAGTGGAGTGTTCCTTTAAGACCTTTGTTCATCTTCGGAACAATGACTTTATAATAACACGTTCAGGAGAGCATTACAACGCATGCATGTGGTACTGCTGATGCAAGAGCAGCTTTTTGACAAAACTCAGATGCGTCTTGTTTACAAGCAGAAGATGATGCACACTGTACCTAAAACAGCCTTCGTAAACATGTCTGCAGATTTCGACCAAGACTTTCGACTTATTTTAACCAGAATATACAGACAATGAACTTAGAGTATTCTCGTAGCTTCATAACATTACAGTTGAACCACTGATGTCACACGGACTATTTTAACAATGTCCTTACTACTTTTCTGGGCCTTGAATGTGATAGTTGTGTTGCTGTCTATGCAGACAAAAAGCTTTTGGATTTCATCAATAATTTCTTAATTTTAATTTTAAAGATCAAGGGTCTTAAGGGTTTGGAACAACATGGGGGTGAGTAATTGATGTCAGAGTTTACATTTTTGGGTGAACTATTCCTTTTATAATATATATTTAAATAGAAATGCATAACTGAATAAAAGTATTCAAATCTTGTGCAAAAAAAAAAAAGAAGAAAACCTTACAGACCACAAATTTTTGAAAGATTCTGTACATAGCCTCTCAAAAACTTGGCTTTATTTCATGGTGGGTGCATTACACTTAGAAAATGTGATGGTGGACATAAAACTTACATCTGCACACCACTGATGAATGTCCCAAAGAGCCCCATCATGCCCAAGAACTCCACTCTGCTTAGGTTTTTCACTGTGTATTCCTGACAGACATTAGACACTGCGTAAAGAGCAGCACTGACCAGCACCAGTCCATCCCCAAACAACACATGACTACCTGCAGTGACAGAGGCACACAAAAAGACCAAGAAACAGATCCACAGAGATTTATTTTTGTGCAAGATGACATTTTAAGCAACAACAACAAAAGAAAAAAAAGTCTACGATAAATTCTTCATCACTTGTCCTCGTTTTATATAATCTTATATTTCGTAACTGAACTAAAATACCCTCAGGTTTTGGCAAATGATTCATGAGAAGCAAAACAAAGGAATATATAGAAGAATATATTAAAGCACAATCAAATGATTAAAAATAAATAAAGTTCTTACTTGAGCCTTGGTCTCTCCCTGCTAGCAGATCTGCTCCCACCATCGCACCGACTCCAAGCAAGCACACAGCCACAGCTATAAAATGCAACGGCCGATAGCGAGTTTTCAAGAAAATCCATGAGAGCACCATCAGAACTGGGATCACAAAGCAGTCCAGCAGCTACAACACATAATGGTTATTACTCAACTCAAAATTATTATATTAAAATGTGTATGTTGGCTGAAAAGCAACTAAAAAGTAAATTAATTATGTATTTTTACCTGTATACTGGTGAGGGTAGTGAACTGGTATGCCTTTACAACTGCGTAGTTGGCTTCTACATCCGTAAGAGCCATCAGAAAATACTTCCACCACTTTGTTTTTAGAATTTGAACAATATTATTTTCACCTGAATTATAAAAAAGGACACTCAATAAACAATTCAAAGACTTTAACCCATATTAGCCATGCAGGAATGAATCTTCAAATAAGTTTATTACAAATCTGGAGCAATGATAAACATGCTAATGAAAATGATATTCTGCCCTTCTAATCATTTGATAAAAGCATTTTTATTCAGAAAAGGTGTGCTGCAGTGTACCTCTCCTGAAGGCTAAGACTAAAGTATATGTGAGCAGCAGCAAGGTGTAATTGAGGAAGCTTTGCAGCATTGGCGTCTCCACCCCAGCATCTGCCAAATACTGACACGTAACCGCCGTTCCACATATCAGCATCGAAAGGGCTTGACCCATTGCAATGGTTTTGCAGAGCTGCCTGTAAGAACAATTCTTAAGTTACCATCAATTTGAAAATTGCAACTTAAAAGCACTGAAGATTTCAAAACAGAGAGATCTTTAACATACCATGTAAACACATCTTTAAATGTGAGGTTCCGCGGACCGCAAAGAAAACTCCCCCAGCGGCTGAGAGTTCCCAATCTTCCATGTTCAAAGGAGTTCTCTCCCGCTTCACGATCCATATTTTACACATAGAGACCTAGAAAATCCAGAGAAAATGAGAAGAACTTCAGTGAAAGTCACAGACTTTGATGTTGGGTAACATCTAATGACTAATAGTGGAAATAATCTTAATCTCTTTAGGAATTCATGCACTATAATGCTGACCTCAGGTGGGCCTCTTTAATTAAAAAATACCATTCCTTGTTTAATATTAATAGGAAAATAGGCTGTTTTAATATCCACCTATGAAAAATACTTAAAGGGAACCCCGGGTATTAAGACTTGTATGGCTTAATATAACATAAATGATGTCTCTTACTGAAATGTGACCCTGGACTACAAAACTAGTTATAAGCATTTTTTTTTTTTTATTGAGATTTATACATCATCTGAAAGATGATACATACATTTCTATTGATGTATGGTTTGTTAGGATATGACAGTATTTGGCTGAGATACTATTGGATTCCAGATTTTCAAAGGGCACAAAAACAAAATCTAAATACTGAGAAAATCTACTTTAAAGTTGTCCAAATGAAGTCCTTAGCAATACATATTCTAATTAAAAATTAAGTTTTATATATTAATAGTAGGGAATTTGCAAAATATCTTAAAGGAACATGATCTCTTTTTTAAATCTTAATGATTTTTGACATTTAAAAAAAAGATATAATTTTGACCCATACAATGTATTTTTGGCTATTGCTACAAATATACCCATGCTACTTATAACTGGTTTTGTAGTCACAAAATGTAGTAAAAAACCTATTAAAGATTTACATTATTTAAAAAAATCCATGTTTCATACATATTTTGAACTATGGGGGGGTGCCATTATGACGTGAAATGGTTGCACTCAGTGAGCTACCAGCGATACCTGTTGCTATTACCTTACCATCTTGGAAAATACTGAATACAGCTATACTAAAAGGGTTTACAGGTGATTTTCCCCACAAGAGATCTAAACACCCCTGGATATTGAATAAAACCCTCTCTAAGAAACTCCTTCAGTGACACACGGCGTCATGACAAGCGTCGCATGTTTACACCTATCAGGATGGCATCTAGCGTTTCTTGTCTCTGTCATTTGTAATCTCTTTCAATAGCTGTGTGGTCTACTAAAAACCCCAAAGGTATCAGGTCTAAAGTGGAGAGAACAAAGATGTGAGTCTTCAGGAAGTTTTATTCTTTCACAGGCATCTTTCCATTCTTTTCTCCTCCACTTATCTCTAGAAAAGCAGTGAAGACTTACATCACTTCTCTTGTTGCCCTTTGACTAAAAAAATTACAACCAAAACCACAATGTGCCATTGTATCAGTATTATTTTTCAAGTTGCGGTAAAAATAGCAACAGGTAGTGGCAGGAACTAACTGAGTGCAACCATTTGACGTAATCAACAATAATTGTTCAAAATATATGAAAATTATATTTTATGGGTTTTCTGCTACATATTTCAGTATGAGACATTAAAAAAATATTAAGCCATAGAAGTCTTAACACCCATGGTTCCCTTTCTTAAAAGTGTATAATATTCTATATTGGAAACTGACTTGATCAAGACATATAAAAGCTTCTACACTAAATATATCTGACTTAAAATACTAAAGATCACTATGTAGCATTTATAAAAATCAACATAAGCCTGTTAAAAAATGCTGAAGGCGTTTAAAATAAAAAAATAGGCTCAAGTTTGAGTGTTGTTTACATATGCAAACTACTGCTTCGGCCACAAATGCGGAACATCTGAGATTGAAGCTGTGATGGTTGTAGTGCTGCAGTTAGAGCACGTGGTGACCTGTCAGGCACTTTAGACAATGTAGAACAGAGCAAACAGTTTCTTGATCACAGAGATCAAAATAGGATGAACTTATCAATAAAAAAAATAGTTAATTATTTCGCGTTTCAAGCTTAAAGTGTAACTTGATAGCAAAAAGCAAATCTCATTACCTTCTTAAGAGTTAGCCAGGCAGTTAGCTAGGCTATAAAAAAAAGCAAAACACAACGTCACGTGTCCACAAGTTAAAGTATAAAACCACGCGTCTAATAAATACCTGAATATAATAGATCCGTCATGTCCGTAGTAATCAGTTCAAGTACAAACACAGTATCATCTTTCAATGAACGCGAGGAATCATAAATGCACTCGTGTGGTTAAAGCCTCGCCCATTTTCCCAACCAGCCAATTGGAGCTTAAATATACTTCCTCTTTTTAAAAATGTGACCAATGGCAAAGACGCATGCTGTTTACGACAACACGGAAGTTGTGTGCTTGTGATTTAGTTCATTTGTTATAAAGGTTAATAGTTTTGAATTTCCCATATTTAACAGGTGTTAAATGCATTTCTACTTCTAGCGATGATTAATGAGAACTGAGATAAGATTTTGAGACGAGTCTGTATCTGCAGCTACGCTTGCAGCTGGTGGCCTTCGGATTGTTGTGGGAAAAATCCATCGTGTCCTTGGACTAGGAACTGTCTGCAGATTATCACGTTTTATACAGTAGATATGTTACTTCTTTTAATCTGGGTGAGAACTAAACCCTCAAGGAAAGAGCATTTCATATGACCCTGCTAGATTAAAAGTGAATGTGTCTATTTATTAAATATTTATCACACTGACAGTACCTAACGTTAGTGGCATGATAAAAGCAAACGTGTCATTTATACACAATAGTGTGTGTAAATTAGTAATAAAGCTGTGTAGATGCATTCAATTGCTCCTTTAATTTAAAAAAGTGTCATTTCTTTCTATTTACTGTTTCTTTCTATGAAATATCAATACATGCATGAATAAACAGCAGTATGAGTGCTGCTGATGCAGTCTGTCTCAATGCTCCCTAGCAACCAAACCTCCTTCAAACATCGCGAGACTGCACGGGGACTAAGTTGAAGAAACATGGCGACGTCTAATTTATTGAAGGTAGGAGGTCCCTGAATGTGAGGATATTTTGCATCGTTTGCGTCTCCCGTAATGTTATGACAGCGATCCCATGACCCAGTCACTGTCCGCTTCTAATTACATCGCTAAACAAGACGCGTTGACTGTAAACGACAGTGTTCGAATTGTTGATTGTAGCTAATGGGGTTTTCTGCTATTATTATAATGTTTAGCATTCAGAGCTGGAATTTAGGATGCCTTGCTATCTAACTTATCATGAGGCTCCATATGGATAATGAGGAAAATATAAATACATGCATATTTTCTCCTGGATAAAGTTGCAACATTGCTGATTATTTAAATGCTACATTATTTCTGCCTGTGCATACCTTATTTATGTCAAGCTCGATTTACCTGGTGCTCCTACTTTATAATCTAACAGCTTTAATAATCTATCCACACATATTACATTGAACTTTACCTTCTGTTAGTGTCGTGTTTGTATGCTTGACAGGAAATGAAATAATCAAAATTCTCCTTCTTTCATTTTTTTTATAAATGCATAGAGTTTATAATATTTTTTAAAGAAATGTTGTCCTCATTCTCCTTTCTCAGAATAAAGGCTCCCTGCAGTTTGAAGACAAATGGGATTTGATGCGGCCCATTGTTTTGAAGTTACTCCGTCAGGAGACAGTTACTAAGCAGCAGTGGTTCGATTTGTTCTCGTAAGTTGTCTAAATGTGAAAAAGTCTGGGCTGACAGAAATATCAAGAAGTCAGTACATCAAGACTGATGAGTTTTTGTATTGTTTATGCGCACTGACTGTGCTGTTTGTGTCTGATGGTCAATAATATTGATTAGGATTAAAAAGAAGTTGTAAACAATAGTTTACATTGCTTAAAACATTACACAATGAATATATTCATTTTGTTTGATTTGCAGAGACGTCCATGCGGTGTGTTTATGGGACGACAAAGGCCCAGCAAAGATTCACCAGGCACTGAAAGAAGACATCCTTGATTTTATCAAGCAAGCACAGGCGGTACGTACTGTATATCACTTTTGCACATATGTGACCCTGGACCACAAACAGTGTTGCCAGATCGGGTTGACGATTTCCAGCCCAAAAGCTCACCAAAACCCTCCCACTTTAACAAAAACCAGCCCAAAATTTTAACTGCCAAAATAATGTGATAGAATTGTATTGCCATGTCAAGGTTGATAAGGACCATTTTTATCTCTTTAAAAAAAGAATAATGACAAAATAAAATAAAGATAAATCAATTTCACAGGAATATGGATCAAAACAGTCTGAAAATATGCTTAAAATGTTAATTTCATAAAGTGGAAATTAACCGATGACTTTAACCCTTGGAAAAACACATGCATCATTTTCAATGTCCACCGTAAAAATATGCTAATTTCTGTGCAAAAAGTGTACAATAAAGTGATGAGAAACAAATGTAATGTAGCTGGCATTTACGTTCATGCACACACCCACGACAGCCAAAAATGCGTTATTCATTGATGTGTACTGTATGATAATCGAACAGCAAATATAAAATAATAAGAACAATTACCAGCAATAATGCGCTTACCTTTGTCTTGTGCGTTATCCTCAGACAGAGTACGTATTTCATGAAGTACACATTTCAGAACATAATGCAGAACTGTGTGCCCAAACTGTTGTTTAGTCCAGCAGCCAATGCCAAGTATAACGGTGTAAAAGATGTTCTGACTCATCATTCCCATATTCAGTTTTGTTTTTTATTAACTGTTCATTCAATTGTTTTCTTATTTAAGTTACAATTATATTTAGAAGTCTTCTATTCATCTCTCACCACGTGTAATCCACGTTGTGAGATTTGAGTCACTTAGACTTTTTATCGTGTAACTTATGTTTAGGCCACTTTGCCATCGCAATTACTTAAAATGAATAAATTAATAAGCTGCATATTCAAAATCTTGCCCGTTATAGCGCCAAAACCCTGTCACTCACAAGTCATCACATCTCACTAACGTAAAAGACGTACATTGATTGACAGGTCCCTGTTAAACTAAACCAGTAAGGGTTGCGTTAAGCAAAAATGAGTTGATGACTGCACTACACGTTATATTACTGTGATACTTTGAGCTCGAACATATTAAAATAACATGACTAATGATAAAAGCGAAGAAAAAAGCAGCTGATTGGGCGGCTTTTAATTTTTTAAAGCAGCCCAAATTTTGTCTACCCGCCCAATGCGTTATTCTCCGGTCCAAGCCGATCAAAAGAAGCCCGATCTGGCAACACTGACCACAAAACCACTCGTAAGTAGCTCGGGTATGTTTGTAGTAATAGCCAACAATACATTGTGTGGGTCAAAATTATCAATTTTTCTTTTATGCCAAAAAACATTAGGATATTAGGTAAACATCATGTTCCATGAAGATATTTTGTAAAGTTCCTAATGTATCAAAACCTAATTTTGATTAGTAATATAAATGGCTAAGAACTTAATTTGCTCAGCCTTGAAGGCAATTTTCTCAATATTTGGATTTTTTTTTTTCTCAGCCAAATATTATCCTAACAAACCATACATCAGTGGAAAGTTTAGTTATTCAGCTTTCAGATGATGTATAAATCTCAATTTCAAAAAACTGTCCCTTATGACTGGTTTTGTGGTCCAGGATCACATACTGTACACCGCGTTCCAAATTATTATGCAAATTGGATGTAAGTGTCATAAACACACAGTTTTTTGTTTTTCAATTAAACTCATGGATGGTATTGTGTCTCATGGCTCTTTGGATCACTGAAATGCATCTCAGACACCTGTGATAAATAGTTTGCCAAATGAGCCCAATTAAAGGAAAAGTACTTAAGAAGGATGTTCCACATTATTAAGCAGGCCACAGGTTTCAAGCAATATGGGAAAGAAAAAGGTCTCTCTGCTGCCGAAAAGCGTCAAATAGTGCAATGCTTTGGACAAGGTATGAAAACATTAGATATTTCACGAAAACGTAAGCGTGATCATTGTACTGTGAAGAGATTTGAGGCTGATTCAGAGCACAGACAGGTTCGTGCAGGTAAAGGCAGAATGAGGAAGGTTTCTGCCAGACAAATTCATCAGATTAAGAGAGCAGCTACTAAAATGCCATTACAAAGTAGCAAACAGGTTTTTGAAGCTGCTGGTGCCTCTGGAGTCCTGTGAACATCAAGGTGTAGGATCCTCCAGAGGCTTGCAGTTGTGCATAAACCTACTATTTGGCCACTCCTAACCAATGCTCACAAGCAGAAACGGTTGCAGTGGGCCCAGACATACATGAAGACTCATTTTCAAACAGTCTTGTTTACTGATGAGTGTTGTGCATCTTTGGATGGTCCAGATGGATGGAGTAGTGGATGGAACATGTCCCAACAAGGCTGCGACCACAACAAGGAGGTGGCGTTTTTGGCCGGAATCATAGGGAGAGAGCTGGTTGGCCCCTTTAGGGTCCCTAAAGGTATAAAAAAAGACCTCGGCAAAGTATGTAGAGTTTTTGACTGACCACTTTCTTTCATGGTACAAAAAGAAGAACTGTGCCTTCCGTAGCAAAATCATCTTCACGCATGACAACGCACCACCTCATGCTGCAAAGAATACATCTGTGTCATTGGCTGCTATCGGCATAAAAGATGAGAAACTCATGGTGTGGCCACCATCCTCCCCTGACCTTAACCAGATTGAGAACCTTTGGAGCATCCTCAAGCAAAAGATCTATGAGGGTGGGAGGCAGTTCACATCAAAACAGCAGCTCTGGGAGGCTATTCTGGCATCCTGCAAACAAATTCAATCAGAAACTCTCCAAAAACTCACAAATTCAATGGATGCAAGAATTGTGATGTGATATCAAAGAAGGGGTCCTATGGTAAGATGTAACTTGCCCAGTTAGGATGTTTTTGATTGAAATAGCTTTTGATTTCAGTAAATATGACCACCTAATGCTGCAAATTCAGCAAATGCCCATTTTCAGTTCTTTACAACCTATACAATGTTTTAACTCTGTTGTGCATAATAATGTGGAACAGTGCATTTTCAGTTTTTTATTTTTGAAATAAATACTGTCATCATTAGGAGGTTTGTTCAATAAAATTCAAATTATACCCTAATGGTTGATGACTTAAAAATTATACTGACTGTCATTTGCATTGACTAATTATGAAAACCAGAGAAAGATATCATTTGCATAATAATTTGGAACGCGGTGTATAATAAAGTGAAGAATAAATAAGCCTTATTCTTGTAATCACGAATGTTTTAATCCATATTGTTTCTATACTCTTTCTGATCTACTTCAGCGAGTACTCAGTCATCAGGATGACACAGCATTGCTTAAAGCTTACATCGTGGAGTGGAGGAAGTTCTTCACCCAGTGTGATATTCTACCTAAACCCTTCTGCAAGTTGGAAATCACCCTGCTGGGCAACCAGGGGAGCAATAAGAAGTCCAATGTTGAAGACAGTATTGTTAGAAAGGTGGATTTTGTGATTGTGCTCTTTCTCTTTTTGTATTGTAACCATATACTTAAACTGCAACATATAACAATATACTATACTGCCTTCTCATTTGAACGATTAGTTCATTCTTGAATTAAAATGTCCCAATAGTTTACTCCTATGTCATTCAAGATGTCATTGTCTTTCAGATGACTTTCTTTGTTAAGTTGAAAATAATTTAAGGTTTTTGAGTAAAACATTCCAGGATTTTTCTCCATATAGTAGACTTCAATGGGGATCAGCGGGTTGAAGGTCCAAACTGCAGTTTCAAAGGACTCTACACCAAAGGTCTCAAACTGGAGGGCCACAGCTCTGCAGAGTTTAGCTCCAACTCACACCTGCTTGGAAATTTCTAGTAATCCTGAAGACCTTGATTAGCTGGATTAGGTGAGTTTGATTAGGGTTGGAGCTAAACTGTGCAGAGCTGTGGCCCTCCAGGAATTGAGTTTGAGACAAGTGCTCTACACGGTCCCGAGGAATATATCTAGCAAAACGAAAAGGTGTATAGTTTTAACCACAAATGCTCATTTTGCACTAGCTCTGCGATACACGTCTGACCTCACCCATGATGTAATCACGCTGGAAAGGTCACGAGTTGTTAGTTCTTTGTCTGACATACTAGAACGAAAAACTTAGAGAATCATACTTTACAACTTCAAAATTGTCCAGCATTGTTGTTTGTGCACCTTTTTTGTAAAGGGTGTTTGACTTTCTTTGCATGTTTGCTTTGTAAACTGGGTCTGTACTTCCACCTACATCACAAGTGGCATTTCCCAACTTGACTACGTAATGCGTGAACTCAAGCTAGTGCAAGACGAGCATTTGTGGTTTAAAAAGTCTGTAAATATTTTTTTTTCTGGAAAATTTCACTAGATAAGACCCTTATTCTTCAGTTGGGATTGTGTAGAGCCCTTTGAAAATGCATTAAAACTGCAATTTGGACATTCAACCTGCTGATCCCTATCGAAGTCCAATCCTTTAAATCCAGTTACTGTAGAGACAAATAATGCATACAACACTAATGTAAAAATCTGTCCTAATCATTTGTTGTCTTATCTTTCACTTAAGCTTATGCTTGACACATGGAATGAGTCTATATTCTGTAATATAAAGAACCGGCTCCAGGACAGTGCCATGAAACTGGTCCATGCTGAGAGATTAGGAGAAGCGTTCGACTCGCAGCTTGTCATTGGAGTGCGGGAGTCATATGGTAAAGCGCTCATAATACTATGCCACTCGTGTTCTGTCCAGATGGACCTCTCCTGATGCACAATTCTGTCTTCTGCTTTGTCTTACAGTGAATTTGTGTTCCAACGCTGATGACAAGCTCCAGATCTATAGAGAGAATTTTGAAAAGGCGTATCTGGATTCCACCGAGAGGTTCTACAAGACACAAGCACCTTCCTATCTGCAACAGAACGGCGTTCAGAATTATATGAAATATGTGAGTGTGATTTCAAACTACTCCAGATGAAACTAGAAAAAAGTGCACTTAATGTTGTGGCAGTTTTTACCAAGGTAGAGGTCAAAAGTTTACATACACCTTGCAAAATCTGCAAAATGTTTATGATTTTTCCAAAATAAGAGGGATCATACAAAATGCATGTTATTTATTTATTATTGACCTGAATAAGATATTTCGCATGAAAGACGTTTACATATAGTCCACAAGAGGACAATAATAGTTGAATTTATAAAAATGGCCCCATTCAAAAGATTCTTAATACTGTGTTGTTACACGAATGATCCACAACAGTTTTTTTTTGTCCATTGATAGTTGTTCATGAGTCTCTTGTTTGTTGTTGTTCTTCATAAAAAACCTTCTGGTCCTACAAATTCTTTGTTTTTATAGTTTTTTTTTTTGTGTATTTGAACCCTTTCCAACAATGACTATATGATTTTGAGATTCATATTTTCACACTGAGGACAATATGCAGCTATTACAAAATGTTTAAACTCTCACTGATGCTTCAGAAGAAAAAACTACGCATTAAGAGCCAGGGGGTGAAAACTTTTGAACAGAATGAAGATGTCTTCATTTTTGTTATTTTGCCTGAACATCTAATTATTTTTCATTTAGTACTGCCCTTCAGAAGCTACAGAAGAAACTTGCATGTTTCCCAGAAGACAAGTTATATTTACCATGATCTTCAAATTCAAAAAGTTTTCATCCAAAGTTTTTTTTAAGCATTTTTGTGTGTTTGAAAGGGTTCAAACACACAAAAATGCTAAAAAAAAAAAAAAAAAAAGAATTTGTGGGACCTGACGAGCAGCGGGCAGTTCAAAACAAACAAGGGACTCATAAACAACTATCACTAAACACAAAAAAACAGCTATGGATCAAGAATCAAGTGTATGTAAACTTTTGAAAAGACTAATATTTACAAATTTAATTATTATTTTCTAATTTGGACTATATGTAAATGTCTTTTATTTTAAGTATTTTCTTCAGGTCAATACTAAATAAAAAATAACATGGATTTTGTATGATCCCTAACCTACAAATCTTGCAAGATGTATGTACACTTTTGACCTTAACTCTATATTGAAGTTAAAAATTCCAGTGTCGACTTTGGTTTGTTTAACAAGCTTTTATGTGTATAAATCACAGCACATATGTGAACCTGGACCACAAAACCAGTCTTAAGTCGCTGGGGGTATATTTGTAGCAATAGCCAAAAATACATTGTATGGGTCAAAATTATTGTTTTTTCTTTTATGCCAAAAATCATTAGGAAATTAAGTAAAGATCATGTTCCATGAAGATTTTTTTGTCAAATTCCTACTGTAAATATATCAAAATGTAATTTTTGATTAGTAATATGCATTGTTAAGAACTTAATTTGGACAACTTTAAAGGTGATTTTCTCAATATTTAGATTTTTTTGCACCCTCAGATTCCAGATTTTCAAATAGATGTATCTCTGCCAAATATTGTCCTATTCTAACAAACCATACATCAATAGAAAGCTTATCTATTGAGCTTTCATATGATGTATACATCTCAGTTTACTGTCAAATTTAACCTTATGACTGGTTTTGTGGTCCAGGGTCACATATCTGAAGTCATAATTATGTCACAATATTTGAGAGTTGTTCATCCCAGGTGGCGCTTTTGATTGACAGGCAGATGGCAAGTTACGAGAAGAGGAGAAGCGTGCACTTCGATATCTGGAAACCAGACGTGAATGTAACTCCGTCCAGGCAGTGAGTGTTCCCTGCTCCAAAACAAGACCCCGTCTTGCCACGTTATTAAATTATGCTCAGCGTGCAGAGTGCATTTGTCTTTCTTGTGTACTAACATCGGATGCTCGGTTTGTGCCTTTTGCGTTCATTCAGCTAATGGAGTGTTGTGTGAATGCGCTGGTGACATCTTTCAAAGAAACAATCCTGGCCGAGTGTCCAGGAATGATCAAGCGGAACGAGACAGAGAGTGAGTACGGCAGGAGCTCTGGCACCAAAGGCTCAGCAAGTTCAGGTTGGCAGTGGGATACGGTTCCCATCTATATCTTGCCAAAACCTCCCCACCCATCCCACCATCTGTGTGTTTGTGTGCCAATCATTGAGTCCACCAACCCATTTCAACTGTAAACAAACACAACAGCATACACCTATTGTATATAAAGGGAAGGAAATGTCAAATGTTTGCATTAGCGGTACCTGCCTTTTGGCTTTAGAGCCTTTTGTAGACTGGAATGTCAAGTTTTTAGGATCATGATACCAGCATTTTAATGTTTAATTATGTTTTAATGTTACTGAAGTGTTTCTTCTTTTGTGCTGTTGGTGTGTTTCCACAGAGCTGCACCTTATGTTCTCGCTGATGGACAAAGTGCCCAATGGGATTGAGCCTATGCTAAAGGACCTGGAGGATCATATCATGAGCGCAGGTCTGGCTGATATGGTGGCATCAGCGGAAACCATTACCACAGTGAGTACAGACAGTATCTGCTTTGCGTTATCTGAGAGATGCATCATGAATCCTGTATATGCATCCAGTTCCAGCAATCTCTGAACAACTTAGAAAGTAATTTGTTTTTATTAATCCTTGTGATCATATATAAAATGTATGACTTTTTTTTTTTTTTTTTTTTTTTGCAGGACTCTGAAAAATATGTTGAGCAGCTTCTAACATTGTTTAACCGCTTTAGTAAATTAGTTAAGGACGCATTCCAAGATGATCCACGTTTCCTAACATCCAGGGATAAAGTAAGTCAGAAGAGCATTTGTCCTTTAGTCCAAATCATTCACTGTTAAAGAAAGAAGAAATATAATTATAAATATTATTTACAATTTTTTTTTTTGTTTAACACTGTCATTCAAAAGTTTGAGATTAGTACAATTTTTAATGTTTTTTGTCTTTATTTGATCAAAAATACAGAAAAAAGTGTAATATTGTGAAATATTACGATGTAAAATAAATAAAATCTATTTTAATCTATTTTAAATTATAATTTATTTATTTTTTAAAAGCTGAATTTTTAGCATCATTACTTCAGTATTTAGTGTCACATGATCCTTCAGAAATCATTCTAATATGCTGATTTATTATCAGTGTTGGAAACAGTTCTGCTATTTAATTTTTTGTTGGAACCTGTAATACTTTTTTTCAGGATTCTTTGATGAATAAAAAGTTTAAAAGAACAGCATTTATTTAAAATAGTAATCTTTTCTAACAATATACACTACTGTTCAAAAGTTCAGTACATTTTTATTCTTTCTTTCTTGAAAGAAATTATTACTTTTATTCAGCAAGGATGTTATATAAGTTATAGACTCTTAATGTTCTATTTTATTTATCAAAGAATCCTGCAAAGTATCAAAGGTTCCAAAAAACATTTGGCTGCACAACTGTTGTCAACATAGATCATTCTAATTATAAATCAGCATATTAGAATCATTTCTGAAGGATCATGTGACTCTTAAGACTGGAATGTAATAATTAATGGCTGATGAAATGTCAGCTTTGCATCACATAAATAAATTATATTTTAAAGTATATTAAAATAGAAACCATTTTTTTTTATATTGTAATAACATACAAGCCTTACTGATCCCAGACTTTTGAACGGCAGTGTATTTATATAAACTATTCTGTTCAAAAGGTGGGAGCAGTAAGATTTAAAAAAAAAAAAAATATTCAACATGAATGCATTAAATTGATTAAAACTGGCAGTTTTAATCACAACACATTTATAATGTTACAAAGGATTTAAATTTGGGTTTTAAATAAATGCTATTCTTTTGAACGTTCTGTTAATTTGTAAAATATATTAACTGTTTTCAACACTGACAATAAGAAATGTTTTTTAAGCACAAAATCAGCATATCAGAATAATTTCAAAAATGTGACATTGAAGAATGTAGAAAATTCAGCTTTGACATCATATAAATAAATAGCATTTTAAAATATATTAAAATAGATAAATGTTGTTCATTTTAATAATATTTTCACAGTTCAAATAATTGCATCCTTGGTAAACCTATACATTTAAAAAAAAAAATCTTATTAACCTCAATCTTTATAACGGTAATGTACTGTATCTGGGTTTTTATGGATAAGTGGATAAGTGGTTTTCATTCTTATTTTATTTGTATTTTTATGCAGGCATACAAAGCAGTAGTGAATGACGCCACAATATTTAAACTAGAGCTCCCTCTAAAACAGAAAGGGTAAGACATCTTCTGAAAATTTGTTTTGCTATCTGTTGTTCTGGAGTATATTTTAAATACTGTTTGGGTTGTGCTTTGTTTGCAGTGTGGGTCTGAAAACACAACCAGAGTCCAAATGTCCAGAGCTGCTGGCCAACTACTGTGATATGCTCCTTAGAAAGACCCCACTGAGCAAGAAACTCACCTCAGAGGAGATAGAGGCCAAGCTGAAGGAAGTGGTGAGTGGGTGGAGTGACTAATAAATATTTGTATTTTATTGTGCCAGTATTATTTCAAATGACACTCACGTCTCTGTTTGCAATTGTAAAATCAGATGCAATGTGTTAATTATTTCTTTTTCTGTACCAAATACAGCTCCTGGTTCTAAAGTATGTTCAAAACAAAGATGTCTTCATGAGGTACCACAAAGCGCACTTGACCCGCAGGCTTATTCTTGACATTTCTGCAGACAGTGAGATTGAAGAAAACATGGTGGAGTGGCTCAGGGTGAGAGGGCTTGAAAGCACACTTATGATGGTGGATGAAAGACTTTTTACTGAATGACTCCAAGTTACTTTTGTGTGTACAGGAGGTTGGCATGCCAGCAGATTACGTGAACAAGCTTGCCAGAATGTTCCAAGACATCAAAGTATCAGAAGACTTAAATCAATCCTTCAAAGAAATGCACAAACACAACAAACTTGCATTGCCAGGTCAGATGTGTCACTTCTAAACTGATGCTTTTAAAGTATTCTGTTGTATGTTTGAACTAATTGTTATGTCTTGACACTACAGCTGACTCCGTCAATATAAAGATATTGAATGCAGGAGCATGGTCTCGAAGTTCAGAGAAAGTGTTTGTATCCCTGCCCACCGAACTAGAAGATCTCATTCCTGAAGTCGAGGAGTTTTACAAGAAAAATCACAGTGGCAGAAAATTACACTGGCACCATTTGATGTCCAATGGCATTGTGAGTAGCAGCTTCTCCCCTTTGTATAACAGCATGCTCTACTTCCCGGGAAAATAGGGGAGATCCAAAACCAGCCTCTTCCTCTTTTTGTACTGTCACACAGTGAAGTTTGATGCTATTGTTAAGGGTGTTGCTGTAAAGTTGTATTTAGTCTTTGAAATGTCAGTATTATTGCTACACTGGAGATTCTGCCTTGACTTTGACATTTTATTGGGGTCTGTTGTGTCAAGGGAACAGATCAAGATTGGTTTCCTCTTTTCTGTCCCTAGATCACATTTAAGAATGAAGTTGGGCAGTATGATTTAGAAGTCACGACATTCCAGTTAGCTGTGTTGTTTGCCTGGAACCAGAGGCCCAGAGAGAGGATCAGCTTTGAGAATCTGAAACTAGCCACGGAGCTTCCAGACGCTGAGCTGCGGCGGACCCTCTGGGTAACAGTGTCTTTATTTTGATGACAGTTTGGGAATGGGAAGGACATGATTATGTGGAATGTGAATAAAAGGATCTGATGTGACATTAACTCTTTGTTTTTTAAATGTGTAGTCTCTTGTAGCTTTCCCCAAACTAAAGCGTCAAGTGCTGTCGTATGAACCTGTGGTGGGCTCTCCTAAAGACTTTGCAGAAGGCACTGTGTTTTACATCAATCAGGAGTTTTCTTTAATGTAAGCACACTCATTGGCTGCATTAGATGAAGAACAATGAATAATTTAATAATACTTGTGTTAATAAATCATACCCGTATAAATCATAAATCACACACATTTTTTTCATTCCATGCAGTACCGTTCAAAAGTTTGGGGTTGGAAAGATTTTTGCAATATTTTTTTAAAAAAGGTTTGTTAAAAATATAGTCAATCTAAAATATTTTTACGATTTAACATGACTTTTTCTACTGCAGAATCTTATCAAATGTAATTTATTATGTTCTTTTCATGTGATGACAAAGCTGAATTTTCAGCAGCCATGATCATGATCAGAAATCATTCTAATATGTTGATTTGGTGTTTAAGAAGTTTTTTCTTTTTATGACATTCCCTTTTTGTGTGTGTGTATTGCTGTCACTTTGATCAATTTAAAAGATTAGTTCACTTCCAAAATGAAAATTTCCTGATAATTTATTTACCCCCATGTTCTCCTAGATGTTCATGTCTTTCTTTATCAGTTGAAAAGAAATGTTTTTGAGGAAAACATTCCAGGATTTTTCTCCATATGGTGGACTTCAGTGGAAGCCAACAGATTGAAGGTCCAAATTGCAATTTCACTGCAGCTTTCAAGGGTTCTTGTCACGATCCCAGCCGAGGAATAAGGGTCTTATCTAGTGAAACGATTGGTCATGTTCTAAAAACAAAAATAACAATTTATATACTTTTTAACCACAAATGCTCCTCTTGCAGTTGCCCGACCTCACGCATGATGTAGTCACGTTGAAAAGGTCACGTGTGATGTAGACGGAAGTACCGACCCAGTGTTTACAAAGCAAACGTGCAAAGAAAGTCAAACGATGAGCATTTGTGGTTAAAAAGTATATTAATTTTTATTTTTCTTTAGAAAATGGCTGATCGCTTTGCTAGATAATACTCTTATTCCTTGGCTGGGATCGTGTAGAGCCCTTTGAAGCTGGATTGAAACTACAATTTGGACCTTCAACCCGTTGATCTCCATTGAAGCCCACTATATGGAGAAAAATGTTTTTCTTAAAAACCTTAATTTCTTTTCGGCTGAAGAAAGAAAGATTTGAACATCTTGGCATGACATGGGGGTGAGTAAATTATCTGGAAATCTTTATTCTGAAAGTAAACTAATCCTTTATTGCATCTTTAAAAATCGTACTAAACCCAAACGTTTGAATAATCTGTACGCACATACAATTAGCTGTAAGTACATACAGTCAGGTCCATATATATTTGGACACTGACACAATTTTTATTATTTTAGCTGTTGACCAAAACATATTCAAGTTACAGTTATACAATGAATATGGGCTTAAAGTGCACACTCTGAGTTTTAATTTTTAGGGCTGTCTCATCAAATTGGTAGAAAGGTTAAGGAATTACAGCTCTTTAATATGTACCGCCCCCCTTTTTCAAGGGACCATAAATAATTGGACAGTTGACTCAAAAGCTGTTTCATGGACAGTTGTGGGCTATTCCTTCATTTTTTTCTACATCAATTAACCAGGTAAAAGGTTTGGAGCTGATTCTAAGTGTGCCATTTGCATTTGGAAGCTGTTGCTCTGAGCCCATCATGCAGTCAAAGGAGCTTGGCATGCAAGTAAAACAGACAATTGTTAGGCTTCAAAAACAAAAGAAATGCATCAGAGAGATAGCAGGAACATTAGGAGTGGCCAAATCAACAGTTTGGTGAATTCTGAGAAGAAAAAGAACACACTGGTGAGCTCAGAAACATAAAAAGGCCTGGATGTTCACAAAAGACGACAGTATGGTGGATGATTGGATGATCCTCTCCATGGTAAAAAAACATTTTACAACATCCAGCCAAGTGAAGAATACTCTCCAGGAGGTAGACGTGTCACTGTCAAAGTCTACAATCAAGAGAAGACTTCACCAGAGCAAAATAGAGAGGGTTTACCACAAGGTGCAAACAAGGCCAGATTAGACTTTGTCAAAAAACATTTAAAAAAGCCAGACCACTTCTGGAAAAGCATTTTTTTGGACTGCTGAAATCAAAACCAACGTGTACCAGAATGACGGGAAGAAAAAAGTATGGAGAAGGCTTGGAACAGCTCATGATCCAAAGCCTACAACATCATCTGGGAACATGGTGGAGCAGGGTAATGGCATGAGCATGGCTTCCAGTGGCACTGGGTTACCGGTGTTTAGTGATGATGTGACAGAAGACAGAAGCAGCCAGAAGAATTCTGAGATGTATAGGGATATACTGTCTGCCCAGATTCAGTTAAATGGAGCAAAGTTGTTTGGGCGGCTCTTCATAGTAAAAATGGACGATGACATAAAACATACAGCAAAAGCAACCAAAGGAGTTTTTAAAGGTAAAAAAGTGGAATATTCTGCAATGGCCAAGTCAATCTTCTGATTTCAAATTGATTGAGCATGCATTTCACTTGCTGAAGACAAAACGAAAGGCAGAAAGACCCACAAACCAACAACAACTGAAGTCAGCTGCAGTAAAGGCCTGGCAAAGCACCACAAAGGAGGAAACCCAGTCTATGGTGATGTCCATGAGTTCCAGACTTAAGACAGTCATTGCCTGCAAAGGATTCTCAACAAAATATTAAAAATGAACGTTTTATTTATGATTATATTTATTTGTCCAGTTACTTTTGAGCCCCTGAAAATGGGGGGTCTGTGTATAAAAATGGTTGTAATTCCTTAGCATTTTATATTTTTGTTCAACCCCTTGAATTAAAGCTTAAAGTCTGCACTTCAATTTCATCTTGATTGTATCATTTTAAAACTATTCTAGTGGCATACAGAGCCGAAATTATGAAAAGTGTGTCCAAATATATATGGACCTGACTGTATACATATACATATACATATACATATACATAAGTATATTGCTGGACTATTATGGTGTATCATTAATTAATGCATGTTTTAATAGACCTCTGTTCAATTTAATGATCTCTTCTTCACAGAAAAAACTCAAAGGTCCAAAAAAGAGGGAAGATCAATTTGATTGGTCGATTACAACTCACCACAGAGAGAATGCGTGAAGAAGAGAACGAGGGCATAGTGCAACTTAGGATATTACGCACACAGGTAATGAAGTTATTGCGCCCATCACTTGTACATGATTTTAACTATTTAGATGTGTATTTATGATGTTTGTGTGTTTATACAGTGGTGGCCAAACTGATTAGAACACTAGTATTTTCTCCAGCTGTAGTGTGTCAGTAGGAAATATCAGTTTAGGTTCAGTGCAGGTAGGTTTCATGAAGCATCTTGGAGACATTGTCACAGTTCTTCTGTATTTAGTCTGTCTCAGTTTGTTCTGCTTTCTAATGTCATTCCAGACAGACTGGATGATGATGAGATCAGATCTCTGTGTGAAGCACTGGCTGTTGTCAAGACTCCTTGTGCAAACAAAAATCTGACTGGATTATTACAATTAATGGCAAAATGAATGTTTGGAAATGTAAACTGATATTTCCTACTGACACACTACAGCAAAAGATAGAAATAACTGACTAAAAATCATTTTTTAGCTGTTGAAAATACTGCTTTTCTAATAATTTTGGCCACCACCGTAGATATGATCATATGTTTATTCACACCTCCTCATTCTTTATTGCCCACATTTCTGAATAATGGCAAAGTAATCAAACTATCAATTAATTCAAACAGAAGTTTGAATTAGTAGTGATTTCATGAGGTGCATCCTGGGATGCGTTTCAAACCGTGTTGAAGGAGTTCCCATGTAAGCTGAGCACTTGTTGGCTGCTTTTCCTTCACCATCTGGTCCAACTCATCCATTAATTTTTTTTTCCATAAAAATGTTAGTTTTGTAAAGACATTCATAAGCAGGCATTTTGAAATGCAGTCACATTTGTCTACTAAACTGAATTAACATTTAAAAATAAACCTTTATATTAAAGGGATAGTTAACCCAAAAATGAAAATACTGTCATTAATTACTTACCCTCATGTTGTTTCAAACCCATAAGATCTTTGTTCATCTTCAGTACACAAATTAAGACATTTTTGATGAAATCTGAGAGCTTTCTGGCCCTCCATAGACAGCAATGTAACTGAAATGTTCCCAGGAACTTGTTTGCATACAGGGGAAGGCACACAAATGTCATGGTACTCTCGGTTGAAGAATGGTTGAATCAAGTCATTATTTTTTTTCTTTGTGCACAAAAAGTGTTCTCATAGCTTCATAACATTACGGTTGAACCACTGATGTCACATGGACTTTTTATAACAATTTCCTTAGTACATTTCTGGGCCTGGGGACTTTTCAGTTACATTGCTGTCTGTGTAGGGTCAAAAGCTTTCGGGTTTCATCAAAAATATCCTAAGTTGTGTTCCGAAGTTGAATGAAGGTCTTACAGGTTTGTAACGACATGAGGGTTAGTAACTAATGACAGAATTTTAAGTTTTGGGTGAACTATTTCTTTTAAACTATAAGAAACATTTCAGACAGAACACTGATATTCTCTTTTTTTTCTCACTCTGTACAGGAAGCTATCATTCAGATCATGAAGATGAGGAAGAGGATCAGCAACGCACAGCTTCAGACGGAGCTTGTGGAAATCCTAAAAAACATGTTCCTGCCCCAGAAAAAGATGATCAAAGAGCAAATTGAGTGGCTGATAGAACACAAATACATCAAGCGGGACGAGACGGACATTAACACATTTATCTACATGGCGTAGCCGACCACGCCCAGTGCACTCTGGGACGTTTTTTTTAGACACTAGCTCTCCTTTGGAGGATTCCATATCTGATTTCAACTCATTGCCCAGCCTGGACTGCTGGGTGATTGACTAGATTTATCTCAAGACACATCACGCTGAGAAATTGCTGACAAATCCCTGCCTTACTTCACAAATCTATGAAATGAATAAAAACAAACTTTGGAAGACATAACAGAGTAAAGTGAACAGAATCTGTGTGGCTAATTTACATGCATCTTTTAATTATGTTCTACCTCCTTCGACGTTAACACACTAGGTGAAAATATTGCTTTAGATGCTGAAAAAGCCATCCAGCTGAGTTCACCGCTGGCTTATTAAATTAACCTAGCTTTAAACATCCAATAGTAAACAACATGCTTTTCATTGCATTAAGAAATGTAAAGTTCAGGGCAATAGTGTTAGACATCAAATTATCCTCATGATTCACAGCATTGTATGTGATTGCACAGAATTGCAGGCCTCAGGCGGTTTTTCCTCAGCTCACAGTCTCTGCTTAGTGTGTCCCTGTTTGTCTCCCTAGTGGCAAGTTAGCAATGCACACTGCCGCTGTCCATGGTGCTGATGAGATGGCCACTTGCTTCTGACTATATGGAAGAATGGTATTACGTTGAGTTACACGCTAATGCTTTGAATAGTGGCACTTAATCTGACAAAAACGACAGAATGCATTATTTAATTATTGTTGCAATCACTGTTATTGTCAGCGTGTGTGTGTGTGTGTGCGCGCGTGGGTATACATTGGTGTCTACCCCGCCGCACATGCTCAGACTAGGAGTCCCCCCTCCGCTCGTAGGCCCCTCCCAGACACGCGTGAGAGTGATCCGGAGCTCGGAGAAGAGCCTCAGTTGCACGGGACCGCAAGAACGTCGCTGGATCCCGGTAGGACCGGAGAGAGAGAGGCGCCACCGTGGGACTGGAGTTGTGCTCAGGTATTGGATTATTTCACAGGCGGCGAGGCCGTGCTGCTCTATTAAACGAGCGATGTTTGACATCCGATCGAATTTGACACGTTTTAGTATGCGAGACTGTAATTATCTGAACGAGCGCGGTGATTTATGTTGGTCGTCTTAAATCTTGCCACCTGACGGGACGCGTGCAGAGGCGCAAAAAATAACATTCCGCTTTTGTTAGATGGAGATTCGTGGTGGTTGCGGACACAAATTGTCTTGTATTCAAAGCTAGTGTGGGAACTGGAAGCCTGCTGCATCTCTTCGGTGCATTCGGGCAAAGTAGAGCCCAATTGTTCTTGAACAGGAAAGGAAATCACTTTCCGTCGAGTGTCGTTAATTAGTTGTCCCCACGCCTTGCGTTTCTTATTAAGATAAGTTTGACCACCAGGCTGACAGGAGTGGGCAGTCCCTCGGTCCTTAACGGGAACCTTACTAACGTGCTTTAACCCAGAACAGTTAATGCAACAATCATCTGATGACATGTTTGGGTTTGAACGGTGGAACCTTATGGTGTAGTGCCGTCAGTTTTGGGTATTAATGTGATCTGGTTGACCTAATCAGATCAGGCATTTGTAGGTCTGCATTATATTTTAAAATATATTTTTTATTACTAAGTTGCACACTGACAACGGTTTTGATTACTAATTTATCAGGCAACAATAAATTAGTTTGTTAAATTATTTATTAATATCTCTAAGGGAGACCCAATATATCACTGTGCAAAGCAATTTGTGTTTTCCAAGAAACATACCTCCAAGTTATACATATAGTACAATAAACTATTGGTAGTTACCTCCCCATTATTAAACCCAAATGGTAGATGTTTTAGGAAATGATACCTGTATTATATAGCTAGTCTAAGATGATTTTTAGCTGGTCATGTGGTTGACTAGATACAATATTCTAAAAACAGCATGACTACCTTAAACTGACCAATTTGTAGCTGGTTTGCTGCTTATTCAAATTGCTTTACCAGAATGTAAATCCAACTAAACTAGCTGCCATCTTAAGTTTGATTTGATTTAGTTAGAGGAGAGCTAGTAAACTTGATTTTACTAGTCTGTTGAGTTCATTAAGTTTGTTCTGGTTTGTCTAAATTGGTCCAATCTGATCATAAGCTAATGACCATCTTAGACTGGCTGAAAACTATCTACCTTCTTAAGATTAGTTTTCCATTAAATTTTAGTTTGCTACTCTGACTAGTTCACTCATTCTGTTGTAGCTGGTCTAAAATAGTCATTTGCTAATCCACTTTGGTTATTGACTTGTTGACCATTCACCATGTTTTACAAACCAGCTTGACCATCTTAAACTTGTGTGACCAGTTGGTAGCTGGTGTGTTTACCTTCTAGTAGTAGGCTAGTAGAAAATTTGACTAGTTAGTTAGTCTAACTAATTCACTAATTCACTGTTTTAGCTGGTCCAAGATGGTCAATAGCTTGTTGACCAGCATATTCTAAAAACCTTCTTGACGATCTTAAACTGGTGCGACCAGTTGGTAGTTGGTGCGTTCTTTAGCTAAAGGCTATTTTAATTCAGTAAGTTAGGTGGCTTACCAGCTAATAACCATCTTAGACTGACTAGAAAATGGCTACCTTTTTAAGATTCATTTTCCTGTAGGGCTAGTAAACTTGACTAGTTTACTACTATAAATAATTCACTAGCTCTGTTGTTGCTGGTCTAATATGGTCATTAGCTAGTACATTCTGGTCATTAGCTTGTTGACCAGTCACTGTGTTCTATAAACCAGCTTGACCATCTTAAACTTAACAGTCAGTAGCTGGTGTATTTACCAACTAATAACCATTTGAATTCAATTAGTTAGGTAACTTACTAGCTAATGACCATCTTAGACCGGGTAGAAACCTGGTAGTCTAAGCTACTAAGAATTGATTCTCCAGGGGGGCTATTGAACTTTACTTGTTTACTAATCTGAATTGTTCCATTTTTAGCTTATTTGCTGGATGACAAGCCACCATGTTGCATAAACTAGCTTGACCACCATAAATATAATGACCAACTAGTAGCTGGTTTGTTTGTTGTCCAAGTTTGTTTACCAGCTAATGACCATGTTAGACTGGCTAGAAATCAGCTGCCATCTTTAGATTGATTTTATAGTAAGGTTAGTAAACTTGACTAGTTTACTACTCTAACCCTATAATTCACTGGTTCTGTTGTAGCTGGTATAAGATGGTCATTAGCTAGTCCATTCTAGTCATTAACTTGACCATCTAAAACTAGTGTGACCAGTCGGTAGCTGGTGTGTTAAACCAACTAATGACCATTTGAATTCAATTAGTTAGATGGCTTACCAACTAATGACCATCTTAGACTGGGTAGAAACCAGCTGCCATGTTCCAAAGTAAAGCTACCATCTAAAGATTGATTTTCCATCTGAGCTAATGAACTTCACTTATTTACTAGTCGAACTAGTTCTATCACTAGCTTATTAGCTGGATGACCAGCCACCATGTTGCATAAACTAGCTTGATCACCACAAATGTGATGATTAACTAGTAGCTGGTTTGTTAGTGGTCCAAGTTTGTTCACCAACTAATGACCATCCTAGACCAGCTAGAAATCAGCTTCCATCTTAAGATTCATTTTTCTTGACTAGTTTACTACTCTAACTAGTTCCCTAGATATGTCATTAGCTAGTCCATTCTGGTCATTAGTTTGTTGACCAGTCACTATGTTCTAAAAAACAGCTTGACCATCTTAAACAGGTGTGACCAGTCAGCAGCTGATGTTTTTACCAGCTAATGACCAGTTGAATGCAATTAGTTGGAGGACCTACCAGCTAACGACCATCTTAGACCGGGTAGAAACCAGCTACCATCCAAAGATTGATTCTCCGGCGGAGTTTACTAATTTACTAGTCTAACTAGTTCTATTATTAGCTTATTAGCTGGATGACCAGCCACCGTGTTGCATAAACTAGCTTGACTACCATAAATGTGATGACCAACTAGTGGCCCAAGTTTGTTTACCAGCTAATGACCATCTTAGATTGCCATCTTATGATTGATTTTCCAGTAAGACTAGTAAACTTCACTAGTTTACTACTCTAACTAGTTCTAAGATGATCATTAGCTAGTTTATTCTGGTCATTAACTTGACCATTCAAAACTGGTATGACCAGTTGGTAGCTGGTGTGTTTACCAGCTAACAACCAGTTGAATTCAATTAGCTAATGACCATCTTAGACCGGGTAGAAACCAAGCTCTACCATGTTCCAAAATAAAGCTACCATCTAAAGATTGATTCTCCAGTGGGACCAATGGACTTTACTGATTTACTAACCTAACTAGTTCTATTTTTAGCTTATTATCTAGATGACCAGCAACCATGTTGAATAAACTAACTTGACCACCATAAATGTGATGACCAACTAGTACCTGTTTTGTTAGTGGTCCAAGTTTGTTTACCAGCTAATGAAAATCATCTTAGACTAGCAGCCCCCGTCTTAAACGGTATCTAGTAAACACTATCTGTTTTTCTAGTGAAACTAGTTGACCAATTTTTATTGAAATAATTGAGTTTTTATTAGAACTTGCAATAAGTGAGATAAGAATAGGTTGATGAAGGTATAGTTTAATGATAGATGTTGCTCCTTGCTTTCTATGTATATTTCTGTCGAAATAGTGCAAAATTATTCTTGTTTGTGACACTAAAGGAAAAAGTGTTTCGAATATATTATCTGAAGTGTAATATAAAATGTTGTTTTTGATAATGGTTTTAGTCATTGCATTTCAGAAGTAACCCATACAACACTGACTGCAGTACATTTTCAATTTCGCATATTTTGTAGCAGTGATAGATTCAGCGTTGCATGTTTTGAGTGTTCATTGAAAGTCATGGAGTGTGAGAGGTAATTCTAGGGATAGCGCATGGTTGTTGAGATGACATACTACATGTATTCATGAGGTGGCTGCAGTGACGCAGCTGGGATACCCTGAAATGGTGATTGTCAGAAAGGGGAGGGGGTTTTCATCAAGCACTTTGGTGCACTGTCTCTCTGCCAGCTATCCGGTGCTGCTTCCTCCATAGCACTCTCTCTCTTTCTCTCCATCTACTCTACCCCTCCTTCTACTAACACAGTAGGAGTTTCTGTAGGTGGTGCACCACATTGGCCCTGCCATCCCGTGGGATTCCTACAGTGCATTTTCTTCAGGAACTCAATATTCTGGGTCTCACTCTGTTTTTTCACATTAAGCGTAATGCTTAATAGAGCAGAGACCATAAACCACATTATTCCACTACTGCGCTTGTAAACTTTTATGAGCCATCGGAGCATAAGTTGGGTGTGAGAGAGTCAAAAGGCCGCTATCTGTCTGTCAACTGGCACATTGATGAAGCCTCATGAACAGATGCATATGGTAATCACATAATTTTCTTGCTGCTTTGATCCCTCAGTTCTACTCTTTGGATCCCTGAAGTGTGAATTTCACTTGCAAGCATCAGCACTTCCTACCTGCTTCCTCCCATCAGGAGGTAGAGGAGAGACCGTTTGCCTGTGTGGTGATCCCACTGATGTCACGAATCAGTCACGAGATGAGGCCAGGCACCATCTGCCGTGCTGGCTGTCCAACTGCAGTGTTTTCATTTCCCCAGGTGCTCCAGTCAAGTGTACTGTACAATCAAGTTAACCATGTTTCTAGCACCAAACCAAAATCCCTAGTCACGTACACACAAGCTCTCTGTTTAAAAAGCAAGACAGTATAAAGCATTTTAATGGAAAATTACCGTTTCAGTACAAATTAGGCTCAATCAAGTACATTTGTGGCTTAATGTTGATTACCACAAAAATTGATTTTCACTTTTCGTGGAAAAAAGCAAAGACCTTGTTTACAATGAGGCACTTACAATGAAAGTAAATGAGGCCAATTTGTGAACTTTAAAATCCTCTCTGCTTCAATAATGTAGCCACGATTTGTAAACAATGTGTTTAAGATGATTATATTGTGGAAAAAAAAAAAAAGTTTTTGTGTACAGTTATGTCTATCTTGTAGAAGTTTGTCACCATGACAACTAAAATGATTTGCCAGCTGTAGAGCTCAAATAATAAACAGGTTTTAACAGAAGTATAACATAAGTACTGTTATGTAATTAAAAATTTCACGTTTCTGCTTTCTGCTTTCACGATTCAATTTCATAAGCAAGTTAGCTTTTCTCAAACTTTGATTTCTTTGTTTTTGTGGTTATTTTAGTATTATTTACATAGTATTTATTCAAGGAAGACCATTTCCACCACTAAAAAATAAAAGCTAATTGCAGATTTATATCTAACAATTCTGACTTTTTTGTCAGAATTGCATGATACAAACTTGCAATTCTGCCTTTTTTTTAGAAATGCATTATATAAACTCAGTTGTGTATTATAAAGTCAGAATTGTGAGTTATAAACTTGCAATTGTGAGGAAAAAAGTCAGAATTGGCTGTGATAATTGGCTGTGGCTTAAGTTTATATCACAGTTCTTTTCCTCAGAATTGTGAGATATAAACTCGCAATTGCGAATAATAAAAAATAATAAAAGAATTGCGTGATATAAACAACAATTTTGACTTTTTCCTTAGAATTTCAAAAAGACTTTTTTTCAGAGTTACATAATATAAACTTGCAATTGCGAGTTGTAAAATCAGAATTGCATGATACACAATTGTGAGAAAAAAAATCTGAATTGACTGTTTAAATATCGCAATTCAGACTTTATGTCTTCAGTATTATGTATGACTTTGACTTTTTTTCTCAGAAGTGTGAAATGTAAACTCACAGTTGCGAGCAATAAAGTCAGAATTGCTAAATATGAACAGGCAATTCTGACTTTTTGTCTCAGAATTTCATTTGTATCTTGTAATTTTGACCTATTTTTTCTCAGAACTGCGTAATATAAACCCGCGATTTTGAGAAAAAAAGTCAGAATTGCCCGTTTATATCAGGCAATTCTGACTTTATAACTTGCAATTGTTCCACTTCCATTTTTCTCAACATTTCAAGTTTATATCACAATTCTGACTTTTTTAGAATGGTGAGATATAAACTTGCAATTGCGAGAAAAAAGTCAGAATTCCCTGTATATGTCATTTCTCTGAATTTTATTTATATCTTGAAATTCTAAATTTTTCTCACAATTGTGAGTTTATATCTCACAATTCTGACTTTTTTTAGAATTGTGTGATATAAACTGGCAGTTGTGTGTTCTACAGTTAGAATTGCATGATATAAACTCACAACTGCAAGAAAAAAGTCAGAATTGCCTGTTTATGTAATTTCTCAGAATTTTATTTATATCTTGAAATTCTAAATTTTTCTCACAATTGCGAGTTTATATCTCACAATCCTGACTTTTTTAGAATTGTGTGACATAAACTCGCAATTGTGTGTTCTAAAGTTAGAATTGCATGATATAAACTCGCAACTGAGAGAAAAAGTCAGAATTGCCTGTTTATGTCTCGCAATTCTGACATTATAACTTGCAATTGCAACCTTTTTTCTTAGAATTGTGAAATACAAACTTGAAATTGTTCTGAAGTCAGAATTGCCTGTTTATATCTCACAATTCTGACTTAACTTACAATTCTTACTTTATATCTCACAATTCTGAGAAAAATCACGGAATTTTGACTTTTTTCTCAGAATTGCAAGTTTATATCACTATGCTGACCTTTTTTATTAGAATTGTAAGATATAAACTCGCAATTGTGTGTTCTGAAGTCAGAATTGCAAGAAAAAAGTCAGAGTTGCCTGTTTATATCTCACAATTCTGACTTAACTTACAATTATGACGTTATATCTCACAATTCTGACAAAAAAGTGAGATATAAACATGCAATTGCGAAGAATAACGTCAGAATTGCTGCTAGAAATCAACAGGCAATTCTGATTTTTTTCTCGTAATTGCGAGTTTATATCCCACAATTCGGACTTTTTTTCTTAGAATTGTGTGATAAACTTGCAATTGTGTGTTCTAAAGTCAGAATTGCGAGATATGAACTCGCAATTGCGAGAAAAAAGAATTGGCTGTATCTCAATTCTTCGTAACTCTGTAATTACGAGTTTATATCACAGAATTATGACTTTTTTCTCAGAATTGCGAGTTTATATCACTATGCTGACCTTTTTTCTTAGAATTGTAAGATATAAACTCGCAATTGTGAGTAATAAAGTCAGAATTGGTCTATACAGGCAGTTCTGACTTTTTCTCAGAATTTTGTAATATGAATTGTGTTCTGAAATCAGAAAAAAAGTCAGAATTGTCTGTTTATACCTCACAATTCTGTCTTAACTTACAAGTCTGACTTTATATTTCACAATTCTGAGAAAAAAGTCAGAATTACTTAATACAAACTTGCAATTCTGAAATTTTCAGAATTCACTTTCACTACTTTGTCTTTTTTCATTTCTATTTTGCTTTTATTCATAATTTTAGTACTTATTTTATTTCTGTCAGTTGCCATTGCCAACGATTAATCTGATATTTATATTTTATTTTATTCAGCTTTATTTTAGTAAAGAAAACAATCTTACATAGTTTTTTGTTTTACTTAACAGTAATCAAACTGGTGGTAATCAACATTGTCACAAATGCTGTCAAGTTTACATTGCTTATATTGAATCCAGAATATTATAACATGCAAATATGATGTTATTACAGTCGCCAGTAAATGAGATAATCAAGATGTGGAGGAAGCTTCATCTCACATGCAATAACTTGATATCACTTCACCATATAATGATGAAGCTGTTATTATCTACCGCTCCGGTCTTTACATTTTCACTGCAGAGCTGGCCGTAGAATGACATAAGCTAGAGTTTTCTGTCATTAGTGTAGAGAGAATGGACAGAAAGCTGAAGACATAATTAATCTTTCTGAAGGTCTGCGAGTGGAGATGAATAATTCACCGCAGCTCAGCTCTCGAAACTAGCCTCTGAGAGAGTTGTGATTGACAGACTGCCCATGCATTTCAGACGACACATAGGAAATGTGCAGAGAAATGGACGGAAAGATCCTTTTCTGTAGATCTGGACAGATATGGCGTAAGCCGTGTCTTTGGATAAAATATTCTCAAGTTTCGCTGATGTGAACTACTTTCAAACTCTTGAATAGCTCTTATAGACTCATTCAGTCAAAAAAAGGTATTCCCCAGTCAATAGAAGAGGGGTGCTAAACCGACACACTCATCCCAGTAGGCATCACTTTTACTCTACTAGTGTTTGAGAAAAATACAACTCTGTAATGATACTTTCCAGTTCAACCTGGATTTGAAACAAAGTGTCCCAGCAGCACAGAGTCACAGTGACATGGTTGTTCAGCAGGTACAGTTCCTGCTGCGTGACTTCATCTCCTCCTGCCAGGAAGAGTAAGTGTGTGCTGTAGATTGTCAATAGAGGGACGTGTTTCTTCCAGTCTGTAAGAGAAAGCAGTTGTATTGTGATCATATTTATCTTTTGTTTATCTATTCTAAATGCGTTTTTAGTAGGGCTGTCAGTCGGTTCAAAATTGTAATCTCATTAATTACATGATGTGTCGATTAATCTAATTAATCGCAAAATAAATCTGCCTGTGAAATTACCCACAAAAGATTTAAAGCCATTATTGTGTTAAATGAGAAAGTATCAAGTAGACATTACATACAGTCAAGCCCAAAATTATTCATAACCCTGGCAAATTCTGTTAAAAGTTACTTTTATTCAACCAGCAATTTTTTTTAAATAGAAATGACACAGATGTCTCCCAGAAGATAATAAGACGATGTACAAGAGGAATCATTGTGGAAAAAAATATTACTCATCTTTTATTTACATTTGAACAAAAAGTGGCATGTCCAAAATTATTCATACCCTTCTCAATAATCAATAGAAAAGCCTTTTTTGGCTTTTACAGCAATCAAACGCTTCCTATAATTGCTGACCAGCTTTTTGCATGTCTCCACTGGTATTTTTGCCCATTCATCTTTAGTGATGAGCTCCAACTCTTTCAGGTTGGAGGGTCTCCTTGCCATCACCCTGATCTTTAGCTCCCTCCACAGATTCTCAATTGGATTTAAGTCAGAACTCTGGCTGGGCCACTGCAAAACGTTAATGTTTTTGTCTGCTAACCAATTCTTCACCACTTTTGCTGTGTGTTTTGGCTCGTTGTCGTGCTGAAATGTCCACTGGTGCCCAAGGCCAAGTTTCTCTGTAGACTGCCTGATGTTGTTGTTGAGAATTTTGCTGTATTGCTCCTTTTTCATGGTGCTGTTTACTGTGATTAGGTTCCCTGGTCCACCGGCTGAAGAACAACCCCAAAACATTGAGTTCCCACCACCATGTTTGACAGTGGGGATGGTGTTCTTAGGGTTTAAGTCGTCTCCTTTTTTACGCCAAATGAAGGCTACATCATTGTGGCCAAACAATAAAATTTTTGTTTCATCTGACCATAAAACAGAAGACCAGAAGTCTTCTTCTTTGTCCAGATGAGCATTTGCAAAGGCCAAGCGGGCTTTTGTGTGCCTTATCTGAAGAAGTGGTGTCCTCCTAGGTCTGCGTCCGTGGAACCCAGCGGTGTGCAGTGTCTGTTGGACTGTCTGCCTTGAGATGTTGCCACCAGCAGAGCCCAGATTCATCAGAATGGCCTTGGTGGTGATCCTTGGATTCTTTTTTACCTCTCACTATCCTCCTGGCTAGGACAGGTGTCACTTTTGGCTTCCGACCACGTCCTTTGAGATTGATCACAGTGCAGAACATCTTGAATTTTTTAATAATACTTTGCATTGTAGCCACTGGAACTTCAAAACATTTAGATATGGTCTTATAGACCTTTCCTGACTTGTGAGCAGCCACAATGCTTCTGTTTTTCACCTGTTGAGTCATTAAAACAGCTGTTTCCAATAAAATAGGGTAATTAGGATGCTTTAGAACAGCTTGGACTATTTGGAATGGTATAGAACTTAGGATTTTCCCATAGACTGTGACAGTTTGCAAAGGGTATGAATAATTTTGGACATGCCACTTTTTATTCAAATGTAAATAAAAGCTGAGAAATATTTTTTTCAGCAATGATGCCTCTTGTAAATTGTCTTTTTATCTTTCGGGAGAAGCCTGTGTCATTTCCGGTCAAAAAAAATTCTGGTTGAATAAAAGTAACTTTAGGTCATAATTTGCCAGGGGTATGAATAATTTCGGGCTTGACTGTGTAGTAGCTTTAGAGAGAAATATTTTATTTGATTCAACATAAATCTCAGTATTTTTTGTTCATACAATGAAAGTGTAAAACAGCTTAGTTACCAATAGTCTTCTTTTTCAGGGTTGTTTTTTTTTTATGACATGATACTCTAAATAAAAAAAAAACTGCCAGCAGGTGGCAGTAAATATCTTTATAATTCATTTGATTCGTTCAAACTGCTGATTCATTCAGGAATGTAGTAAAAGGCTCACTTAATGAATAGGCTATTAAATAATTAGATTCAGGGATTGAAATAAACTTTTTCACTCACCAGCCAATTTGGCTACAAAAGTTTTTGGTTACCAGCCATTCATAACTTATACTAGGCAAAAAAAAAAAAAAAAAAATGAAATAAACCAACAGCTTGAGCGACTTGCAAATCATTTTGTGTCAGTACTAGGGGTGTGCAATATTGATTAAAAATATCTTATTTTTGGGGATTTTATCAATAAAAATAATTAGACGATGTGTTATTGTGCTGATATCTTAAGGACTACCATGGACAGCTGACTCCTAAAGATTTTGATATTCTTTATAATCTGTGTGGTCAGTTCACAGCAGTGACAGAAATTAATCTTTCCATTAAGTTTAAATAGATGTTTAGCTATCATGGGCATTTTTACCTTTATAAAGCCTTTATTTACCTTTGTTTTTTCTAAAAGTGTGCATCATCTTACATTAATCTGTCATGTATAATAATAATAATAATACATTTAGGCTGTTACTAAACAAATGAAATCGGTATCAACAAAATTCATCTTTGAAGAAGTTACACATGAAAAATAATTTAGATGTATTTACACACTGTTTAATGCAGCTCAGAAGGACATGGAATACTTTAACCTGCAGTTACAAATGCATAAATAATGTTTTGATATTTTAAACCTGAAATGTTGAATACTGATATTTGAAATAATTTTAAAACTGAAAAGATACTTTAAATGTGAAATTAAAACCGCCAGTAGGCGGCAACCAGCGAGTCACTGTTAAGTGAGTCATTGCAACTGAACCGAATCATTTAGCGGTTGATTCATTCAGGAACGGAACACCGTCATGTTGCGAAGAGAAGCAAAGCAGTGCTGTGGCTTTGTTTGGAATGATTTTTGGTGGCGAAATAGAGCAAAAACAGCCAACTATGGTGTCTAAAACGTAAGTCTCTTGGCTAGTGATTTGACAGTGTTTTACCACAGCTGATTTTTACCTGAATGTTTGGTTCAAATTTCAAATTTTGATTTGATTCGTTCAAAAACGGGGATTCATTCAGAAACTACGCATGTCAGTTCTGTGGTGGATTTAAAGGTAATACTTTCTCTGCAAAATGAAACACTATATTGAACTGTTGTATAAAATCACATTTAAACTCGTAATATTCGTGACAAACAGCACTCGTGTGATAGGCCTTTTGCTCTCGATGCTCATGTGATATCCCGGCTTATATGATATCAATATGAGGCAAAAACTCATACAGGGACATTTTTACCCCAATATCTTGAATTTTAGGATTATCATATTTGTCATCAGTCACCTGTATGAAGTGTAAGATGATCAACAGGTCTGGGAGCGGTTCCAGTGCGTTAAAGCAGGGCTCTCAAGTTTTGGAAAAAGTTTGGAGTGAGATTTTATCTGTTTGGGGAGGAGCCACTCAAATATTTGCAGCAGCGGCCCCTCGGCCCCACGCAATTCTCTCCAGTTTTTGGTAAAAGTTCAACTATCTATTGTTCATAATGCAGCACAAAATAAAAAATATAACAACTGGTAGATCTGATAAGTCAAAAAATAAAATGGTTTAAATATTTCAAAAATGCATATGTATCAAAAGTAAAAAAAGAAATTTGGCACCCAAACGAGCAAACTATACAGCAGTGCTCAATGCACATACTGTAAACATACAGGAGGATTGCAGAACTTGCTCATAGCATGAATGTCAATCTGTGTGTGTGTTTGTGAAAGAGAGAGGGTACATATTTCAGCTTACTAATGTCATTTTGTAGTATTTCAAGTGTTTATTGCACACTTTGATGCCTTGATGACAGTGGTAGGGGCTTGAACTTAGCTAGAGTAATTAGTTACATGTAATTGAATTATGTAATTTAATTAAAAACGACATTTAACTAATCTGTTACAGTTACTGAGAAATAACAAATATAGTTAAATTACAGTTAGGCCTACTTTTAAAAATGTTTACAATTACAAAGTGGGTTACATGTAAATATTTTGATTGATTTATTTCCCAAATCGCATTGACTGCTTTAAAATAAGAGACACCAATGTTTCAGGAGTTAAACAGAGGTGCTAAAGATTTTGTGGTGGCTGTGCTTTAAAATTAAATTATTATAATCTTAATTCAAGTGATGAAGGATTTTGTAAAATTGACAGTAATTAGTGCTACTGTAAGGTAAACCTGCCTGCTTAAAAAGTTTTTAAAAGGATTAACAGTTGAAAACATTCCTTAGAAATTTAGTAATCAAATGTAATGTTACATTACCTCTAAAGCAATTGAAATAGTGACACTACTTTTAAATTACATTTTAAATAGGGAAATTTAATCTGTAGCCTATTACAGCCTATTTCCAAAATAACCTTCCCAACAATGTTGATACATTTGTGTTTTGAAATATATAAAACAATTTATTTTATTTGGATGGATTTCTCTGGCTTTTTTTTTTTTTAGCAGATTTACCAATTATCTTGTCTTTTCCTTAATTTCAGGCCCACAATTAGTTAAAGCTGTTGAACTAATAATTTTGCATAAATTTGGCTATAATCCCCAACATCAGTTCTCACTATCTTTGATCACAGGCAAGTGATTTTGTCTAGGAATCGTAAAATGAAAAAAAAAAAAAAAATAAATAAATAAAAATAAATATGAAAAACCCTGCTGCATTTATTTAGTTTCTAGTAAATACAAATGGCAACGTCCGCTCCGAGACCGCAACGCGACCACCTCCTCAACTGAACTAAACGCTTCCACTGCGAGAGAAAGCGGCAGCCCCACAACGATTCCACCGCTGGCCTTGTCCCGTGTGTGCGCGTCTACGTTGCCTAGTGACGATCGTGATTGTAGCGGGATCACGTAATATACCAGAAAACAGCAAATTCAAATTTTTTGGCTGGTAGGTGCCATTTAACTCTCAAGACAGCTATGAGCTTGGCAGAGTACTTCTCTCTGCAAAGCCTGCACCTCGTCCATTAACACCATATAGCGGGACAAGTTATCCCTTACTTTTCAGCGTGAGAAATACAAGGTGTGGCGTGAGAGCATGTGAACTGGTTGAAATGCGTGTGTCTCACGGTGAATGCGTGAGACTTGAGAGCCCTGGTTAAAGGGATAACGTTAGTTCACCCAAAAATGAAAATTTGATGTTTATCTGCTTACCCCCAGGGCATCCAAGATGTAGGTGACTTTGTTTCCTCAGCAGAACACAAACGAAGATTTTTAACGAAAACCAGTGCAGTCTGCCAGCCAAATAATAGAGGTGGATGGGCACCAAACCTTTAAAAGTAAACAAAAACATGCAGACAAATTCAAATTACACCCTGCGGCTTGTGACGATACATTGATGTCCTAAGACATGAAACGATCGGTTTTTGTGAGAAACTGAACAGTATTTATATCATGTTTTACCTTTGATACACAGCCACGTCCATCTGTCCTGAGCACGAGCTCATCATCCGGCTTGTGACATGTGTTTGCACTTTGCGCTCTGGTGTAGTATACGCAAACGCCGTAAAGGGAAATCGGTGAAAAGTCCCGGATGAGTTTGCGCAAGCAAATGTAATCTTTTAGCTTTAAATCGGTTTGAACAATCAGGTTAAGCGCAAGTAATTACCATTTTGAATAGCCGCTATACCCACAGTCTGTGTGCACTGTGTAAACAATGAGTGTCGTATACACGCAACAGATAGCTTCCGGCGTTTGCGTATACTACGTCAGAGCGCGTTCACATGTAACGAGCCGAAAGCTAAACTCGTGCTCATGACAGATGGACGTGGCTGTGTATCAAAGGTAAAAAATGATATAAATACTGTTCAGTTTCTCACAAAAACCGATCGTTTCGTGTCTTAGGACATCAGTGTATCGTCACAAGCCGCAGGGTGTAATTTGGATTTGTCTGTGTTATGTTTTTCTTTCCTCTAAAGATTTGGTAACCATTGACTGCCATTATTTGACTGACAGACTGCACCGGTTTTTGTTAAAAATCTTCGTTTGTGTTCTGCTGAGGAAACAAAGTCACCTACATCTTGGATGCCCTGGGGGTAAGCAAATAAACATCAAATTATCATTTTTGGGTGAACTATCCCTTTAACTGCGTTAAAATATTTTTTAATATTTAAAAAATAAATTCATAACTAATTTATTAAGTTAGCATTAAACTGATAGCCCTAGCCTAGTTAGATTCTCTGTCTCATGGAGTGTCCAGGTGCACACTTTTGACTTTATTTGGTCTACATTTGCTTATTCTGACAAATTTACAAAATATCTTCATGGAACATGATTTTTACTTAACATCCTAATGGTTTTTGGCATAAAAGAAAATTTTATAATTTATAATACCAGTGCTAGTTTTGTGGTCAAGGGTCACATATGGTTTATATACTGTTACTGCCTTGAATTATTATTTTGGAATAAATGTAAAATGCTTAAAAACATTAATTTGATGAGATACATATTGGCTTTAATAAATAGAATATTGATTACATTGTTGTAAAAAAATATAAAATAGATTTTGTTGTTGTTGTTTTCTTTTTCTGATAGTGTAATAAATATGACTGGGACATGAATGTAACATTTTTTTGAAAAAAATTTCTAATTGAAATATGTAGTTATACTAGCCACTAAGTACCCCGAACAAAAGCTTTAATGCTGCTAACCTGTCAAACATTTCCAACTGATAAAACTTGTGCTCCCACGCTTTCAGAAACTAAAGCCACCCAGTCATTTTAGAACTGGTGATGATTCAGTCCATTTTTATGAGCAATATGCTTGAAGCAGATAATGAACGAACACAAAGTTAAAATGTCATGCACACAAATGTTCCTGTTGAGGAAGATGATGAGATCTTCACCTGAGTAGACAGAAGCAAGAGCGTCTTGTGCTGTGTCTGCACTGCATCTGTCTCACATTGCTAAATCTCTTCTTCTCTCTCTGCTTGTGTTGTCCCTCTGTAGGCTGAAAGATGTTCTCCTCTGTGAAGGCCTTTGAGGGGCAGCATTTCTCCACCCTCAAGAGGCAGTGTCTACAGAGTGGACGTCTGTTTGAGGACCCGCTGTTCCCGGCCGTAGATGACTCCCTCTTCTACCTGGGTAACAGGATCGGCCGTGTGCACTGGAAAAGACCCGGGGTCAGTCCTCAGAACTCAAGTCTCACAGTTCTTCATTTAGCAGATTGCATAGAAAATGGGAGAGTAGACCTGCATTGCGTGTGGTTCCCTGGAGGTTCTTAAAGTAGAAGTTCACTTTCTAGAACAAAAATTTGCAGATAATGTACTCACCCCCTTCTCATCCAAGATGTTCATGTCTTTCTTTCTTTAGTCGTAAAGAAATCGTTTTTTTTGAGGAAAACATTTCAAGATTTTTCTCCATATAGTGGACTTCTATGGTGGCCCGCGTTTGAACTTTCAAAATGCAGTTTAAATGCAGCTTCAAACGATCCCAAATGTGTCTGTAAACAATCCCAGCTGAGGTAGAAGGGTCTTATCTAGCGAAACGATCGGTTATTTTTTATTTTATTTACAATTTATATATTATTTTAACCTCAAATGCTCATCTTGTCTCTCTCTGCGATGTACATAAGTAGTTTGTGCATCTCTGGTTCAAAACAGCTAGGGTAGGTCAAAAAACTCATTTTCTTCCTCAATTAAGATATTTTTGATGAAATCCAAGAACTTTCTGACCCGCAACTGACACGTTCAAGGCCCAGAAATGTAGTAAGGACATTGTTAAAATAGTCCATGTGACACAAGTGTATCAAAGACTTTATTTAACAATTTCTTTACTTCTGTGCAGTGTTCATTTTGTTGACATATTTTTCATCATAATTTTTGTCTACAACATTTTTTTCATAGAGGAAAATGAGACAATAACAAAATAAAACTAGTTTTGAATGACAAAAACTATGACGACATTTTTGTCAAGTAATAAAAACGAGACGAAAATGTTAGAGAGGGACGATTTGGGAAGAGATTTATTCAGAAAGAATCTGCTGCGTGGTTGGGAGGTTAGGGACATAAGGAAAGGAAAGGAGGTGAAGTGAGGCCAATTATGGTGACCCATACTAGGAATTTGTGCTCTGCATTTAACCCATCCAAGTGCACACACACAGTAGTGAACGCACACACACAGTGAACACACCCCCGGAGCAGTGGGCAGCCATTGCTGCGGCGCCCGGGGAGCAGTTGGGGGATCGGTGCCTTGCTCAAGGGACTCACCTCAATCGTGGTATTGAGGGTGGAGAGAGTGCTGTACATTCACTCGCCCCACCTACAATCCCTGCCGGACCTGAGACTCGAACCTGCAACCTTTGGGTTACATGTCCGACTCTCTAACCATTAGGCCACGGCTGACCCCCAGCAGCTAGCATGCACTTGGTTTTCTGAGCGCAAACACCGAAGCAGCGCCTCTCACACAGCACACAAGAACTCTTTTGCGTCGCATGAACTGAGAAAAACACAAAATGATGTCAAATTGTCCATTTTGATGAGTATTTACATAAACACACTCAGTTACTTCTCAGGTGAACGTAAACAGTTGGGAGAATATCGGACATGTATAAGTATATTGCACCCATGCATTAGGTTTTAAAGGGACAGCAGCCTAATTTATTTGCTTTTGTCTGTGGCATTGATGTAAATTAAGCAACAAAAGAAAGACAGAAAATCACTCACATCTCTGAATCAATTTAGTAGCCCTAATACAGATTAATCTAAATGTATTTATATAAATAAATATGTTTGCTTAAAAGAATGATAAAGTAGCCTAAAACCAGTGTTGGGAACGTACCTTTAAAAAAGTAATTAGTTATAGTTACTAGTTACTTCTCACAAATAGTAACTGAGTTAGTAACTGAGTTACATCATTATAAAAGTAACTAATTACCAGGCAAAGTAACTATTGCGTTACTTAAAAAAAAATCTAATATAACTATAAAATAAACATAAAACATTGTACACTAATCTACACTATTTTAATGTTGTTGCGGGACAACGTCAGAGACAACTATCAAATTCAACATATTATTATAAATATTATCATTACTATTAGTGCAGGGGTCTTCAACTAAAACGACTCGAGGTCCAGTAATGAACCCTGCTCACCAGCCGAGGTCCGGACAATTATATATAAAAAACTATTTATGGTTTTTGCGAGACCAGGGTGTCTGCAGCATATTTTATCTTAAATTCTAGACATTTAAATACATTTTTAAAGACCTGAACAAAAAAATAAATTAAGAAATATATAAATGATTAAAATGACTGTAAAAAGCATGATTTGCAATTCAGATGCAGGTTTCACAAAACAAACAAAAAAAGATTTCTTAAATTATAAACTTCACATTCCAGCCTTCAAGAATCAAATGTATCAATTCTTAGGCTATATTAATTTAAACAATTATTGTCAATCAAGTATTATATTAATTAACATATATTTACTGCCTTAATTGTTTAAATTTGTATAACACATGGATGGATCTTGTCGATCCATCAATTCACATTTACAACTCTACGTGTTTGCTGCTTAAAACCATGGATTGTTTTTTTACACTGGTCTTTTTGACAACAGCAGACTTACTACAAGCTGATTAAAAATGTCAGATCATTCTCTTCCAGCAGGAGGCGCTAACAGAATGGTACACAAAACAGCGCCGCAGCTGACTTTCAAACATGCAGCGCTCATATTTATTCAATGGATAGCCTTATAAAGTTATCGCAATTCTTGCCTTTTAGTCCCCACATTTAAGACAACCTGACATCATAATTAAGACTTTCTTAACCCCTAATAATACTGCAGTCATCAATGAAAATTAAGAGCTTTATTTTAAACACCGACTTTCAAAAACAACCCTTAAAGGTTGTATCAGCGATTCTAGGCTGAAACATAAAGTGTCAAATTCAGCTGACCTTTCTTCATGATCCGCTCACTGCCTGCCCCATAAATTGGCTGTAAAAAAAACCAATCACCGTCAGGGGTTTGGTGTTGTGGACTTTCGCTCTGCCTCCCTCACATCCCTGCACCAGTAGGAAAGTCCACAACACCAACCCCCTGACGCTGATTGGTTGGAACACTGTTTGTTTTGCTGTGGAATCGTTGGTAGCACCAATTGTTTTTTTGGCATATCTCGGAGCCTAGGCTGACCACAGAGACGCGTTTTTTTTACAGCCAATTTGTGGGGCAGGCAGCGAGCAGATCGTGAAGAAAGGTCAGCTGAATTTGACACTTTATGTTTCAGGCTTGAAATCGCTGATACAACCTTTAAGCCTACACAAAATACGTTTCTTTTTATTTTTCCCTACTATGTTCGGCGCACGAGAAATATTAGGGTAAATTAAGTAAATATTAAGTAAATTGATACCAGCATATGAAGTATATTTGTCTATCATTGTCTCTGAGAGAATGTGCATGTCAGATGCTGAAAGCGCTGTTTTTACTTTCACTTTAACATATTGCGCAGTTTTTGCTTTGCTTGTGTAATATCCATTGGCTCACCTTTATGGTTTAAAACATAAATATGTATAAAAATGCAGTATAAAAAAATATATTTACAATGTTTTGCGACGTAACCCCAACATAATGCGCTTTCCATCAACGTTTTTCACTCATTGAAAGCTACGCCTGTCTGTACGCAATGCTGGACGATCCCGGGTATAGTGGAACAATAAAGCACAATAGATGGTTTAGAACTTTAAATATTTATTGCACAGACCGATGCAGAGAGACTCTTTTTTCCTGGGCATAATTTGCACGTTACATAAACATTTTTGCCTTTCACCTCAGCGAGGGAAAAGTAGTGCTTATACTTCCAGTTTGCGAAAGCTACCTTTGAACTTGTTGGACTTGCCATCGTTGTAACTCCTGGATGTTGGTGTGTGCGACTGACCGTGCGTGTGCACCCGCACTACTCTGCCTCTGATTGGCAAACAATGGAAATGTACTCAATCTAAGCCAATCATCGCGTTCTCAGTTACACCACATTTACAGACACACCAATCATCATCACTGGTGTGTCCCGCCCCGGCCCCGAACACACAAACACACACACCCCAGAGAGAGAGAGAGGTCCTACGGCTGAGAGAGACGCTGCTCGCATGAAAACCGCTTCAGTGTTCTCAGTTATAGTAACGCGCATTTTAAAGTCAGTAACGGTAACGGGGGAAACAGTAATTTGTTTGATTACTCGTTACTGAAAAAAGTATCGGCGTTAGTAACGCCGTTTATTTATAGCGCCGTTATTCCCATCACTGCCTATAACCACTAGTATTTCAATGAAAAGAAGACCATGCATGTTCTTGTTTCTTTATGAGAAGTGGTTTAATTTAATTTTAATATAAGGGCATGTTGCATGTCACAGCAATTAAATGTATGTCTATCATGATAAAACCTTAATATCAAATCTTTATAATGACTTTGGAAATTTTAGATAATTACTTAATAAATGCATTACACTGTAACAAAACTCATTAGATTTTAGCCAACTAAATCTACTGTAGATCTAAAATCTTATGATATTTAGTTGACTAAACTAGACTAAAACTAAAACAATTCCATTTGACTAAAATATGACTAAAACTAAATGGCGTTTTAGACTATAAGTAAGACTAAATGAAAATTTGCTGTCAAAAGTAACACTGTTTCGACGGGTGTTCACAAGAGTACCACAAATGATACTGACATTGAGGAGAATAAATTGTTAAAGTTATTTTTGGTTCTTTGTGAACAAAAAGTATTCTCGTAGCTTTGTAACATTACAGTTGAACCACTGATGTCACATGGACTATTTTAACAATGTTCTTACTGCCTTTTTGGGCCTTGAACATGTCATTTGGATCAGAAAGCTCTTGGATTTTATCCAAAATATCTTAATTTGTTTTCCCAAGATGAACGGAAGTCTTTATATTTAGGTGAACTATCCTGTTAAATGACTAATAGTTCATTATAAACAGCCATGCGTCCCATTAAATATAGTTCCTTTAATCTTTGTCTTACAGTCTAGAAATATCCTGAGAAATTTTAGAACAGCACAGATGTGCTAAAAACAGGATTTGAATTGTTATCCATCAATATATATACGCTGATCAGTAGCATACTGTTGGTAATTCATCATCAGTCAAATCAATAATCGTTGTCAACTGTCAAGCCAAGGTAGAAGGAAAGGTCAGCCTGAGGCATTCATCCGTAATGGAGGTCTGTCATCCATCACCGGATGACACAGAAATTCCAAAACTAAATTATAGGTTTTGTTTTGTTTTGCTGAAAATGATTAGACAGGGTTGTCCGCATACTTTTTTGACCATAAAATGTCAATGTTAGTTCACAAGGACACATTAGATTTGTAAAACCTCATTGGCTGAGGCGAAATAGACATCAACAGGCTTCTTGAAGCATCATGATGGGTTTCCTGCGCTTTATTACTTTTTTCTAAGTTAATGATACATTGCAGCTTGCTAAAAACTGTAACAATCTGTAACAATTCGAATCCCTAGGATGCTGTGTGATACTTTCCCCCCCGTGTCCATCTCGCCCAGGGGCATACTAAGTGTCAAGCCTGTCCAAGTCAATTATCCCTTTCTCTCACTCACTCACTCACTCCTGGAACGATGCCCGACTCAGAATCTCATTCGCTCAAACACACCAGTGAAATGTTCCAGTCTGAATTGCACCCACAGCATCTCCTGTCGTCATTAATCCAGGTTATACAGTAATTGACGCGGACAGTGCGATTGGTTCTGTCCGTAGCGCAGATCAACACGGCAAAGCTCAAATCTCCACCTTGTTAATGGTCACAGGAGCAGCAGCGGAAGATCAAGTGCAGACAGTGCCAATATCATATTCATTGTGTTGTAGTGATAATTAAGATTGTGGAGATGGAATAATTATGCTCAGACTGTCTCTGCATCTGAATTCATGCTTTTTTAGATTGCTTAATGGGATTGTGAAGAATATTTTGGATTTTTAAGATTTGATGAGCTTGTTTTTGTCTGGTTGCTTTAGTTTGTTATGGTTTAGTCAAGTTTTGTTTATGTAGCTATACCTGCACTTGCTATTTATCGTTTTTATTTTCTCATTTCTGTTTCTCTGACACCTTTAATTTCATTAATATCCCATTTCTGGACTTTAACGTCAACTTGAAATACCGTTTACAGCCCATTTGCACTGCAAATAAGTATGTTCTTACTTTTTGGATTTGTTTTCTAGTACAAATATCTAAACATTTTTGAATCAGGATAAATTTTCTTGAGAAACAAAATGACTTAAAAGGGTGAGTTTACCCAAAAACGAAAATTAGCCCATAATTTACTCACCCTCCAGGCTTCCTGGGTGTGTATGACTTCCTTCTTTAAGATGAATCCAATCAGAGTTATATTAAAAATTATCCTGGCATTTCCAAGCTTGTTTCTCTTTATCAGTCCAAAACAAGTCCAATAAAGTGCATCCATCCGTAATAAAAAGTCATATTTAAAACGTAAAAATCACTTTAATCTAGCTTGCACCGGCTGGTTTTACATGGAAGCAGTTCCGGGTGGAAAACGTAAGACATCGGCTTTGCACATGCACCACTCGAAGTAGAAGTTCAAAATGAGGATTTGGAAAGAAAAATGTTGGAGGTTTTCAATTTAAACCAAGAGGGTTCCTAAATTAAGGAAACTTTGCTCCTGTAAACAAATGTTGCTTTGTGCGAGACACATTGGCACATGCGCAACGCTGACGTCCTGTGTCATCTGCCAGAAATGCCAGGATAATTTTTAATATAACTCCGATTGGATTCGTCTGAAAGAAGGAAGTCATATACACCTAGGATGCATGGAGGGTGAGTATATAATGGGCTAATTTTCATTTTTGAGTGAACTAACCCTTTAAGACCTATTATACCCCTTTTCACAATATGTAATAGGGCTGAACGATATGGACAAAATTTCATATCTCGATTTTCATGCCAGATATCTCGATATCGATACGATACGATATGACTACGGGTTCGGTGAAAACCAAGCATTTCTCAGAAAAAAAAAAAAAAATTAAAATACAAAAAAATTTTGAAAGTGTAGTTTTATTTTTAAGAACTCACTGCCAGTCATCAACATTAACATAAATTACCAAAAAAATAACCCGCATTTGGACGTCGACTCGTACGGCATAACGCTACTGAACGCGTCAGCAATCAAACTTTGCTTTGGCTTATTTTGGGATGACTGAGAAGTCCCCAGTGTTTCTCTCATTGTCGTGCACTCTTCATGCAGCACCCGATGGTGTTGTTTCAGGTGGTGAAACATGTTTGTTGTGCTACCTTGCTTACGCCTGTTTCACACATACTCCGTATACAGTGTGTATGCAGTCCGTGTGCGTTACGTATGCGGTGCAGAAGCAGCACGGACTGGTTTTGCTTTCACACAGAACGCGTTTGCAGTCCGTTCCTGATCCGCGGCTGTTTACCACAAACACACCATTTATCCGTTATTTTGATTTCAAATACAAACGTGCTTTTTCAGCATTGGGATCCTCTTTTATTGCAGTACAGTAATACAATCGTTCATAGACATATTCACGTTTAAACTCAATAAGTTAAACGTATTATTCAATGCGCTTGACTTCTAGATTCATATATTAAGTTGCTAAAGCAAGTTGCAACACATTTAGACAGCATAGGTATAGCTTCCTTTTCTTATTAAAATTGGGCTATCACAAATATTTTAAATTAAAACTTATCACAGACAGAAAGTGCAAACGCACCGCTTCTGGGACGTACTGCCGGACAGCAAACGCGTGCAGTGTGAACGCTCTAATCCGTTAACATGGGTGCGGAAAAAAATACGCAACGCATATGCACTGCAGCGTTTTCTTTCTTTTTAATTTCTCCGCTGTCTCTGTAGTGTGTGCGCGCTGTCTTTAGCGGTGCATTCAAGGGCACTCGTAAAACTGATGTTCGTTGTGTGACTGCCAGAGTTGTATGCAGGGCGGGGCGAGCGCGGAGAGGGGAAATCTATATCGTCTATATCGTTGCTTTTTTCGATAGTAATATCTTGAAAGTTCATATCTAGATATAGATACGATAACGATATATCGTTCAGCCCTAATATGTAACATAAGTCTCAGTTGTCCCCAGAATGTGTCTGTGAAGTTTCAGCTCAAAATACCCCACAAATAATTTATTACATCATAAAAATGCCCATTTTGAGTAGAACCATATTAGTTTAAACATCTGATATAGGGTTTTATGAGCACACATCCGAAGCACGTGCACAGAAAGCGGCTGTCACAAGGCATGTGAGTACTAAACTAAGTTCTCTTTCATATCTTATTGCGCTTAAACTGTCAAATACACGCAAGTTTGTGGTAAAAACACACAGGAGTTACAAAAACAGTTGGCTATGTCTGTGAAGGTAAACAGCTAGGAAATAAATTGCATGTTTACATTAGATCTGTGTGGAAACACGGGATAAAGATAATATTATAACAAAATCCCCATTCTACATCACGAGGGAGCGAAATCTGAGCAATTTACAGAAGAAGGCTTAGCAAAACTGGTTAGTCCTTTACTGGGTAGTCCTTTTTCAGGTTTTCTGGGTTGGTAAATGCAGTCAGGGACTCGATTATAGCACTTAAACACAGAAAAAGTCTGAAGATTTTTATGATTTGTCACCATGTTCGTTTAATATGACTATCTAAAAAACGGCATTGACCCAAAAACTTCTGAATGATAGAAAGACTTCATGGTTATTTGACTAAACTAATAGCCTGCCTACGTGTAATAAAGTGGTTCCACAGAGGGGTTTGTTACAATTTAATAAAGGATTACAAAAAAATACCACTATTTTTCTTTGGAATAATATGTGCTGATGAATCATGCGCTGTAAGGCAGGAACATGTATTAAGAAAGTAAATGTGGCCCATTTTGATTCTTTGTTGAGTTTCAATCACTCACCATCAAGGAGGATCCTAACGATTTGACACATTGACATGTTGTTTGTTGTCCCTGAACTGTAAAAATGAAATGCTCCTGACTTCATCCATGTTTGACGTGAATGAAGACATTGCCACAAATCACTCTGACTGAGTGAACGCCATTAGGAGCTTTAATGCAGTTCACCGCAGCTGCTTCATATTTCACTGTCTTTTCCCCCCCTTGGGTCCTTGGTCGCGCTTTTTTAACCACTTACCATCCCTCAATTCCACCCACTTCCTTCCATTTCTTGTCACCTCTGCTCTCCAAAGAGAAGAATGTTGTGTTTTATGAGTTTGAAGCCAGTGGAATGGATGATAGATGCTCATTTATCCAGACTGTGGGCTCACTGGTGTCTGGACTCAGCTGAGTTTGTGTTCAATGATTCTGTGATTGGTCTGGTGGTCTGATCTGTCTTATCTGTCAAAGCTGGCCAAGACAGACTCATATTAGTCTGTGAACCCTCAATACATGAGATAATGCGAAAGAAACGCACACACAAAAGCTTCTAGCCCCAGGAGAGGGTTGCCCCTTGGATGCCATTCTGGGCTGTGATTAAAAAGTGTGTGTGTGTGTGTTCACAGAGGTGGCTGGAGTGCTGAGCTAAAACACAATGACCTTGCACTCTAATCAGTCAGCTTGCCCATCCTCTTAACACTTACTCACACACATACAATACTCCATAATAGCCACCAACCCACAGACATAGTGCTGAAAATTCTGCTCTAAAGAGAGCATTCACACATAAACAATATCTTTTCTTTCTCTCTGTCATCGTCTTTGTCTCAGCTTCCTTTGTTTCATGAGTGAACAGGGTAGACGATGGACTTGTGAAGGATGTTAAGATATTATGTCCACTTTCAGGCTTTTTAGCTGTGGAGGTAATCGCAAAGACCTCAGAGACTAAATGCTTTTCAAATAAAGGTTGATGTATTGCACGCCAGAGACAAATGGTGTTGTTTTCTCAGCTCTTGAGACAAGAGGAGCCCATTAAGGTTCTTTATAGTATAGTCTGATTGGAAGTAGTCTATTGTGAGCTGCCTGTGTAGCAATAATTTAAAGGCATCATGCACTGTTGCACAACTGAATCTTACAAATCAGTTATTTTTAGTTCAACAGAACCACATACAGCACAACTGGTGTAGTCTGATTTATGAACTATGAACTTATGACCTAGTTCATTTTAGTGAATCAAAGCCATACAGTGCAACCTGTGTAGTGTGATTCATGGACAAATGATTCTTATTAATCGGTTCTTTTGGTTCTTTTTAGTACGTCAGAACCTCACAGTGCAATTGGTGTAGTCAGACTTACGAACAAATGATTCTGATGAACTAGTTCATTTTAGTGAATCAAAACCATACAGTGCAACCTGCGTAGTCTGATTCATGGGCAAATGATTCTTTTGAATCAGTTCTTTTTACGAAATCAGAACCATTCGGTGCAAATTGTGTAGTGATTTACAATTAAATGATTCTTATGAACTAGTTCATTTTAGTGAATCAAAGCCATAGTGTGCAACCTGTGTAGTCTGATTCATGGACGAATTATTCTTATGAATCTAATCTTCTTTTCACTAAATCAGAACCATGCAGTGCAACTGATTTACGATCAAATGAATCTTATGAACTAGTTAATTTAAGAGAATCAAAACCATACAGTGCAACCAGTGTAATCTGATTCATGAACAATTGAATCTTACGAATCAGTTATTTTTGATAAATCAGAGCCATACAGTGCTATTGGTGTAGTCTAATTTACGATCAAATTATTCTTTTGAACTACACTACCGGTCAAAAGTTTGGGGTTAGTAAGAGTTGTAATGTTTTTAAAGAAAGTCTCTTATGCTCATCAGTGCTACATTTATTTAATCAAAACTATAGAAAAAACTGTAATATTGCGAAATGTTATTACAATATAAAATAATGGTTTCTATTGTAATATACTTTAAAATTTAATTTATTCCTGTGATGCAAAGCTGAATTTTCATCAGCCGTTACTTCAGTCTTAAGTGTCACATGATCCTTCAGAAATCACTCTAATATACAGATTTATTATTAGAATGATCTATATTGGATCTATATTGGATTATATATTGCAACAGTTGCCCTGCAAAGTATTTATTTAGAAATTGTGATATTTTTTCAGGATTCTTTGATGAATAAAAAGCTCGAAAGAACAGCATTTATTCAAAATATAAATATTTTCTAACAATGTAGGTATTTGCTATCACTTTTTATCAATTTAACACACCCTTGGTGAATAAAAGTATTAATTTCTTTCAAAAAAAAAAAGAAGAAGAAAAATTTACTGACCCCAAACTTTTGACCGGTAGTGTAGTTAATTTTAATGAATCAAATCCATACAGTGCTACCAGTTAAATGAGCATTATATTAATGTATGGATGGATGAGTTTTGTGAAACATCTGTCCAATTAAAATTTATATAAACTGTAGAAAAAATGATCAAATAAATAAATACAGTAAACATGATTAATCAGTTTAACTAAAATGTGACTTTTTTTACCCACTATTTGAGTATGTCATGTATTTTTATGCTTTTTATACAGCCTATGATGGCATTAAGCAACATGCTAATGCCAGAGTGAACAGCTGTATTTGTGTTACATGTGTAAATAGACTAAATATGTCGTATCTTGTTTTATGAGGTTTATTTTAGTTTGGAAGTTGCCTTAGAAAATAGAGAGTAGAGAGCAAAGCAGCTCATTTGCCGCTGTATACATTTGCACTCTTGCTTTTTGTTTGTGTCTCTTTCTTTATGAGTTTTTTTCATTCGCTCAACTGCACACACAAACGACATCTGTTCAGACAAGTGTTTTATTGATTAATCTAAAGTCAGAGCGCTTTTGAAGGTTTTAAATAGATTTGCTTGATTCATTGCTGCTCACTTGTTAATCAAAAATCAGAATCCTACAGAACTGTCAGGAATGAGAAGGCAGCAATGAATCAAGTTACCGTGGATTGATATTTAATCTGATCAATGAAGCCCACAATGACCTGGCGTTGGATGACAGCGCCTTGAGCCAACTCACCGCACCGAACCGAATTTGTATTCCTGTCTGTTTGAGTCAAACTGGTAACTGGTGGTAATATCAAAGATTCTGATGGCAAATCAGTCATGCACTGTGATTGTATCAAGCTTATATGCAGACCACAAACAAAAACAGAGACGCATGTCGCCATCTGGGTTTCTTGGATCTGGAATAGAGAAGCGTGTCTACCGTGTGCAAGGTGTGTGTGTTTCACCTCGTGAGTTTGACATCATTGCACTCTGTTCTCACACACTATGGGGGCATGATGAAATATCTCATCTCTAGTGGTTTGTGTGAGTTGTTGAAGGGGTGAGAGAAGCTCAGTGCTGAAAAAAATGAAATGTAGCGGGTGTGAGTGCAGGGCTGGATGTGTGCCGGCTAGCGAGGAGAGTCCTCGCCTGCTGAGCTGTGGAAATGATTTCGGATAGCACAATGTGAAAGCCAAATGAGTGTTGTGAGAGCAAGTATATTTGGACTGTGTGACATTTGGACATGTATTTTATACCTCCGGAGACCAACCGAACCAGCAGGGGTGTCATGCTCATATGGTTTTCAAGGGGATCTTGGCTCAATTTGTTCCTTAGGCGAGATGAGACATGACCACTGAAGAAAAAAAAAACACTTTTTAATAACTTAGTCATTGTTGAAGTGTGAGACTTGTTAGACTAGCAGTTATATCCGGGTAAAAATGTAGATGTATTAATTCTTATGGTGCGTTCACACCGGACGCGAATGAAGTGGCAAGCGCGAGTGATTTACATGTTAAAGGTTGTATCAGCGATTTCTAGCCTAAAACATAAAGTGTCAATTTCAGCTGACCTTTCTTCACGATCCGCTCGCTGCCTGCCCCATAAATTGTCTGTGAAAAAAACGCATCTCTCTGGTCAGCCTAGGGTCCGAGATATGCCAAAAAAACAATCGGCGCTATCAACTATTGCACAGATAAACAAACAGTGTTCCAACCAATCAGTGTCAGGGGTTTGGTGTTGTGGACTTTCGTACTGGTGCAGGGATGTGAGGGAGGCGGAGCGAAAGTCCACAACACCAAACCCCTGACGCTGATTGGTTGGAACACTGTTTGTTTATCTGTGGAAAGGTTGGTAGTGCCGATTGTTTTTTTGGCATATCTCGGACCCTAGGCTGACCAGAGAGACGCGTTTTTTTCACAGACAATTTATGGGGCAGGCAGCGAGCGGATCGTGATGAAAGGTCAGCTGAATTTGACACTTTATGTTTCAGGCTAGAAATCGCTGATACAACCTTTAAGTCAATGCAAAGACGCGAATAGCCATCCTGCGGCGCGAAACGCGCGAATGAGGCGGCGCGAGTTCAAAAATCTGAACTTTGGCGAAAATCCGCGCCGCGTTAACCAATCAGGAGCTTGCTCTAGTAGTGACGGAGGCAGAAATCCGAAACAACAATGGAGGACAAAATCACCGTTGCTGTCTGTGGTTACTCGGAGCTGTACGATACATCTTTGGACTTTTGTAGAAACAGGAATAAAAAGGATCTTGGTAGGAAGAAAGTGAGTGAAGAGGTCGGACAATCTGGTAAGTTTTAAAAAACGCTCTTTACTCAATTTGACCTACATATACATACATATTGAGACTACAAGCAAGTTAAAGCTGGCAAATTGAGCTCATTCGCCTATTTTACAACTACTTTCCCGCTGACGAGTGGCAGAAGCCCCTCCCATGACGCGAATTCGCGTCTGTTGTGAAGAAAATGTCACGCGCTAACGGCGTGAGTAAACTCAAATGTTCAAGCGTTCAACTACGCGCGAATAGCGCGTTTTTTCCGTGCAAGTCGCGTCCGGTGTGAACGCACCATTAAAATCCAAGACCAAAAGAAAAGTTCAGGTGTCTGAACTGCTTGCGCAAGCAGTGTAGTCTGATTCATGAGCAACTGAATCATATGAACCAGTTATTTTTAGTAAATCAGAACCATACAGTTCAACTGGTATAGTCTGATTTACAAACAAATAATTATAATGAACTAGTTCATTTTAGTGAATCAAAACCATACAGTGCAACCAGTGTAGTCTTGATTTACGAACAAATGATTCTTATGCACTAGTTATTTTAAGGAAATCAAACCCATACAGTGTGACCAGTGTAGTCTGATTTCATGGACAAATGATTCTTATGAACCAGTTCTTTTGAGTAAATCAGAACCATACAGTGCAACCAGTGTAGTCTTGAGTTACAAACAAATGATTCTTATGAACTAGTTAATTTTAGTGAATCAAAACCATGCAGTGCAACCAGTGTAGTTTGATTCATGGATAAATGATTCTTATCAATCAGTTATTTTTAGTAAATCAGAACCATACAGTGCAACCAGTGTAGTCTTGAGTTACAAACAAATGATTCTTATGAACTAGTTAATTTTAGTGAATCAAAATCATGCAGTGCAACCAGTGTAGTCTGATTCATGAACAAATGATTTTTATAAACTAGTTCATTTTAAGTAAATCAGAATCATACAGCGCAATTGGTGTAGTCCAATTCATAAACAAATGATTCTTATGAACTGGTTATTTTTAGTAAATAAACAACATGTAGTGCAATCAATGTGTGAGTCTGTTTCCTGAACAAGAATTACTGAGCTAGTCCTTTCAATATATGAAAAAAAAATCAGGAGCTCAGATGAATCAACTTTACCCTTGTATGGGTAATTTTATGATAGGAATCCAAGTGATCTGGAATTGGAGACATATATATGCCAAAGAATTTCCTCAGGTGGATCTCACAGTTTCAGTTTTGTTATTTTATTCATTGTAAGAATCACCCTTAAGCTTTTTAAGGCATTTTGGGTTTGTCAGGTGCTTATTAAAGCATTTCGTTTTCTTCCAGGGCTCATTTGTGGTGACTCCTTTGAGAGATTGTCAACACTGAGGCAGAATGAGCTATAGCCTGAGTCGCTATATTCCCCTCAGCTTCTGTCACTTTGCCCAGTGTGTGTCAGCTGTTCAAAGAGACCTGGACCTTTACGTTCAGGTCACTTAAAATCTCTGGCTGCCCATTGTTTCTGGGCTACGTGTCCTGGTGGTTGTGACGAGGTCAGTGTAGAGGTGTGCAAGATACTGTCAGAGCAAAGGAGAGTCATTTGATTTATAACAGCTTTCAGAACTGTACTACTTCATCTAGATTCATAACGATTATTAAATGAATTAAAGCTTTTGTCTCCAACACTTTTTCATGTACTTTATTAATCAAAATAAAACAACATGTGCTATTTTTTGGAACAAAGTACTACGTTTTTAAACATTGCTGCAGTCTTTCTTAAAAGATACATTTGTTTATCCCAGGTGCATCTTTGTTATTCACTTTTTTCATCTCACCAAGTTCTCACTCTATTTCTGTCTCTGTTTCTCCATCAGGAGCTGTGCGATGATCCTCACTTGTTTGTGGATGGGATCAGTGCTCATGACCTGCACCAAGGGCAGCTGGGAAACTGCTGGTTTGTGGCGGCCTGCTCCAGCCTGGCTTCCCGAGAGTCACTGTGGCAAAAAGTAAGTTACTACAGTGTGTAAACATGCATCTATCCTGCATATAATGCTCCCTCTAAGCTACAATGTTGTTGCCACGAAGTTGGAAGACAATCAGCGCAGAAGGCATATACTAAAATATTCAGGAAAAATTCTAGAGATTTCTTAAATAGAGCAAAATGAATTAAATATGTTTCAAATGGAGTCAATTCAGTTTGAAAGTGCAGCTGTGAGAATCAATCAAAGAATTTTTTTTTTTGAGGTAATAAAAACAGACCTAAGCATTTTTTTTTTAATGACTTAAAATACATATACAATAACAATGAGCCAATAATAAATGGTTCAAATAAAGTATCAAAAGTAAGTAATCATATGGTTTTAGTTGAACAAAACTGTGAAAATACATAATGTATTATAAACTGTAGAACTAATGTACATTTCATTATAACAATTGACTGCAGAGGAAGCCAACAGCCTGACGATTGTTTTTACACTTTACTGCGCAATCTAAACCTTGTTTAATATTGACTAAACAACAGTTAAGCCAAATTTCCACCTAATCTTTAATATTTTGCCATTTGTTCATGACAGAAATGCTACAGACACTATAATTTGTTGAATAGGTGGCCATCAAAACATGTAACCTTAGAGTGAGAATAATAACGATGAACAGTAAGCATATTTAGAAAGTTATTGATGTATTCTCTTGCATAGGTTTGTAAATGATTTACCTTATAAATTTGATGAAATGGCAAATGGTGCATTCTCAGACAAACGTTATAAAGCACTATGCTTTTAAATGTTTTTAAATTGGTTTTAATATTCCGTACAGCCTAAGAAAATGGTCTAATAACACGTTTCACGTGATTCTCATCACTAGTCGAATTGAATCAAGGAATCGTGATAATTCTAGAATAATTATAGAATTCATTAAATTATATCAGATGTAATATTGCTGAATAAATTGCCCAATAGAAATAGGTTTTACCCTGCAAGCACACAAATAGTTAAGTTTTGCATATTCTTGCATATTTTGTCAGAATATCTTTTTGTTATCTTGTTATCTAAGCTGTGAGGTTAAGCAAAACAGTCTCTCTGAGCTTTATTAGCAGCTGTAAGTGGCAGCCTGATGTAGTATCTGTGTGCTCTATTAGCAACCATTACCCGATGATGGTTAAACAAGGGATAGATCCACTCACCTGTGGCTTCATGAATGCACTCACACACCTTGTAGTCCCAGCTGGTGTAAACAGTATTTCAGTTTCTCTGTAGCTTTGTTGGTGGTAGACAGGTAAAGGGAGGGTGTTAATGTTTAATGGTTTCTAAGCTGTTATTTAGACATAAATGTTAAGCTTCAGTCCCCCTGCATCCTCCCCAGGGCGTCAAGTGTTTTCCCCTGCCTGGGGAAACATTTCCTCTTCCCTAGAAACACACATCATCATGAAGGAGATGACTTATAGGGCTTTCCCATGTGACTCCTCTCCCTCGTCCTGTCATTTGTTTTCCTGACAGGGTCGGCATTGATAAATGAAGGTGTGTGTGCTGCTATCCTTGCCCCGTGTCTTTGCAGCAACCTTTTATCCAACCCGATCACATGCACTCAGCATGGATACATGCTCAAGGGCAATGGTTATCAACTAGGGTGTCTCAAAATGACTTAAATAAGACAAAACAAGCATTCAAATAGACTAAAACAACTAACAATCCAAGCTGTTAGTCTTTGAAGAACCAGGACTTCTACAGTTTGGAAAAACCTGGATGTATGAGGTAGTCTGGTTTTAAAAATGACATTTTCTAGATCTGGAAAGCTATAAAAATGTGTAACTCAATGGGCGTTTGTATCAGGGGTGTTTTCTCTGAGGAGGCAAGGGAGGCTGTGTCTCCTCAGAATATTGTATGAGCAATTATTAGTACAAAAATAAAACAATGCCAATATTACAAAATTTGTATAATATATACAAAAAAGTGTATAAATCACAAATTTTTCTAAAGAAACATTATCCAGCAGCGACACCAGCAGGTAAAGTTAACAGCGGGAATCCGCGTCTCTCTCGCTTCCCCTGAGCACATTGAGTTTTAACAGACCCCCTAAAGCAGGGGTCACCACACTCAGTCCTGGAGGGCCGCTGTCCGACAGAGTTTAGCTCCAACCCTGAACCAGCTTATCAAGGTCTTAATAGGTATACTTGAAACTTCTAGGCAGGTGTGTTGAGGCAAGTTGGAGCTAAACTCTGCAGGACACCGGCCCTCCAGGATCAAGTTTGATGACCCCTGCCCTAAAGCGTGCGGTGGGTTTGTTGGGGGGTAATTAAGAATGAATGAACGGAAAGTCACGTGAAAATAGGCACTGCCCCCATCGCGATATGATTGGATATGACTGGTTATGATCAGCTGCGATTTGTTCATACGATAAACCCCGCCTCTCGGGTTCATGCGTGTTCGTGAATCAGTCTGAATGAACAATGTAATGGTGTTAATGGGTCCAATTTACAAACAAATGATTCTTATGAACGATTTTATTTTAATGAATCAAAACCATACCGTGCAACCAGTGTATTCTGATTAACTGACAAATTATTCTTCTGAACTAGTTCATTTTAGTGAATCAAAGCTATAGAGTACAATCAATGTAGTCTGATTTATGAACAAATGATTCTTATGAATCAGTTGGTTTTTTTTTACTAATTCAGAACCATACACCGGAATTTGGCATAGTCCGATTTACGAACAAATGATTCTTATGAACTAGGTCATTTTAATGAATCAAAACCATACAGTCCATCAGTGTAGTCTGATTCATGGACAAATGATTCCTATGAATCAGTTCTTTTTACTAAATCAGAACCATACAGCGCAATTGGGAAAGTCACATGAGAGAGGCAATGCCTCCATCGTGATATGATTGGATATGACTGGTTGTAATCGGCTATGATTGGTTCATGCGATAATTCCCGCCTCTTGTGTTTGCTAGCATTGGCAAATCAGCCCGAATTAACAATAAAATGCCGTTAATGGGAAGACTAATATAAAAAAGTAAGTGAACAACTCACATAATTCAAAGTAAATTGCTGTGTCTGTGACCAGTATTTACCAAGCTTTGATGACTAATGATTCGAAAATTTCAAAAATAGTTCAAAGTTAATTATTAAAAAGAATAACTGAACATAAATTCACAAATAAAATATATATTGTTAAAATTGTTACTGCCTTGAGTTATTATTTTGGAATAAATGTAAAATGCTTAAAAAAACAAACTTCATGAGATTCATACTTGGCTTTAATAAACAGAATATTGATTACATTGTTAATGTAAAAACATAAAATACAAATGTTTTTTTTCATTCTGTAAGTAAGTAATGTTTATTTCATCTAAGAAAATGTGACAATTTACATTTGATTAAAAAGAAAAAAATGTGCCTCCTCACTTCAGAAGACCACTGCACACCACTGATTTGTATATATTTTATTAATATGCATTTTTGTATTTATACCAAGCTATACCATACCTATTTTTAATCATAAAATCATAAACAACTGAAATAGTCATGGGCTTCGAATATTATCGTGAACATTAAGAAGCCTTGAAGTCAAAAAGATTGAGAACCACAGCTCATGGGCACTGCCATTACACCCCAGCACAGTTATTTGCATCAATTATTCAAAGAATTAATAACTACGATCGCTAAAAGCACAAGTTTTGCTTTATTCATGAATAATTTGGATCTTCTTGAATTATTAGTCTGATTTATCTCCATTAAAGTCTGTCACAAAGTCACAAAAACAGCTAAACATAACAGTGAGACTGATAAAGCTCATCAGAACATTCAAGAACTGATCATAACTTCTCATTTTAGGAGCATAACTTTAAACTACTAGGTCTAGGTTAAGTAAACTGAACAGAAAGCTGTCGTACCCTTCTCACTTCTGGAACTCTATGGAGCACTCGATGTTCTCCGGACTCAAGCCGTCTTCAAAAGCGAAGAGAAAATACATCACCTTGCGGACTTTCGCCAACTCGGCTATCCTCTCGCCGAACTCCTGAGCGTCAGCCTCGTAGCACTGGATGATATCGTCGTCTGCGCTTTTCCAGAAGAGGCCGGTTGGTTCGAGAAGCTGGCGGGTCATCAGGTGAGTGAGGTCGGGCGTCCACAGCTGGGACGTGGCGATGATATTGAGACGGCCGGGTGCGGATATACGGATGTTCCAGCGGGTGAAGTGCAGGGCCTGTTCAGAAAAGTCCAGGCAGTAGACGTGCTCGTTGGACTTCAGTAGGCGCTCTCCGTCTTGGCGTTTCTGGCCTCGCTGCTGCAGAGACTGCATACGTAGACGCATCATCTCCGTCAGCTGTACATCAGGGTTGAACGTCAGCTCAAGAGACATGTTCCTGAAGAAGATGTTTTGAAACCTGACAGCTTAGGGCTTCTTCTTGTTTTTTTTTTTCTCTCTTGTCTGGCCGGATTACGTGTGACCTCCTCCTCGCTCTGCTGATGTCTGATGCGGTTTGAGTGTCACAGTGAGAACTTGTGCTCTGAAAGCGACTTATTTCACAGTGGGGGTTTCTGTTTAGATGTTTGTTGCTCTGGGCAACAGCAATGCTGGGTTCTCCAAGAGGGAATTCGAGACATCTGTGTTTGCTACATGTGTTTGTTTCACATTCACCTGTCGATAGAGTTTACTCTCGACTGGTGAGCAGAACTGTGCGGTGATGTGCCACCTGCAGTCAGCATCACATTGTGTACCTGAGCCCAGATAATGGACCTGCTCCTCTTGGAACAATTACCACAGAGGTGTACTTGAAATCTAATCTCTGTTCTGTCCCTGAGGACTCGCTCGGGATGAAAGAGATGTAGTTGTTGTATACAGCATCCAAATCACCCCGGTGTCCTACCCACAAGTGTTTAACATTCAGGGTCATGAGGCTTTTTTGACCTGCTTTTATGAACTTTTAAATTGATAAGCAATGAGATGAACTTGATCCACTAAATTACACTGAATAATAATGGAAATTCTTTTGGTTTAGTGTTTTTATGCAGTTTTTGGTCATATCATCTTTTATTGTGTTTTAAAGGGAAATATTGTTTACATTTAGTCAGTATTTTATTAATATGAATCAGTTTGAGTTTTGGTGACATTGTTGGCAGTGTGAGTACTACCATCCTTTTCAAGTTTCAGGTCTCTACGACTTACGGTTTGGTCTGCATGGTCAGTTTGACATGGAGAGCACTGGTCCTTGGCCAATATAGCAATTACAATAGGGTTTCAGCACTACGAGCTTGAACCCCTAAAAACATAATAAAATTACAAAAAATTAAACTAAAATAAAAATTAAAAGGAAAACAGAAAACCTTATTTAAAATAAACATGTCACTTTTGTCTTTCTAGGTTATCCCAGACTGGAAGGAGCAGGAATGGGATCCAGAGAAGGCAGACTCTTATGCAGGAATATTCCACTTTCGCTTCTGGCGGTTTGGGGACTGGGTGGACGTTGTGATCGATGACCGTCTCCCCACAGTGGATAACCAGCTGGTGTACTGCCATTCAAATGATAGCAATGAGTTCTGGAGTGCCCTTGTGGAAAAAGCCTATGCCAAGTAAGCAGATTAGGCATAATTCAAAGGTCTATACAGTGATTAACATTCAAGTAGCGTGATAACATAGTGATGCTAAGTTCTTTCTTGATACCAATCAAGAGTTTATGGCTGCTATGAGGCCCTGGATGGTGGAAACACGGCAGATGCCCTGGTGGACTTTACTGGCGGCGTGTCAGAACCTATGGACCTTCTGGAGGGCCAGTTTGCTCAGGATGAAGTCGCCAGAAACCAGCTCTTTGAGAGAGTGCTCAAGGTCCATAATCGAGATGGTCTTATCAGCTGCTCTATCAGGGTAAGAAAGACAATATACAGTTGAAGTCACAAGTTTACATATATACCTTGCAGAAAATGTTAATTATTTGACAAAAATAAGAGGGATCATACAAAATGCATGTTATTTTTTTATTTAGTATTGTCCTGAATAAGAAATTTCACATAAAAGGCATTTACATTTTGTCCACAAGAGAAAATAATAGTTGAATTCATAAACATGACCCTGTTCAAAAGTTTACATCCGCTTGATTCTTAATACTGTGTTGTTCCCTGATCCAGCATGGTTTTTTGTTTAGTGATAGTTGTTCATGAGTCCATTGTTTGTCCTAAACAGTTAAACTGCCTGCTGTTCTTCAGAAAAATCCTTCAGATCCCACAAATTCTTTGGTTTTTCAGCATTTTTGTGTATTTGAACCCTTTCCAACAATGACTGAATGATTTTGATATCCATCTTTTCACACTCAGGACAACTGAGGAACTCATATGCAACTATTACAGAAGCTTCAAATGCTCACTGATGCTCCAGAAGGATAAACAATGCTTTATATTTCTGGATATTTCTGAAGAACAGCAGGCAGTTTATCTGTTCAGCATTTGTCTCACGTCTGTGAGATTTGTATTCAGACACTCACCTATTAATCCAGCCATCCATCATTTTTTTTCCTGCCTTCATTTATTTTCTTTCGTAAGAGTGTACATTCCCAGGCTCAAGGCAATCTTTGATTGTGTGTGACTTGCTTATCAATGGTGTGTGAAACCTTTCATCCATGGAAAATACATTTTTGAATATCTTCATAGCTGGGATTTTTTTTTTTTCACTAGAATATCAAATAAAATGCTTCTCAATATTTCAGTCAGCTAAGAGAACTCCATTGAGTGTTAAGCAACTTCATTTGCTCATTTGAACAGCATCGTCTGATGTGCCAGACAGGTCTGTGATGTAAGCAGGTTGTCTGGGGATCATAACAGAAACATCTTTATCACGTTTCACCAGAACTTCAGGGCTTTTGTTCAAATATGGAAGATAAAATGAAACTGATTTACAAATGTTCTGTCAGATACTCAACAAAGTCCTTTCATGTCCAAGTTCAGTCACTCTCTGCCCGTCCTTACAACCTAGTCTCGATTATGTCGACACAATTATTCATGTCACAGAGCCTACACGTCTATGCATTTTGTCAGCTTCATTTGCACAGCAAGCCCTTTGCTCATTGGAGTGTGGTAAATGGGCGTGGCTTGTCTCCTACTGATTAACATCACCATATTTCACTGTACCATGAAATAACGGCCCATGTTTTCATAATCGATAATTCACAGACAGTGTATGTGCTTGCATTCTAATCGGGAATAAAGATGATTATGCGTTTGGATAGATTTTAAAATTGGTGTTCAGCAAACTAACTGAAATTTGACCTTCGGTATGCAGGCAACCACAATAGAGGACATGGAGGCCAGACTGGATTGTGGGTTAGTGAAAGGCCACGCTTATGCGGTGACCGACGTTCGCAAGGTCCGTCTGGGACATGGCCTGCTGGCGTATTTCAAGTCAGAAAAGCTACACATGATTCGCATGAGGAACCCCTGGGGCGAAAAGGAGTGGAGTGGGCCTTGGAGCGATAGGTGAGACTGCCCCCTCCTGGATTGGAGGTCTTACAGCATCTAGAGCAGGGGTGTCCAATCCTGTTCCTGGAGGGCCAACGTCCTGTGGATTTTAGCTCCAACACACTTGCCTAGAAGTTTCTAGTGAGTCTATAATATATTAGGTCAAAAGGGGTTTGGCGGCTGACAAAAAAAGTTTGGGAATGACTAGAAAGAAACAGAATTACTTTTTTTCCATTTTTCTGACACAACATGATGGGAGATAAGAGGGCTAAAGCCTTATTCAAATATGTTAGCCCAAATCTGATTTTTGTGTACATCTATTTGGAATATGATCATATTTAGCAAGTGTAATTGGCAAAAATATGATTTTGTTCGACCTGCACTTCCCCAAAACAAACACATTGTTTCTGCAACAACTGTCAGCATGTTTCCTACAACAATGTCTGACATTTTTATGTTTTAAGAAGCAAAAAAAAAAAATAATCTTATTAGAGCGGACTGTAGCCTATCAGATTTCCAGAAATGTCATTTAAATCAGTGTTTGCAGAAACAAGGTTGTGTTGTGCTACAAATGACAATATACCGCTAGTCGGCAAAGTTTACACACTTCTTAAGACTTGTATGGCTAAATATAACATAAATGATGTCTCTTATTGAAATATGTAGTGGAAAACCCATGAAAGATTTACAGTATTTAAAGGGTTCATGACATGAGAAATCAAATTTGCATTGATCTTTTGGCATATAAGTGGTCGTTGTACCATTAAGACATCCTGCAAGTTTGATAGCTTAAAACGTCCACCTCATTATAAACAAAGCATTTATTTAATCAAGCTCCAAAAATGGCTCGTTTGAATCTGAAGTGACAGAGTGACATTACCCAGTCGCAAGCATTTTCATAAACACTGCCTCCAGAGCAAGGCCTGGACGAATAGTCATCTTCTCACCATAGGCCCCGCCCACTGGCGGTCAGTTGCTTAACAGCTGATGAGCTGAATGCGAGTGTCACGTTGTATTGTGTCAAAAGCAAACAAAAATTACAATCACTGCCGTTATCTTGTCTAAACTGGATACAGTATACAGATGCACATTCGCTTTCTGACAAAGTTGCCACGCTTGAGTATGTCGTCAATAGAACAAATGGAGTGAAATAAATATGTGGAAAATTAATTATCTTCAACCCTCTGTGTGAAACAACTTTTTTTAATGCTTCTTAGTAATCGGCCTCAGTAATCATTGCATAGGAAACCGTATCAATGCCCCTTCACTACTGCATACAAGTGTTTTGACAACATGTTTTTTTTTTTTACTGTAATTTCCAGACAAAGCATTATGAAATAATTTACTTACAGTTTGTGAAGCAGCTGCAATCAGATCTAGTACCGCTTCATTTTTCAACATATATTTTTTTGAGAACTCTCCATGACACTGTGCCTCGAATACAAAAGAACATGCTCCAAAGTCCTAACAATCCTCTGACACGATCCCAGATTCCATAAAAAATAAACTTGTTCCTTACGCAGAGACCCTTCTGATATTTGTACAAAGATGCGAACAAACTGTTTAAACCAAACGTGTCAAAGTGAACGATAATTAATTTTCCACATATTTATTTGTTTCAAAAAAACTTTATTAATATTATAAGTAAACCTCAAGGAACATATTAAAATAATTTTTAAAAATCCATGTCATGACCCCTTTTAAAAATCCACATCATTTTATATATATTTTGGACTATGGGGGGCGCCATTATTTCGATGATGTAAAATGGTTGCACTCGGTGAGCTACTGGCACTACCTGATGCTATTTTTTCTGCAACACATCTTGAAATACACAGCTTGGAAAACAAATACTGATACGATGACCACAGCTACTGAAAAGAGCTTACAGGTGGCGATGGATATAAGCGTAGACTTAAACTAAATGCCATACCGATCTTTCCCGAAGGAGTCTAAACACCCCGGATATCGAGTGAAATCCACACTGAGAAACTCTTAGTGGCTGCAGCGTCATGACAGGCGTCAGCATCTTTACATCTTGTCAGGACAGCATCTAGCATTTCTTGTCTCTGCCATTTGTGAGCTCTTTCAATAGCTGGGATCTACTAAAAGCGTCAAAGTGGACAAAACAAAGACGCAGGTTTTTAGGAAGTTTTATTAATTCACAGACATCTTCCCATTTTTTTGTTCTCTTCTTATTGCTAAGAAAAAGCAGTGAAGACTTACATTGCTTCTCTTGTTGCCCTGCAACAGAAGATTACAACCAAAAGCCGCACAATGTGGCATCATAGCATTATTTTATTTTTGAAGTTGCTTATTCTGAGTTGCGTTGTGGCGGAAATAGCAATAGGTAGCACCAGTAGCTCACCAAGTGCAACCATTTTACATCATCAAAACAATGGTGCCCCCATAGTTCAAAATATGTATGAAATGTGGATTTTTTAAAACTAATGTAAATCTTTATTGGTTTTTCTACTACTTGCCATCCTGGAAGGATCTAAGCATGCAGACCCTTGTCATGATGCTGCAGACACTGAAGGAGTTTCTCAGCACGGATTTCACTCAATATTCGGGGGCGTTTAGACTCTTTGTGAGGAAAAATCTATAGTACGGCATTTGGTTTAAGCCTACACTTATATCCTTCGCCACCTACAATATAAGTTCTTACAGTAGCTGTGGTCATCATATCAGTATTTTATTTTCAGAGTTGTGTTGCTGTAAAAATAGCAACAGGTAGAGCCAGAAGCTGAACAAGTGCAACCATTTTATGTAATTGTAATATTGGCACCCCCCATAATCCAAAATATATATAAAACAATGTGGATTTTTTTTTATAACGTAAATCTTTCATGGGTTTTCTACTACATATTTCAGTAAGAGACATCATTTATGTTATATTAAGCCATACAAGTCTTAATACCCAGTGTTCCCTTTACATTTTGAAACTGGCGGAGATGGCAATTTGGAATAAAGCCAGATTTTTTCTGTATAGGCATAGTAACGCCATAGATTGTCAGACATTTAGAATCGGATACACAATTATTCAGATTTAGATTGAAAGTGTTACAAGTCAGACTCAAACCCAAATTTCCCAGATGAGCACCAAAACTCTATTTCAAAACACTTGCTATATGACGTGGCATTGTAATCAGATACCATTTGCACTCCTTCCCAACACTCAATTTGTTATAATCTCTACAAAAACAGAGTGAAAGCACAGACAGAAATGATTTGTCCTTTTGCCTTCCTGCAGTGTACAGTCGTGGCCAAAAGTTTTGAGAATTACATAAATATTGGAAATTGGAAAAGTTGCTGCTTAAGTTTTTATAATAGCAATTTGCATATACTCCAGAATGTTATGAAGAGTAATCAGATGAATTGCATAGTCCTTCTTTGCCATGAAAATTAACTTAATCCCGAAAAAAACTTTCCACTGCATTGTTAAGAAGGCTTCAGGGCGTCCAAGAAAGTCCAGCAAGCGCCAGGATCATCTCCTAAAGAGGATTCAGCTGCGGGATCGGAGTGCCACCAGTGCAGAGCTTGCTCAGGAATGGCAGCAGGCAGGTGTGAGCGCATCTGCACGCACAGTGAGGCCAATACTTTTGGAAGATGGCCTGGTGTCAAGAAGGGCAGCAAAGAAGCCACTTCTCTCAAAAAAAAAACATCAGGGACAGATTGATCTTCTGCTTCTGGACTGCTGAGGACTGGGGCAAAGTCATATTCTCCGATGAAGCCTCTTTCCGATTGTTTGGGGCATCTGGAGAAAGGCTTGTCCGGAGAAGAAAAGGTGAGCGCTACCATCAGTCCTGTGTCATGCCAACAGTAAAGCATCCTGAGACCATTCATGTGTGGGGTTGCTTCTCATCCAAGGGAGTGGGCTCACTCACAATTTTGCCCAAAAACACAGCCATGAATAAAGAATGGTACCAAAACACCCTCCAACAGCAACTTCTTCCAACAATCCAACAACAGTTTGGTGAAGAACAATGCATTTTCCAGCATGATGGAGCACCGTGCCATAAGGCAAAAGTGATAACTAAGTGGCTCGGGGACCAAAACGTTGACATTTTGGGTCCATGGCCTGGAAACTCCCCAGATCTTAAAACTTGTGGTCAATCCTCAAGAGGCGGGTGGACAAACAAAAACCCACTAATTCTGACAAACTCCAAGAAGTGATTATGAAAGAATGGGTTGCTATCAGTCAGGATTTGGCCCAGAAGTTGATTGAGAGCATGCCCAGTCGAATTGCAGAGGTCCTGAAAAAGAAGGGCCAACACTGCAAATACTGACTTTTTGCATAAATGTCATGTAATTGTCGATAAAAGCCTTTGAAACGTATGTAGTGCTTGTAATTATATTTCAGTACATCACAGAAACAACTGAAACAAAGATCTAAAAGCAGTTGAGAAGCAAACTTTGTGAAAACTAATATTTGTGTCATTCTCAAAACTTTTGGCCACGACTGTAGTGCTATACATCCTCAAAGACTAGAGAAAACCATTTCTCTCCTTCCTCTTGAGATGATTTCAGTATAAATAACACATAGCCGAAGTGTCTATTCTTATCGCTGGCTGGTGTGAAATTGAGATATCAAGCCAGGCAGGCTGGTATAAAATAGGAAGCTGCTGTGATTGAAACGCAGAGGTCTGGGGGTGTTTAGACATCCACCTCCTTTCATTTAAATAACTGTGCTCTTGTTTGATGACACCTACCCTAAATATCCACCTCTGCAGGAAACAACGTAATATTAAAATGGGGCTGTGTAATTGCAGAGGAAAATCTTGACAATCCTTCTCATCAGTCTTTGTTCAAGTGCTACAACAGACAGGGTTATATTGGCCTCTGAATTATTTACCGGCCAGCCAGTAGACTGTTATTGGGCTGAAAGCAATCTTTCTTCATATTTCTGCTTGGTGAATTATTTATTCAGGGCTTGATTAGAAACATCATACTTGGAGAAGTGCTCTGTTTCTTTCACAAAATTCTAGGAAATCTTAGTTGATAGTTATGGATTCAGGCTGTTGTCAGTGAGCATACTCATGTGTGAATGTTTATTTCTCTCAGTCTGATGTACGATGAATAATCACTGCTCTGTTTTGTAGCTCAGAAGAGTGGAAGAAAGTGAGCAAGAGTGAGAGAGAGAAACTGGGCGTCACTGTTCAGGATGATGGAGAGTTTTGGTGAGGCTCACTCTAATCTTATCTTCTAATCTAGATCAGTCTAGATCATAGTGTCTAATCAGAGGGGTTTCAAAAGTCTGACGCCACTAGTGAAAATGCTTCTGTTTTGTATTTATATTAGGGGTGTAAAGGTTCATGGGGATGTATTGAACCGTTTCGGTGCGGCCTGTTCAGTTCGGTCCACTTGCGTACCGTTTCGGTATATTTTTTTCATTAAATAATATAAATTTATTATTAGCGTGATATTAAGCGCAGCGGAACAATGTTCCTAGGCGAGTTTCCGCACGGACGCTATTGAGTGACGCACAGTAGAGCTGCACGAGTAGCCGTGAGAAATGGCATCATGGCAACAGCGAAAGAGAAGCCAGAGCTTGAAGACCCTCCCACCTCACTACGGTCTCCTGTTTGGGAACACTTTATTTAAAATATCACCCAAATGTGTCGCTTTTATTTATTTTATGCAAGAATTCTATTGTGTATTGGCAGCTTTTCAAAATAAAGATTTTGTAAGTTCTTTTTTTTTTTGTACCGAAAATTAACCGAACCGAGCTCTCCAAGACACTGTACCGAACCGAATACGATTTTAGCGTACCGTTACACCCCTAATTTATATATATATATTTTCATTATAATTTATATAGTAGCACTATGCAATAACTAATCTAAACTGGTTAAAGCACTAGGTATCATGAACTAATAATAAACAACAATTTCTACACAGTTTATTAATCTAGATATTATATTATGTAGTGCTGTCAAAATTTGCGTGTTAACACAAGAGATTAATTTTTCCAGTTTAACAGCATTAACAAAATTTGACGCATAGGTGGGACTAGGGTTCAGCAACAGCAGCTTTTAAAGTAATAGCAGCCAAATAAGCCAATTACCCAGCTTCTGTGGTGTCTATTAATCAAAAAACAAAAGAAAAAAATGGAAACCAATAGCTTTTGTAGCTTTAAGGGTTCATCTATATTTAATTTAGTATTTACTGTTTGATAACACAGGTAAATAATTAAAGATTGTTTAATTGTGAAGATTGTTTAAGTTCATAAATGTTAAAATTGATAGCTCTCAATTATACTGTAATTTTGTATTGCAATAGTCAATGGTTAAATACTAGGAAAACGAGAACAAAATGGCAGTTTTGTTCCTAAATACTAGGAACAAAATAACAGCTTGGGTTATTTGGCAACCCAGCACTAAATATTGGACAGAACACATGCTGGGTTATTTTGACTCAGCTGGTTGAGTGAAATGTTTTTACCCAGCATGCTGGGTTGTTTTATTTAAGGCAGTTTTTGTTTAAAAATTATTTTATTGCTGGCTTAAAAGGTCTGGAAATTAAAAATCACACTCAGAATTTTAGAAGTAACAGCAATAATCATCATTTATTATTAAGCAAGAACACCCATGGACAAAAATATAAGACAAATTGAATTTATTTGGGTGAATACAGCACAGTTTACAATATTACATACATTTAAACTAGTTTAACAAGCATTTTAGAAATAAAAAATGTAACATTTAAAAGTAGCATTTTAATTTAAATGTATTGAATTAAATGTGTGTTGGCAAAATCTAAGCCGGTGATGAGCTGCTGTTTCACTCGTAGCTGAAAGATGCTGTGACTGACTCCATAACCTGCCCATAAACAGTACTGAGATTGGAGAACTTATTGTAACATAAAATTAAATTAAATTCAGTAATATAACGAATAAAATCAGTTTGTGTTATGCAGGGCAAAAGGCGTTTCCATCATGCGAAATGAACGACCTCGTTCTTGTATGTTGCGTTGCATAAAATAATATAATTTTCAGCACAGTAAAGACTTATAAATGAATTAAAATGCATTCAAAACTTCATTTCGCTGTAGAAGTGCACCAAATAAGAGGCGCTGAGAACTGTTCTCTCCTGTAGAGTATGCAAAAATCCTGCGCTCTGACTGTAACTCAGCTGGGTTGTTTCATCTAAAACAGCTTAGAAACTACCCAGAAGCTTAGTTACAGAACAACTACCCAGCACCTGGGTGAAAAATATTAAAAATAACCCAATAAAATGACCCAACAAGCTGAAACCAGCATTTGATTTTAAAAAAAATAACTCAGCATTTTTAAGAGTGCAGAAAAACTACTCAGCATCTGAGTAAAAATATTAAAAACAACCCAATAAAATGACCCAACAGGCAAAAATTGGGGTTAAAACAATAACCCCAGATCATAATAGAAATCAGCAATATTACTATTAGTGATACTTTCAGTCATAAAACAATGAACGAATTTTAAAAAAATAGACTGTCTTTATGTTGTTTCTACATCAATTTGAAGATTGAATGTGAAATTATTGCAATATAAATGCATATTTAAAAACTTTAATGGTAGGTGGGATTAATTTAATTTCAAATTATTATTTTTTTTAATGTGCTATTAATTAGTTAATTTTATTTAATCGATTTGACAGCACTTTTTTAATATTATTATATTATATTATATTATATTAAATAGTGCATTTAATTTGCACTGTGAATAAATCTAAATCATTAATCTAAAATCTACATAAGATGGAATAAAAATAAACAACCTTTTACATTTATTAATCTAAGTTAAGTTAATTAGTTTAGTTTGACAGGCGATCTGACCAATCAAATCTGCCATTTTGTCCAACAAACAAAGCAGACTAAAGAGTAGAATAATGTCAGTGGACTTAAACTTGAAGATGGTGTAACTTGAAGTTGAACGTGTATTGACGTCTTTCCGGGCTTGAAACAAGATACCTTCTGATGTTCATTCAAGTTTATTTCGTGCTATAACTAGTAAAGAGAAAGAGATGATCGCTTCACGTGCCGCTTGAACTGAGGCGCTGCAATGATCTGTCACGACACATTAAAGAGCTACAAAACGGTATGTATTATTTGAATTTCTTTTACAAAATGACAATTTTAGAGCGAAGACTTTTTTTTGGTTTCATACCAAAAGTTACCTGTTCTGTCTTGTCTGTCGATTAGTAAGTTAGTATTAGTATGTGGAAATTTACATTAACCTATATTAATCCAGTAAATATTGTGATAACAATAATAAAAAATACTTCTTATTGTTAGTTCATGATATCTAATACATTGACTAATTTTAACAAATTTAACCATTTTATACCTTACCTTTATGTGTAAAATTGTTAAAAGTTGAGTAAGAAGTAGATCGACTTAAAAAAGAAAAAACATGAATTTGAGAAGATCTTAGTGTTTCTTTTTACCCGATTTTGCTTTAAAACTTAGTTTATTTCTGTTTAAATCCGATTTTATCTTAGAATCTCATATTTCATACTGTTGTACCCCACTGCATCTGATAAACACCTCAGTTCTCCATTTATCATAAACTTCTGTTCCCCCACTGGCTGTAAACTGCTTCACCAGGATGAACTTTGAGGATTTCTGTCATTACTTCACCGACCTGATCCTGTGTCGACTGATAAACACATCTTACTTGAGCATTCATAAGACCTGGGAGGAGGAGGTGATGAGAGGCTCCTGGATCCACCGAGACGACCCGCTCCGCAACCGCGCCGGAGGCTGCATTAACCATAAAACCACATTTCTGCAAAACCCACAGGTCAGTGTGCCAGTGAACATCAGCCTTTTTAAAATGTTACTCTTGTCCTGAAGGCATTTGATGCTCTGGGCCTTCATTGGAGTGAGTTCAGTGCATGTTTCCGCCCACAGTATGTTTTTGATGTGAGGAAAGTGGAAGACGAGGTGCTGATCTGCCTGCAGCAAAAGGAACGCAGAGCTACTCCCAAGGAGGGAAAAGGCGAGAACCTGGCAATTGGATTTGACATCCATAGGGTACAGAAGTACATTATTTAATTCCAACAAAATACAAACCTTCACATCTGCCTTCTAAGTATAGTATAAGAGACTAAAACCAATAATAGAAGAATAAAAAATGTAAGTATGGGTTCCTGTCAGTCAATGTTCCTGTCTTCTTTTCTACCACCAGGTGGAGTTAAATAGGAAATACAGAATGCACTCGGCACAGCAGAAGGTCGCAGGGTCGATCTACATCAACTCACGCTGCGTCTTTTTGAGGAAAGAGCTAAAGGAGGGGCGTTACGTCATCATCCCCACGACCTTTGACCCAGGTCAACAAGGAGAGTTCCTGCTCAGAGTCTTCACTGATGTGCCTTCAGACTGCAAGTAAAAGAATGAACCAACCTAGTTGCTTATTAGCATGCATATTACTAGCATATTGGCTGTTTATTAATGCACATTACAATGCGTTATTCTGCATGACTATATTCTAGATCCCTTAACCCTTCTCATACATAGTTTATTGATGGAAAACCTCCTAGTTATTAGTGAATGTGTTTCATAATCTAAATTGTGTTTATTAATTCAGTTTTAATTTTAGCTCAAGTTTAAGTAATTGTGTTATTTTGTAATTTTTAACGTTTTTATTTCTATTGTTAATTTCTATTAATTACCTTACATACAGTTGAGGTCAAAAGTTTACATAAACCTTGCATAATCTGCAAAATGTTAATTATTTTACCAAAATGAGAGGGACCATACAAAATGCATGCTATTTTTCTTTAGTACTGACCTGAATAAGATATTTCACCAAAAAAAAAAAGACATTTTAATGTAGTCCACAAGTGAAAATAATAGTTTAATTTATAAAAATTACCCCGTTCAAAAAGTTTACATACACTTGGTTCTTAATACTGTGTTGTTACCTGAATGATCCACAGCAGGATTTTTTTTTTTTTTTTTTTTGGTTTGGTGATAGTTGTTCATGAGTCCCTTGTTTGTCCTGAACAGTTAAACTGCCAGATGTTTTTGAGAAAAGTCCTTTAGGTCATACAAATTCTTTAGTTTTTCAGCATTTTTGTGTATTTAAACCGTTTCCAGCAATTACTGTATGATTTTGAGATCCATCTTTTCACACTGAGGGCAACTGAGGGACTCAAATGCAACTATTACAGAAGGGTCAAATGCTCACTGATGCTCCAGAATGAAAAACAATGCATTAAGAGCCAAGGGATGAAAACTTTTTGCATTTGAAAATCAGGGTAAAAAAAGCACAGCTTTGGATCATTCAGGTAACAACAAAGTATTAAGAACCAAGTGTATGTAAAATTTAGAACAGGGTCATTCTTATAAATTTAACTATAATTTTCTCTTGTAGACTATATATAAACTCTTTTCTGTGAAGTATCTTATTCAGGTCAGTACTAAGTAAAATAACATGCTTTTTGTATGATCCCTTTTATTTTGGTAGATTCTGCAAGGTGTATGTAAACTTTTGACCTTAACTGCACTTTTTTGTCACTGTTATGTTCAGTTTAGCTTTAGTTTTGTTTTCATGGACTTTTATTATGTTTCTGTCTGCCTATGTTCCAGTTTGCACATCACATATCAGTTGTCATGTTTTTTTCATTTAGTTTTTGTAATTGGATTTCTTGTATTGTTTGTGCTCTTCATACTGCCACTAACCTCTGTCGATTGCCTGAGTTTACGTTTGCTTTAATAAAGACACTTCTGTTTCAATCTTCTTCATCATCGTTGGATTAAATCGTAACAATTATAGTATTTATTAATGATTTGAATTAGATTAATATCATTTTCATTTTCATTTTAGTCCTAGTTTAAGTAATTTTGTTATTTAGTCATTTTTATTAGTTTTTATTTCTATTTTTAATTTCTATGAATTGCCTTATATATTATGATATTATGTATTAACGATTTGAATTAGCTTTTTCCCATTTTTTATTTTCATTTTAGTTTAAGCTTAAGTAAATGTGTTATTTGGTCAAATCTCTTCATTTTTGTACATTTCTATTTAGCTTCATATTAATTTCTGTTCAAGTTTTGTTTTATTTTTTAAGTTTAAGCATATAATTTTTTTCTACTAAAATTTGTATTTGTATTTTATTTTATTTTAATACTTTACTGTAATGTAATGGCTAAAAAAACTATTTGCCAATTATATTTTTAAATATATTCAAATAGAAACAAGTTATTTTAAATTGCAGTATTTCACAAAATGACTGTGTTTGTTGTATTTTTGATAAAATAAATGCATCTTTGGTGAGCATAAGATACTTTTTTCAAAAACATAAGAAAATCTTACCATCCCCAAACTTTATTATACCATGTAATTTTGCTTTTCAAATATCTTGTTAAAAGTTGTTTGATTTTTTTTCTTTTTAGGTTTAAGTTTTTTTAACGGTAATCTGGCTGATATCATTTCTGTTTGTGTTTCCTTAGAGAATTAACTCTGGACGAGCCTCCACAGACATGCTGGACTGGGTTGTGTGGTTACCCTCAGCTGGTCACCCAGGTGCATGTGTTAAGTGCCGAAGGCCTGCAGGGCCAAGATGCCAATGGAGGTATGTCTAGTATTTCTATATACGTTACAGATATATAACAGTGTGGGTTTAGACAGATAAAAATCAATAGCTGAAGATCAACACTATTAATCTACATTGATAAAAAAAATCCATTTATGTTTTTTCCTTTAAAAATGTTGTTGCTATTGGGTGTGATCAAACTAATAACAATGTGCATAGTTTATTTCTCACCGTAAGCCCTGAAATCAGTGAGAAATGAGAAATCATTGAGTGCAGTAAATGATTTTTGGATGAATTATAAACCATTACAGATTCAGACACTTATGCTGTTTAATAAGTCTAGAGCTTTTACATCTAGAAATCTCTTTTGACCACACACAGAACTACACTGCTTGATCTCCTACAAGACACGCTCTGACTTCTGCACAGGAGGTATTGACTTTTAGCAGCCACTGGCATCTAAATGTATCTCCCTCCCTTTATAGAAATGTGAGCTTGTGACTAGATTAATTTTGAAATGTGTCAAAATCTGCCACACTGTATCTTGTTTATTTGTAGCATAGAATAGTAAAAGTAATTTACTTTGTGCTCCAATGTCTTCAGTTCTCTAGTGTCAGTTTGTGCCTTTGTCTTTTGTTTAGGTGGTTCTACATTTGCATTTATGTTCTTAGTGACACTTTCTTATCAAAGTGAATTTTTGATAGACCGAACAAATTACAAATAACAAAACATGCAACAAGATGAAATCCATATCAATTATGTAATTTATTGTAGTTATGACAGTGAGATATTAATTACAAGCGGAGTGAATGTGAAGTTTTTTTTGTTTGTTTTTTAGCAGATAAAAAAGCTGTTGGTTTGATATCAGTTGAGTTCAGTTTGGTTGTTCAGAGAAAAGAGTTTTTTCTTTTCCTGAGTTGTTACCTAGATACAATGGTAAACAGGTGGTAATCACAGTGATGATGTAAACATGCAGTAATGATGGGAGAACTGAGTGAAACTAATCTTATCTCCCCTTTGACTGTTTGCAATGCATTTGCATTGTATTTTTTTCTTCATGGCGCACTACAAAAAACATATTTTTGTCATTAATTGTCCGTAGAATAAAACTAATGTATTCTAAAATTGTTTTTAAAAAATATACACTTCTGCTCAAAAGTTTGTAATCTATAAGATTTCTAATGTTTTTTTTTTTTAAAGAAGTCTTTTCTGCTCATTAAGGCTGCGTTTATTTAATAAAAAAAGAAAAAACTATAATATTGTGAAATATTATTGCAATTTAAAAAAGTGTTTTTTCTATTTTAATTAGGGGTGGGCATAGATTAATTTTTTTAATCTAGATTAATCTAGATTAAATCTTGGAATTAATCTAGATTAATCTAGATTAAAATGGCTAATTTGAATTCTGGTTAATTTGCATTCAGAATATGTGTGCTACCCAAATAATGACTAAACATGTTACACCGTACTTTTATTTTGACAGGTTGCCGTGAAGTTTCTGTGTATACAGTATGACACGATGCGAGTTTTCTCAAATGAAACGGTAAAAGTGACACTCACAGCAGTTTTGGAGATTGAGTTTATCTGTTCATGTGAGATGCAAATGCCAAAAATTACCGGGAGCGTCACGTGTGTTTCAGTATGCGTGTAGTAAAAGCGCGTCTCCACCATTCATAGTATGAATTTCATACATACAGCTAGGCAAACGGAACATACTGGATTCATATTAAAACGGTCTTTTTGCATTTCAGTTTTCACAGACACTAGTCCATATCGCGATTTGAATTAAGTGACAGACCATATTTGATTTATGAATCCAAAAAACGACGAATTTACGTGGCATTTCGCGCTATAGTAGATTCGGTTTTTATGAATGGAGGACGACGTGATCCCGTCTGTGTTTTGGCAGAGGAGACGTAAACGCGCGACCATATTCTATAGTCTTTGGTATACATCCGCGTTAAACTATCAAGGTGAAAGTCATCATAGTTTGCGTAGTTTAGACCCAGCTCCCAACCCAATTTTGAGAATAGATTAACGGCGATATTTTTTTTATCGCCCGATAAAAGTCTCACGTTAACGCAGCACGTTAACGCCGATAACGGCCCACCACTAATTTTAATATACTTTAAAATATTATTTATTTCTGTTCTGTGCTGGATTTTCAGCATCATTACTCTAGTCTTTAGTGTCACATGATCCTTCAGGAATCATTCTAATGCCGATTTTTTTCAATGTTGGGAACAGTTGTGCTGCTTAATATTTTTTTGGAAGCTGCGATACTTTTTTCAGGATTCTTTGATGAATAAAAAGTAAAAAATAACAGCATTTATTTAAATTAGAAATCTGTTGCAACAAGTTACACTACCGTATTTTTTTCTTCCTTTGTTTTTTGAAAGAAATTAATACTTTTATTCCGCAAAAATGTGTAAAATTGATCAAAAGTGATTAGCAAAGATTTCTATTTTGAATAAAGGCTGTCGTTTTTAACTTTTTATTCATCAAAGAATTCTGAAAAAGTATCAAGGTTCCAAAAAAAAATATTAAGCAGCGCAGCTGTTTCCAACATTCATAATAAATCAGTATATGATAATGATTTCTGAAGGATCATGTGACACTAAAGACTGGAGTAACGGCTGATGAATATTCAGCTTTGCATCACAGAAATAAATTATATTTTAAAGTATATTAAAATAGAAAACTGTTATTTTAAATTGCAATAATATTTCATAATATCACTTTTTTGTGTGTTTTTGATCAAATAAATGAAACTTTAATAAGCATAAGAGACTTATGCTAACATTAAAATCTTACTGATCCCAAACGTTTAAATGGCAGAGTATATCAAATAAAAATATTAGCATAAACATAAATCTTCAGAAGATTTTAGTTAGCTGTTTTTTTTTTTTTAGTTCAAATTTATCAAAGAAAAAACTTTCCACCAAAAATATAAGCACCACAACTGGTTTCAGCATTGATTATAATAATAAAACAAAAGTTTCGCAAGCACCAGTACAGGATATTAGTTAATAGTTTATGAAAGATCATACACTGAAGACTGGAGTAATGGCTGGTGAAATTTCAACTTTGCCATAACTTTGCCTTATTTTCTTTTTAAAATATATTCAAATGCAAAACAGCTATTTTAAATTGTAATAATGTTTAACAATATTACTGTCTCTATAGTGTTTTTAATTAAAAAGTAATGCAGCCTCGGTGAACATAAGAATAAGGAATAACAGTCTTATTTCATGCAATTTTTTTTATGTAACAAAATTACTGATCACAAAAATATTTTTGCAGTGTGTCATTGGTAGATGTAGCAAATTCATGCTTCAAATGCCATCATATAAAGTGACTCGTGTCTTCTTTTCTTTAGCCTCTGACCCATATGTGATCATCACCTGTGAGGGCGAGAAGGTTCGCTCCCCTGTGCACAAAGACACACGCTGCCCTAATTTTGACGTTAAAGGAATATTCTACCGCAAAAAGCCAAAAGAAGGCATTCACATCGAGGTGAGTTGGAAGTATGTAATTACATCTCTTCCTCCTTCATTCCTTTTCACAAACTGCTACAAACCTCCTCTGTACACCGCTCTGTTCCTCTCACCTTATTTCTGCTTTTCTTCTCTTATTTTTCCCGCTTATCCCTTCTGACTCCTCCATGACGAACTCAGATCTACAATAAGAATGTGATTGTTGACACCTTCCTGGGTCAGGTGACCCTCTTTACTGACCCTAACGACCGCCAAGAGCAGCACACAGTCTACCTTAAAGACAAGGGTAGTCGCCAAGATAACAACCTTCCAGGCACGCTGACTGTACGTGTGATCACCTGCACCAATTTAACCAACATCTGATCGGAAACTAAACGCAGCCTCATGCATCCCGCCATGTCACTCTCTCTGCTTGGGTTCCTCATTCACCCACAATGCCTTTAGCCCTCATAATTTTCTACCGTTTTTAGTTCTGTAACTATTTACTCACCCTCATGTCGTTCCAAACCATTTGCTGTTATTTTTCAGTTCATCCATAAAGCTCTTAAAGGGATAGCACACCCAAAAATGAACATTCTGTCATTAATTACTCACCCTCAAGTCGTTCCAAACCTGTAAGACCTTTGTTCATCTTTAAAAAAGAAGATATTTTTGATAAATTCCGAGAGCTTTCTGACCCTGAATAGACAGCAACACAACTGACACATTCAAGGCCTAGAAAGGTAGTAAGGACATTGTTAAAATAGTTGAGAATACCAACGAGAATACTTTTTGTGTTTTCTTTGCGTTGCTGTGTATGCAGGGTCAGAAAGCTCTCGGATTTCATCAAAAATATCTTAATTTGTGTTCTGAAGATTAACGAAGGTCTTACAGGTTTGGAACAACATGAGGGTGAGTAATTAATGACATAATTTTCACTTTTTAAATTCTGAACTTTTGTAACTGGATTGAATTAGTGAGTTGAACTTGTTCATTGACTCATGAGCGACTCGTTCATCTTTAAAGCCTGTTCTTTTTAGTGAACCATTTGATGTGATTCACAAATCAGTTCTTGAGTTCTAACCGAATGACCACTGATCCAAGATTCATTCATTCACTTTCCAGTGGTTCTCGATTTTACGGCTCACTGGAGTGGAAGATTATAGGTGAATAATGAATTCGGTTTGCACGGTATAGCTCTCGTTTCACTTCAGAAGCTGTCTAATAAGTAATATAGACCAGTTTCATGATGTTTGGGGTCTGTTTGGAGCTTGACAGACTGTTGTATGAAAAAAAGCTGCATTAAGATTCCAGAATTACTCTTTCATGTTCCACAGAACACAGCAAGGGTGCAACATGATGAGTAAATAAGACTAAATGTGACCCTGGACCACAAAAACAGTCTTAAGTAAAATTTATTGATTTTTCTTTTGCTAAAAATCATTAGGATACGAAGTAAAAATCATGTTACATGAAGATATTTTATACATTTCCTACTGTTTATATATCAAAACTTAATTTTTGATTAGTAATATGCATTGCTAAGAACTTCATTTGGACAACTTGAAAGCAATTTTCTCAATATTTAGATTTTTTTTTGCCCCCTCAGATTCCAGATTTTCAAATGGTTATATCTCGGCTAAATATTGTCCTATCCTAACCTTATTTATTCAGCTTTCAGATGATGTATAAATCTCAATTCACAAAAATGACCCTTATGACTGGTTTTGTGGACAAAAGTCACAAATGTTCATTTCTGGATGAACTATTATTTTAATACCGCCCAGTCACAATAAAGGGCTATGCATTGTGTTTGCATGAGCATCTGAAGTGGTCTAAGGTAGAATTATGTCCTTTAGGAGATCCTAGTCACATGATTGGCCACATCAAGTCTGCCAGATCACTGAATGCAGCCCTGGGAAGTGATTCAAATCCGCCTTTTCCCTTGTCTCTCTTTCCATCCCTTCTCTCCTTCACGCATTCATTCGTCACATATTCAACAGTCAGTGTCAACACTGTGCCCGTTCACACAGCTTCCCTCAAGATGCACAGTGACGTGGAGGTCCACCTGATTACAAAGCCCCTGATCTTTAGCAAGACCTGATCAGCTCTCGTTTAGCTGAAAGATTTCAGTGACCGGTGGGCCGCAGCGGGCACCTCTTTGGATTCTCCGGGTCATGTCGCTTAGCAACAGAAGTCTGGAATAAAGCCTACTGGAGCATGAAGACTCTGGTGGACCCACCTGGACTATCTGTCATGCCATTCTTTGCCTGAAAACATGGATGAGCATTATAAAAATGCCAGAAAGTTTGATAAGCATTTTACCTTTTTGTGTGTGTGTCTATGTGTGTGTGTGTGTGTGTGTGTGTGTGTGTGTGTGTGTGTGTGTGTGTTTGAGTGTGTGTGTGTGTGTGTGTGTGTGTGTGTGTGTGTGTGTGTGTGTGTGTGTGTGTGTGTGTGTGTGTGTGTGTGTGTGTGTGTGTGTGTGTGTGACCAGATAGTCCTACATCCCAAAAAAGTTACAGTTGAGGTCAAAAGTTTTCATACACCTTGCAGAATCTGTAAAATGTAAATTACCAAAATAAGAGGGATCTAACACAATGCATGTTATTTTTTTATTTAGCACTGACCTGAATAAGATATTTCACATGAAAGACGTTTACATATAGTCCACAAGAGAAAGAATAGATGAGTTTATCAAAGAAGATCCTGTTAAAAAAGTTTACTTGATTCTTAATACTGTGTTGTTACATGAATGATCCACATCTGTTTTTTTTGTTTTTTGTTTAGCCATAGTTGTTAATGAGTCCCTTGTTTGTCCTGAACAGTTAAACTGCCTGCTGTTCTTTAGAAAAAAATTCTTCAGGTCCCACAAATTCTTTAGTTTTTCAGCATTTTTGTGTATTTGAACCCTTTCCAACTATTACTGTATGATTTTAAGATCCATCTTTTCACACCGAGGACAAGGGGGGTGGGTGCAAACTGTTGGAATTTGAAGAATTAACTTATTTTGTCTTCTGGGCAGTGTTGTTTTTGACAACCATCTTAGATTTAGTCTTAGTCTTTTGGACTAAAATGCTTATTAGTTTTAGTCACTTCTATATGTGATAGTTTTAGTCCAATTTTAGTCGACGAAAAGTCATAAAGGTTTTAGTCTAGTTTTAGTCAAAAAAAGGGGGGAAAGTAGTCTTTTAACAAATTAATGTAGGTCAGTAATTATTTTGCTGTTTGGTAATGTCACTTATAAGTTGTGAAAATAGCAGATCTATAGTTCAACACAATGTGAGCTTCCGGATCGACTATTTTCACCAATAATTACAATAATGAAGGAATGGTTTTAGACATAAGACATATATTTGAAATAATGCGCAAACTGCCGCCATCATGGTTAATCGTCTGTCTGTCTGAGTGACAACAATGTGACGTGTTGAGCACGTTGTGCGCTGCGCGCCAGGTGGTGGGCGTAACCAAACAAGGATAGAATGCTAAAACGGCTTGCCATAGCCTACTTGTATGGCAAAGAGTATTTAATGCTAAAACGGCTTGCCATAGCGGCAGATACTTCTTAGGTTTTAATTGGCATGCACAATAAGCAGAAATGTCGTGCATTTTAAACGTCTGACGGACCACCCACTAACATTTTCGTCTATTCTCGTCTCGTCAACGAAAACTCACACACGTCTCGTCATGTTTTAGTCATCAACGAGCCATTTTTATCTCGTCATCGTCTCATTATCGTCATGAAAAAAAGTTGCGTCAACGAAATTATTTCGTCATCGTCATCGTTGACGAAAACAACACTGCTTCTGGGAAACATGTCAGTAACTACTGTAGCTTTTGAAGGGCAGGACTTAATGAAAAAATATATATATATGGTATTAAGGCAAAATAAGAAACGTACACATCTTATTTCTGTTCAAAAGTTTACACCCCTGGCAGGAGACAGTTTTAACTGTTCAGGACAAACAAGGGACTCATGAACAACTATCACTAAACAAAAAAAAACAGCTGTGGGTCATTCAGGTAACAACACAGTATTAAGAATCAAGTGTATGTAAACTTTTGAAAATAATAATTTTCTTTGGTGGACTATATGTACTGTACATACATGCATTTTGTATGATCCCACTTATTTTGGTAAAATAATTAACATTTTGCAGATTTATTTTGTTTTTTACTATTATTTTCAAGTAGCCTTTAGCTATTTTTCTTTCAATTTTAGTAATTTTGTTATTTGCGTTTTCATTTTTTTAAATTATTTTAATATATTACTGTTTAAGTTCTAATTAACATTTTTGGTGCTTCAGTTTTAACGTCGTGAAGAAAACTAAAACAACAACTTTATTTAACAATTTTAATGTCAGAACATCAGCTCTTGCTTTCAACTGCACCACACATATGTGTCGTGGTACTTTTGGGTATGTGCGTCGAAGACTGACACAAAAGAGAAGAAATTATGCATAAAGTAGTTCTTTTTTATTTTCTTTGTGCACAAAAAGTATTCTCGTAACTTGATAAAATTACAATTGATCCACTGATGACTTTTTAAATGATGTCCTTACTACCTTTCTGGCCTTGAACGGAGGTAGCGTTGCTGTCTATGCGGGGTCAGAATGCTCTTAGATTTTATCAAAAATATTTTCATTTGTGTTCCGAAGATGAACAAAGGTCTTACAAATAGTGTTTTAAGTGAAAACATGTATTAAATCAGGCCAGAATATATGCCTATACCCTATGTAAGCATGAATCCCAATTTTGTTGTCAAGGTTATCTGGTCACCCTAGTGTGTATGAGTGTGTGTAATCCCTCAAACATAACCTAAGGACCATTAAAAGGTTATGCATGTTTAAATCCAAGGGAAAACTCTATCAGTGCTAGCGGTGCTCAAAGGATGAAGAGCAGGCCTTTGGACCCACAAATATCTCTGGGTTTACCTCACTCTTGCTCTGAGGATCACGAGACTGTAAAACAAGGATTTGTCTGTGTCTTAATGACTTTCTAGTCAGACTCCTGCCAAACAGCATGTGCCATTCTTTGAGATACGCAAGAACTGCTGCACGATTGCATTAACAGACATTCTGTACTTAAGAGAAGATCCCTCGTATTTTTTTCTCTCAACTTCTCTTGACGATGAAGAACTACACCTTAACTACAGGCACGTGGTGACTATCATCACCAGCTTTGTGTCCTTTCCAATGGCTAGTTGTGCTGTTTCACCAGAGACTGCTAAAGAACTCTTTGTGCACTAAAATGTCTTTGCTTTCAGTCACTATAAGTGAGTTTTGGAAAGTCCACATCAGCCATTTATCATGGTTGGATATGTTTTAGCATCCTCTCATGTGTCTTTTTATTTGAACGTCAGCTACAGCTGAAATTTTGAGGATTTATTTCTTCATAACTCATGTTTGCTCATTTCAGTTCAACTTTATTTATATATTATTGCCTCTGAAGTATTATTTTTGTTACCTTTTTGTCTAAAGCCTTTAATTCTTCCACAATGAAGCAGATGTGAAGGCCAAATGGCACGAGTTACTATGAGCCCGTTTGCCATTTTTAATATTTTGTGTCAAAAATGTAGCATAAGAATCTTAAACGTTAGGTTACGATGACTAACTTTTATAAAATTTCTAGTGTTTCTAAACTTGAGCCACTGATCCAAATAAGTATCGACAGTCAAACCTAGATAAGCAAGAAAAGATAGTGGAAAGAAGAGAAACACAAAAAGACCAAGCAGTGTTATATACCAGGTTCGAACAATACAGTGCCAATCAGAGTAACAGTGTTGGATGACAAAACCCGTGGATTAGCCTTTGGCAAAAATGTGGTACATTGGAGACAGACTAATTTTATTCAAGGATGAATGAAGCTTTTTTCTGTAGCTCTGTTACATTTCAGTTTTATACAACCAGATTAAATTGGAAATCCACAACAATAGCTCAGTCATTCTTTTACATCATTTGTACCTCCACAGGCCAGATTATGACGGGTAAACAGGGGATTTAGTGAGGAAAATTTCTTGTCTGTGAGTAGATTTTACTTATCTCCATTTTGACCTTTATGACTGACTGATTTAGTTAATAGAACATAATTTGTCCAGAGCAGAGAGGTGTTATGTTAATAATAGAATTAATAGAATAGAATTCAAATCAAGTTTAAGGCAGCAGTTTTGCTCAAATGTGTATTTATTTTCCATTTATTTATTTCCCCTGAAGTCTAACACTGCGGCTCTGAGGCGCTATCAAAACATTGCTCTGTTTGTTTGAGCAATCCGGCCAGCAACATTGGCTTAACCAATGGGGTGAGTGTGGGGCAGGGCTATCTGTTTATCTGACCAATAGGAGACGAGAGGCTTGTTCTGGAGTTTGTGCAGTTCTGTTACACACCTTACACCTTTTAATCTGACTAGACTAAAAAATAGCCTTAACTCTCTTTAGCTGTTAAAGACAACAAAGTGTTCATTCTTCATTTCACTTTGTTTCATCCAAAGCTTAAATTTATTTATTTATTTTTATGAGAATGCTGTGAAAGTTGCCAATGTGCCAGTACAGTTGGAGCCATATGCATTTCCTGTGATTGTTGTTTTTTTTTTCATAATTTTTTCCTGTCAATTTTGCCAAATAACATAGGGCCCTATGATTTCTGCGATTTCAGAAAACGCTGTTGGAATCGTGGAAACCAGTCATAAAATGCTATTTACTGTACAATATGGAATGTCACGGAATTTGCCAAATTTGTGATTAAATAAATCAAAAATAGGTCAGTACATTTAAATCAAAATGTGATATAGACTAGTGTCTGTGAATATTAAGCCACAAAAATGCTATTTAAATATGAATCCTGCACGTTCTGCGTCTCTCTGTGTGGATGAATGGTGCAGACGTTCGGTTTTGTTTACTACACACATACTGTAACGCACGTAACTCTTCTGCCTCAATATACCAGTATATGAACACAAACATAATCACCATAAACTGCTCTGAGAGTCACTTCATGAGCATTTTACCATTTCTTTTGAGAAAACTATCGTCATAAAGGTCTTCACAGCAACCCTTCAAAATTAAAGTTCGGTTTAACTTTAAAAAGCTGTGACAGAAATATAAAATGCTTAATATAGTAGTACTAATAGTAGTATAGTAGTAATATGGTAGTACTACTATTGCTAATAAAATTATTATTAAAACATTTTTTAAGGAGTGTTTATCAAAGAAATTATTTACCAGAACTTATTGTCCAGAAAACACAACACAGTATTTCTGAATAAAAAAAATATATATACACAACCAGTCGAAAGTTTTTGAACAGTAAGATTTTTAATGGTTTTTTTTTTATGTTAAGTTTCTTCTGCTCACCAAGTCTACATTTTTTTTATCCAAAATACAGCAAAGACAGTAACATTTTGAAATATTTTTAGTATTTAACGTAACATATTTGAATATATTTTAAAATGTAATTTATTTGTGTGATTTCAAAGCTGATTTTTTGCATCCCTACTCCAGTCACACGATCCTTCAGAAATCATTGTAATATTCTGATTTGTTGCTCAAAAAACATTTATTATTATTATGTTGAAAACACCTGAGTAGAATTTTTTCAGGTTTCTTTGATGAATAGAAAGAACAGCATTTATCTGAAATGGAAATCTTTTGTAACATTATAAATGTCTTTATCATCACTTTTGATAAACCTAAAGCATCTTTACTGAATAAAAGTATTAATTTCCATAATTTCTTGACTCCAAGCTTTTGTGGTATAGTGGTATGTTACAAAAGCTTTTTATTTCAGATAAACGCTGAACTTTGGATCTTTCAATTCATCAAATAATGAACGCAACTGTATTAAATATTGATAATAATAATAATAATAATAATAAATGTTTCTTGAACAGCAAATCAGCATATTAGAATGATTTCTGAAGGATCATGTGACATTAAAATTTGCTTTGATCACAGGAATGATTTACATTTTAATATATATTCAAATAGAAAGTATTATTATAAATAGTACAAATATGTCAAATTTTAACTGTTGTTCCTGCATTTTAGATCAAATTAATGCAGGCTTGTTAGGCAGAAGAGAATTCTTTTAAAAAACATAAAAATCTTACTGTTCAAAAACTTTTGACTGGTAGTGTAAAGCACTAATAAATGAATTATTTATCAAATAAATTAATTAGACGCACTTTTGATTATTAAAATGTTATGAAAACATTCACATAGAATCCAGAAAAATTTATGAAAAACAGAATTTGAAAAGGGGTCTTAAAATTTAAATTTTTGTTAAACTTTAATACTTTTTTTTAAATTTAACCATTAAAACAGAGTTTAGAAAAATTCAAATGAAAAAAAATAAAACTGAATTTGAGAAAAAATAAAACGGATCTCATAGGGCCCTAATAACACAAGTGGCCAATGGCATATAATAAGAGTAGTTGAAATTCAAATGCCTCAATCATGTTGTGATTGTTGACCTGTTTTCTTTAATAATTCCTGACACAAGTTTAATTTTCTTCGGCCCTGGCCATTCAACACAATGACGTTCAAATGGTTAGAAGGTCCTGGTTCACTCAGATTGTAGTGCATGCTTCAGATCAAATAGAGGAACCTTTGCCATGTCGTGTCAAGTTGATCTTGACGCTCTTTCCATGTGCAAGTGTAATTTTACATTGCATGTGGGTTTGCGTTTGTTTACTAACAGGATTTATACACCGTATGGATTTCTACAGTAACTTATACACCGTTTGCGCAGCTAATGCTCTGTACGTATGAAAGGAACATAAACATATTTGCAGAGATTGCCCAGTTTCACTCTCTCACATAATTTCTTCACAATCTGTAGAGACTTTTAACTGCTTGTGATCACGAGGCAAAGTCAATTCCGACTCGTGAGTGTCTCTGCTGGCTGTTATTGTGATGTTTCTGGCTCTTTGGCCTTGACTGCTGCATGTACTTTGGCTGAGTGAACCTCTTTTCTTCAATTCAACACACGCCGTCACCGATGCTGTCATGCCATGTTGGACTTTCTCTAGGCATCTTGATAGAGTACAGCCTTAATAACCAGTGAATGCTTGTGGAGCAAGTGAATCCTATCGCTCTGTCATTTTTTGACATGGGTCAGACGTCCAGAGAATGAGCTTGTGATACTCTTGTATTTTTTCTGCTGATGTTGAACTTGAAACTGACGTATGTATATGTAAAACAGAAATATAGAAAATATCTTGCATGGTATCATTCTATGAAACATAGCTGATATTATCTTTATAACAAGTATCTTTTATCAGCATTTTATACTCCTTTGTTTACTGTTTTATATCTAGGCATTGAATCTTGTGTTCAAAAAAACAGACAGACAGACACAGACGTATATACTATATCTTTACTGATTGTAGGGTTTCTGTATCTTATCTCTGTTTAAATGTGTTTTATTTTGCGTGTAAGTCTCTCCTGGGTTACACTGTGGTTATTTGATATACTTATTTTTTTTTTTCTTTTGTATTTTGTCAACTTGTGGCATGACTTTGAAATAAAAGATCAAAAACCTCGCTGCAGTTTTTCATTGAGTTGCACCACACATCTGGATTGTTTTTCTATTTTTTTTTTCTATTTTAAGAGAGATTTTTTCCCCATCTTATTGATGCTCTATTATTCCACTTAATCCAGTCAAATTCCATTTTATTGTCTTAATCTATTTAGCGGTTTTTATGTTTTGTGATGGATGTTTAATGGTGTGAAGATTTTATTTTATTTTATAGCCCTTTTTTACCTTTTTGTTTTGTTTTGTCTCCTTATGTCACCTCACTGATGGTCCACTATTATTTTATTTTGTTTTGTTTTGTTTTGTTATTTCATTTTATTAAAATAAACCTAACTGTATTTATTATTTTACCTTTGTTTTGTTTTGTTTTGTTTTATTCTGTTCACCCCACTGATGTTCCACTGTCCCAATTAAATTGGTCAAATTGCATATTTTATTTTATTTTATTTTATTTTATTTGCCCTTATTATTTTACTGTTTTGTTTTGTTTTCTTATGTCACCTCACTGATGGTCCACTATTATTTTATTTTATTTTGTTTTATGTTATTTTATTTTATTAAAATAAACCTAACTGTATTTATTATTTTACCTTTGTTTTGTTTTGTTTTGTTTTTTTTTCTGTTCACCTCACTGATGCTCCACTGTTCCAGTTAAATTGGTCAAATTGCATATTTTATTTTATTTTATTTTATTTTATTATTTTATTAACCCTAACTCTATTTAATTATTTAAACTATTTAATTACATATATTTTATTTTATTTTATTTTAATAAAACAACTTTAACACCAGGCTTGTGCACAATTCAGAATTTCAGAATTGGCCGCCATTCAATTCATGAGTTGGAATTTGAATTGAATTGACTCCGCCCCACAGGAAGTTGAATTTGAATTGGAGTTGGAATGACAGGAAGTGGAATTAAATTCATGGCAATTCAAAGACATTCCACACAGTCATACAACAGAAAGAATGTGTTGAATCTCACATGCAATTACATTAATTTTGTAATTTAATAGCATAATTTCATTACACATAACTAGTCACTCCTCAACCCTGCATACATTTAGTTCCAACATATAGATAATGATGAAATTCTTCAAATAAATTACTCCCTCAATGTTTGATTCGTTTTGTTCAAAATGTTATTTTCATTTCAAAGTAATCAAATAACACAATGTAATCTGTGCAAGTAGTTCAAACTAATATCATTTATAGAATATGTAATGAAATCATATCTGACATATATTGTAAAGCTTCATTGTTTAACACTTCACTTATGTATATGAATTTCTTTGAATTTGTATAGAATTGCAATTCTGCTTCCTTTAATTCAAATTCGAATTGTAATTCTAGATCCTGTTTTTGACATCAATTCAAATTCAATTCAAATTCAAGAATTGAATTGGAATATAGGAGTCATTCTCAATTCAATTCTGAATTGTGCACAAGCCTGTTTAACTCTATTTAATTATTTTAACTTTGTTTTGTTTCGTTTTGTTCACCTCACTGATACTCCACTATTCCAGTTAATGTGGTCAAATTACATATAATAACATTTATTTTATTTTATTTTATTTTATTTGAATAAAACCACTCTAACTCTATTTAATTATTTTAACTTTGTTTTGTTTCATTTTGTTCACCTCACTGATGCTCCACTATTCCAGTTAATGTGGTCAAATTACACTTTTATTTTATTTTTTGTTTTCTATTTTCTAATTTCTACCTACTGATACTCCACTATTCCAGTTAACTTGGTCAAAATACATATATAATAACATTTATTTTATTTTATTTTATTTTAATAAAACCACTCTAACTCTATTTAATTATTTTAACTTTGTTTTGTTTCTTTTTTTTTCACCTCACTGATGCTCCACTATTCCAGTTAATTTTGCCAATTTACACTTTTATTTTATTTTATTTATTTTTTATTTTATTTTATTTTAATAAAACCACTCTAACTTTATTTATTTTAACTTTGTTTTATTTTGTTTTGTTCACCTCACTGATTCTCCACTATTTCAGTTAACGTGGTCAAATTACATACATTTCATTTTATTTTATTTTAATAAAACAACTCTAACTCTATTTAATTATTTTAGCTTTGTTTTGGTTCATTTTGTTCACCTCACTGATGCTCCACTATTCCAGTTAACTTGGTCGAATGACATATTTTATTGTAAAAAAAAATAAAACCCTAACTCTATTTAATTATATTTGTTGTGGTGTTTTTTGTTTTGTTTTGTTTTTTGACATTGCAACATGAAGGTGAGTAAATAATGTATTTTAATGAATGTTTTGTATGTTTTGATTCTGAGAAATCAATGATGTAAGTGTGGGAAAAAGTAATAGATTCATTCAAATTTAATGCAAATTGAACCTCCCAATTTCACTTTCGAATCTTTTAACATGTTTCTTCTTTATATTTGATTGGAAAAATGTCAGGAAAACTCAATATGATAATCTAATATTAAACATGTTTTCAACCTATTAAAGTGGCCTTGACCATTAAGAATTTACTGTATTATTTTAATCACTTTGACTAGTTATTTAAAGATGTTGTACACTTTGGATTTAAGCCATTTGCATTTAAACTTTACAATCATTGAATCAGACACACCCCGCATCCATTTATAGATACAAAAGCCTGACCTTTTCATGTTCAGTTTGCAGAGGAGCTTGAGGCAAGAAAGAGTAACAGGAAACTAGCGGCCATGTACTTCAGATGAAGTGACCAGCAGACCTTTGTGTCAAACCCTTCCCTCCCCCACAGTGACCGCTCGCTGCGAACCCCGCCTCCCTCTAAGCTGGATCAGGAGTGCCATTGAAGGAGACGCTGAATGCTGCCACTGCTCTCCTGCTGCATTACCCAGCATCCCACAGCAACAGGTAGTCCACAGTAGGATATACGTTAGAGAACGAGTGACTGTGGAAGAGTGATATAATTTACACCTGTCAGTCAACAGACTGCAGATCAGCTCTTGGACCTGGACGTGTGGACATACATAACACCTAAAGACAGAAGGACGGATAGATAGAGCTGCAGGGGATAGAAGAAGAACGTAAGACAAACACTTGAGTCACTGTGAGGTGGGTAAGTGTTCATACTCAGGGCTTAGCCGTCCAGCACCTCATGCTCTTTTAAGGCTTTATGGAAAGCTACTTACTGCTGACTGTTTTCTGCTCTGCCGCACTCTGTACCAGGCCTCAGGAGGAACCGTTTATGCCTTACTATAGTTAGCTGAGAGTGAGTGTTATTTTACTGTCAGTGGATATTAACAAGATTTTAGGGTTGTGAAATAACAGAAGCAAAAACTTTTTCAAGGGGATGCCCATTTTCCACAAGTTGGTATGATTCTTTAGGGTCTTTATGAAATGTCTGAATCATACTTTAGTTAAAATTTCTCAATGGTCGTGTAAAACAACACCTTTTTTAACTTGTCAAAACAGCTCTATTACAGCGAGCCGTTTCGGTGCATGACTCTTTAAATGATAATTAAGTTACTGCTCACTCCGCCCCCTTCTTCTGTTTTTTGTGTTTTTGGTGGCGCATTAACGTCAAAAACAAAATTTTATTTTAACTTTTTGTTGTTTTGTGTTTTTTTGTTATTGTTAGTTGTTTTGTTTTTTGTTTAGTTTTGTGCACTGGGATGGTGTGAAGAATAGTTTTTCTTTATTTTTTCACCTCACTGATGCTCTGTTATTCCAGTTAATTTTATTTCATTTTATTATAATTAATTTAAAAAAAACATTTTTTTAAGTAATTCTAAGTCTATTTAATTATTTGAACTTTTTTTGTAAACTTTTTGTTGTTTTGTTTTCGTTTTGTTTTGTGCACCGGGATGTTTGATGGTGTGAAGAAGAGTTTTTCTTTATTTTCTTACCTCACTGATGCTCCGTTATTCTAGTTAACTTGGTCAAATGACATTTTTTAATTTAATTGTATTTAATTGTATTATAATTCATTTTATTTTATTTAATGTATTTATTTTTCGTTTTTTTATTTTATTAAAATAATCCTAACTCTGTTTAATTATTTGAACTTTTTTTGTAAACTTCTTGTTGTTTTGTTTTTGCTTTTTGTTTTGTGCAACAGGATGTTTGATGGTGTGAAGAATAGTTTTTCTTTATTTTCTACTTACTGCTGACTGTTCTCTGCTCTGCAGGCCTCAGGAAGAACCGTTTATGCCTTACTATAGTTAGCTGAGACTAAATGTTATTGTCACTGTCAGTGGATATTAGAGACAAGATTTTAGGGTTGTAAAATAACAGAAGTAAGCAAAAACTTTTTTAAGGGAAGTTGGTATGATTCTTTAGGGTCTTCATGAAATGTTTGGAACATACTTGGGTTTAAATTCCTCAATGATTGTATAAAACAACACCTTTTTAACTTGTCAAAAACAGCTCTATTACAGCGAGCCGTTCCAGTGCATGACTCTTTAAATGATAATTAAGCTACTGCTCACTCCGACCCCTTCTTCTGTTTTTTGTGGTTTTGGTGGCGCATTAACGTCAAAAACAAAATTTTAACTTTTTGTCATCTTTTTTGGTGTTTTGTGCACCAGGACATTTGATGGTGTGGAGAAGAATTTTTCTTTATTTTCTCACCTCACTGAAACTTGTTTATTCCAGTTAACTTGGTCAAATTACATTTTTTAAATTTTATTAATTTTATTATAATTTGTTAAAATTATAATTTTTTTAATTCTTCATTATTTTATTTTATTAAAATAATCCTAACTCTGTTTAATTATTTGAACTTTTTTTTGTAAACTTTTTGTTGTTTTGCTTTTTGTTTTGTGCACCGGCTGGTGTGAAGAAGAGTTTTTCTTTATTTTCTCACCTCATTGATGCTCCGTTATTCCAGTTAACTTGGTCCAATTACATTTTTTTTTTTTTTTATTAATTTTTTTATTTTATTTAATATTTAGTTAGTTTTTATTTTTATTTTTATTTTTTATTTTTATAATCCTAACTCTGTTTAATTATTTGGATTTTTCTTTGTAAACTTTTTGTTGTTTTGCTTTTTGTTTTGTGCACCGGCTGGTGTGAAGAGGAGTTTTTCTTTATTTTCTCACCTCACTGATGCTCCGTTATTCCAGTTAACTTGGTCCAATTACATTTTTTTTTATTTTTTTTATTTTTTTTTTATTTTATTACATTTTTTAATTTAATTTATTATTTAGTTTATAGTTTTTTTTTTTTTTATTAAAATAATCCTAACTCTGTTTAATTATTTGAACTTTTTTTGTAAACTTTTTGTTGTTTTGTTTTTTGCTTTTTGTTTTGTGCAACAGGATGTTTGATGGTGTAAAAAGGAGTTTTTCTGGTTTCTGCTCTGCCACACTCTGTACCAGGCCTCAGGAGGAACCATTATGCCTTATTATAGTTAGCTGAGAGCGAGTTGTGAAATAACAGAAGCAAAAATCTTTTTTAAAGGGGACGTTGGATGCCCATTTTTCACAAGCTGGTATAATTCTTCATGGTCTTTATGAAATGTCTGCATTTTGATTAAAATTCCTCAATACTCGTGTAAAACAACTCCTTTTTTACCATATCAAAAACAGCTCTGTTCACAGTGACACGTTCTGGTGCATGCCTCTTTAAATGATAATGAGCTGCTGCTGACTCCGCCCCCTCTTTTGTTTTTGTGTATTTGGTGGCACGTTACCATCAAAAACAAAACTTATCCACTGCATCCTCAGTTGCTCTGATATTGAAAGAAAATGAAGACTCTTATGTTCACTTTTATATCCAACTACAAAACACCTGCGCTGCTTACGAGACGTTGTTGCTAAAGCTGCTCGAGCGTGGAGAAAACGGCAGACAGCATACAACTGGCTGAGGGCGGAAATATGCTAATACAGGACAATACATCAGCTGTTATGGGCTGGGCTAGAGCAATATGATGTCATAATGCGCATAAAATCAAAACGGCTTGATAAGTGAGACTGTTCAGGTTTTTTAGGGATTATAAAGAAGGGGTGAAGGGATTTTTATTATTATAGGGTGGTTGTGTCCGCACACTGCTAAGACATGTCCCAATGTCCCCTTTTATTGTTTTGTCTCTTTACTTTTCTTTTACTGGAGAAGCCAAACTGTGTAATAATTCTAAGACCTCACAGAGAACATCTTATTTTATTTAACTTTTTGTTGTTTTGTTGTATTCAAATATCTTGAAATAATTTAAGATGAATGAACTATTTTAAGGTATTTTTACCCCATTGGAAAATAGATTATTTTTTTTATTAGATATTATAGATTATTATTTAGACTGTAATTTAGCAAGATTTATGCTTAAAACAAGAATAAACAGCCTGTAAAGTGAGAAACATTTAAGTATCAATTTAAGTCTCACACCAGTTTCCTCAAATAAGTTTACATTATTGGGATATTTATTATAATAATGCATATAAGGATATTTAGATATACTGGAAAACAAGACAAAAATAACCATTATTATTATTATTATATTGTTTTTATTCATTTTAATTCCTTTTAGTTTTGACAGTCAATTAAAAAACATTAACTAATTAATCACACATCTGAAATTAACTGCAATTAATACCACCTCACATTAAGGTTTTTAGCTATACTCTGCAATAGTATTGCAATAATTTCACAGTAAATATTCAAATTAATGTAGAAACAACATAAAGACAGTATATTTTTAATGTTTGTTTAATAACATCTTTTTTATGACTGAAGGCAAGTATCACTGATACCAATACTACTCATGTCTCTATGAAAGTATTTTTTTCCCTAATATTTACCCTTTGACTTTAGCCGTTCTACATTATAGTATAATTGAGAGTTATTAATTTTACCAGTATAACTAATAGCTAATTTTGACAGCACTATAGTTTCAACAGTTTGAAAGCTTATTGAGCCGAAACGCGTAGATCTACTCTTTTAACTTTTTAAAAAGATTTAGCCCATTGAATTAAAGGCTTTTTACTTCAAGAGTGCCTTGGGGTACTTCATCTTCTTAGTTTGAAAACTGTTTTATAGTCATTCTCGTGCGGTTGTGGATGGAAAGAAAGATTTTGAAGCGAGAGCTGAATTGCTTTGACATGCTGCTGCTTTGACACAGACTCTAGGCTGACAGACATAGAGGATGTGAGTGTGTTAATCTGCCTCTGGCACTCAGTGAAGTGCTGGATAAACCAGTAAAGAGTTTAGAGGGGCACAAGATTTAAGACCTTTAGTGAGTCTTGGCCCGGGGCAAACGACCGCTTATGAAACAAGCCACATAAACATCTGACCTATAAGTCTAGAAAAACATGAGCAATATTAAGAGAAGGCGTTCATTGGTTATTTAACACTTTACTGTTAAGTTATTCACTGGTTTTAGGAGCAGCATATTAATATGCATCCTGCACTACCAGTCAAAAGGTTTTTTTTAATGAATAGGAAGTTCAGAAGAACAACATTTATCTGAAATAGATATCTTTTGTAACATTATAAATGTCTTTACTATCACTTTTGATCAATTTAAAGCATCCTTGCTAAATAAAAGTATTAATTTCTATAATTTTGTTACAAAGACCCCAGGCATTTGAATGGTACAATGTTACAAAAGCTTTTTATTTTAGATAAATGCTAATCTTTTGATCTTTCTATTCATCAAAGAGTCGTGAAAAATGTACTCAATTGTTTTAAATATTGATAATAATAATAATAACAACAAATGATTTCCGAAGGATCATGTGACACTGAAGACTGGAGTAATGATGCTGATAATAGAGCTTTAATCACAGGAATAAATTTAATTTTAAAATATATTCAAACAGAAAAAAAGTTATTTTAAATAGTAAAAATCATTTCAAAATTGTACTGTTTTCACTGTACTTTGGATCAAATAAATGCAGGCTTGGTAAGCAAAAGAGATTTCTTTAAAAAACATTCAAAATCATACTGTTCAAAAACTTTTGACTGGTAGTGTATGTACTCCTTAAAATGTGTTTGTGGCATTAAACTGATCCTACAAAGTGTGATATTAGGTGAGAAAAGTCAGATAGTTTGTGATCAATATTCTCTTTTAATGTGCTAGAACAATATACTAGGAGGTTTTTAATTTTGGCAGATACCTAGTGTGTAGATATTTTCTAGTTTTCTACAGAAACATTCTCTAGTTTTTAGTTTTGTATTTCCTAATAAGTGTAGCATAGCTAGTAACTAGTTTAATTACTTAAAGTATGGGTAGCTTGGCAGGCTACAGTTTTCAAGTAGCTTCCCTAACATACAAAAGTGCATACAATTTATAGTCTTTTGAATAGAGTGCTGCAGTGTTGTATTTTGTTGGCTATCCTGAAAATTAGCATCACCCTGGTTCCCTCAGAAAAACCCCAATAGGCTTTTTAGGGGTTCAAGCGCGTATTGTAATTATTAGAAGGGCCAAGGATCAGAAATCTCCATGAAAAACTGATCAGACAGACCAAAATCGTAAGACGTAGAGACTTGAAACTTGGAGGGAAGGTGTGACTTACACAGTCTACAACGTCACCAAAGCTCACCCCAATTGGCCTGATGGGGCGCAAAAGCGATCAAAAGTATAAAATCGTTCATAACTCCTAAACTGTCACAAGCTCAAGTGTTTTATTGGAATATTTGGCTCATGACAGACCAAATCCATGTGATCATGATCCATTCAATGGCGAAAGGTATTTTGGATTTTTTGAAAAACCTACTTTTGCAAACTAGGTTTTTTACCCGACTGGAACTGAACCAGTGCAGAAAGATTCTCTAGAGAGTGAATATTAATAAATAACCAAAAAAACTTTTAACTCACCATCGCAAAGGGAAGCCGAAACTTCCGAAAGGGCCAATGCCACTTTGACTAAAACGGCTATAACTTTTGAACACAATGAGATATCATCACCAAACTCAGAACACTTTAAGAAAAACGCATTAGTGGCACTATAATTAATAAATAAAAAAACATAAAAATCACTAACTACACAACCATTAGTCCAATCCTCTCATCATTTCTAGACCATTTGTCATATACTCTTGTAGTCTCTTATATCATTGGAATCATTGGCATAAGTCAAACAAAATCTCCAGTTTCATTTCTGGTGTTTTTCCACCATTTAGATTTTTTTACAAACCCTAATTTTGTAAACTAGTCCTAGGTTTTACACTAAATCTCAACCAAACCGTGCCAGTACAATTCTCAGGGCTCCCTTTGTCAATAATTATCAAAAAATGGGGACTTTGATATTTGGTTAGCTAAAACAGGGTCATTTTCACAATGTGCATGGTCAAATCTAGCCTAAAAAATGAATCATTGATTTAGGAGGTTACAGGCTTTCTAAATAGTATGTAATATATTTTTTCATGTGTGCCTAAATGCCTTAAAGCACTTAAACCCTGATAATCACCATATTTTCATTGGCTTTTGTATTATTGCAGAAAATAAGCTCTGTTAGGGGCCGATCACACCGAACGCGTCTTTTAGGTCTAAAAGTGCTCTAAAATCTTTGGTTTTTGCTGTTAAGTAAACTGTCATATTAGCAGAAACCCTAAAAAATACGGCTCCGGGTTACCCACGACAGACACCAAAAGTTTCTCCTCCATTTCTTGCAGTCTCCGGACTTTTTAAGCAACGGTAAACTTCCGTCACCACAACAGAAGGCCCGCCTCTCCATTCATTCGATTGGACAATGGAAAAAAACGTGAATGACGTTGGGCGTTGGGTTTTTCCGCTCAGAGTTGATTTTTTTTTTTCAACTTCAGGCGCTCAGAGCGCTTCTGCAAAAACGCGAGGCGCCCAGGGCGCATAAGCAGCGAGCAGAACGCTCACTGCCAACAGAAAACCATTAAAAAGAGGCGCCTCTCACTCTAAAAACGCGTTCAGTGTGATCGCGGCCTCACGGTGCGTTCACACTACAGCGTCAAATCCGCGCTCAGTGCTGCTGGAAACGCTACAACGCCACTGCTTTGGGGAGTGTCTAATTTAGGGCTGAGCACACCTCTGAAAAACAATGTTCACACCCTATTTATGTTCCATTGTCTTCTTTTAACTGAGGTTCGAAAACTAAACTGTAGCATATAATGAAAACATGCAAAGTACATTTACTTTTGCTTGACTTTTTCAATAATATGTGTTTTCAGCTCAGTAATCCACCAGTTTCAGAAACACGCGTCATAATCTTGCCTTGCCTACTCTTCACATCGATTGGTTGTCGCCGGCGTTTTGCGCTCGAAATTTGCATAAAGTTGAGGAATGTCCAACCTTTTGACGCTCTCAGCTACTCTCAACGCGTTCTTCGCGCCGCTTCCAATCCCAAAATGCACCACGCGACCGTTTACGCTCAACTTCCACATGAATGAATTGAAAACGCTCGCTTCGCCCTGCTCGCTACGTGCCAGTGTGAACGCACCGTCACTCTTAAAAATCTATGTTTTGATTTAAAATATTTTTTTTTTCTGCAAGTTTGAGTTAAAATAATTAGTAAGAATCTTTACAAACATAATAAAACGGTGAAATTGGACTAGAGAGTTTATGCATTCAGAGTCATGACGTTGTCAAACCTCTGTAATCGCATTTAGCCTCTTTGTTAGCGACCACCCTTTTGAAGACAAGAAAAAGCTTCAAGTGTTCACAAGTGGGTATTATTGATGTTTTTATGTTTATGTTTGTATGTAATTATGTAGAATAAAATGTGAAAATATCAAGCTTGTATTGACCACAGGCATTTAATCAAAAACCCATTCAGAAAACCCTTTTGACCACAGAGCAGTTCAGTGTTTGACCATGTGACGCACTGACATACTGTCGGTCTCTCAGTGTTTGTAAAACTCAAATTAGAAAAAGCCAAGTGCATCTACTGACTTGCATCTATAACTCTACATTAGTTTATTTAGGTATTGTACCACTTTTCCAAATTTAACGAATATCACATTTTTAACAACAAAAATTTGTCTTTATATTATGCTTAATCTATGTGATTAACATCCATGCTAATCTTCTTATTGAGTGTGCCATGAGGACAGCACATGAGGAAACACATGCCTCAGTCTCACTTCCCAAATTACACTGTCACATCCAACCTGATAATAGTGACAGGGACCTATCAAGCTCTAAAAATAGATCTGGAGGCGGCTAAGCCAGGTGTTTTTTATGATGTCGGCTCATGACACAGGTGAAGGTGTAACCAGTTATGCAGTGTTGAAAGACAAAACTATGCATAAGGAAATGATTCAGCTGGAATATTCAAATGACTGTTTGCTTAGTGGCGAGCTTATCCAGAGGAATCTGTGTAAGCTCCTAAAGACTCCCTGCCACTGCTCACCTGACCTGCACTGGGCCACATGGGTCCTGCTCCGCTTAACCCTAGGGAGCCTGTAGCATTGAATCGGTCACTTTATTATGTAATATATAATCTTTCGTATTGATGTGTCCACTCAGGACAGTGTAGCTGTTTCTTATGTGAGCTATAAGTGGGGTCAAGAAGACTTAGTCCTTTATCAAATGTACTTTGTGGTTATTATTACATTTAGTAAACCTTATCCTGTTTTTTTAGTCAACTAACCCCAGGTTTCACAGACTAAAATCTAAGTCTGAGCTGTTTCAACTGAAAGAAACTTGCACTGATCAATCTTAAAATATATCAGTGCCTTTGTTTTGTTTCAAGATGCACAAAACAGTAATGGTTTTTTTTTTCGAAGGCATGCTTATAATAAGTGCTTAAATGTCCTAATTGAACTAAAATAGTTGAGATCTAATGACAGAACACAGACTGGCTGAATGGCTCTTTCATTTAAGCCAGCCATTTCACATGGAGGTCATTACACTTCACCTTACTTGTTTGTCTGTGTTTTTCAGATCATCGTCTGCGTTTCCATAATGAAAAGCAAGCACGTGGTTGCCAGATTGCAAAATTAAACACAACACGAGGCAGAAAAGGTCTAACAGGTTTAAAAAAGGTTTAAAAAAGGTTTAACAGAGAAGTTCAGATTTAAGGATTTGAATTTGTATATCTGGCAACCGCACACATGAAAGCTCTAATAGTAGAGGCACATATAGCAGTCCAAAATATAATTTGTCTCCATTTTTCGATGAAAATAAAAAAAAAAGATTTTTATGGAAGTCTATTTCTGTCACTGAATAAAAAGTTATTGTGACTTTTCATCTCAAAATTCAGACTTTTTCTCTCAGAATTGCATGATACAATTTTGCAATTCTGACTTTTTTTCTCATAATTCTGAGAAATAAACTTGCAATTCAACTTTTTTTTTTTTATTTGCATCATATAAACACAATTGCAGTTAAAAAGTCAGCATTATGAATTCCGTGATATAAAGACAATTGTGCTAAATAAAATCAATTCTGACTTTTTCTTGCAAATGCAAATTCTGAAGAAAAAGTCTCCAAATTCTGAGAAAAAAAGTCAGAATTGTGAGTTTGTATCACGCACGAGTTTGCATACCTTTTTTTTTTTTCAGAATTGCGTGATATAAACTCACAATTGCGAGTTATAAAGTCAGAATTGCAAGACACAAAGTCAAAATTCTGATTTTTTTTTCTCAGAATTGTGTGATATAAACTCACAATTGTGAGTTATAAAGTCTAATTTTGAGGGGGGAAAAGATTGATATGTTCTCAGAATTGCAAGTTAAGCATCTCATAATTCTTATTTAATAACTCACAATTGCATCTTATAAAGTTAGAATTGTGAGAGAAAAGAAGTCAGTTCTGAATTCATTTCTTAGAATTGGAGTTTATTTCTCAGTTTCTCTGAGTTTCTGACTTAATACAATAGTTTATATCATGCAATTATGAGAAATTAAGGTCAGAATTGGGAGTTTATATCTCACAATTGTGGCTTTATAACTTGCAGTTGTGAGTTTATACCATGCAATTCTGATTTCATACTCAGAATTGAGTGTTTATGTCTCACAATTCTAAGAAAAACAGCCAAATTGTGAGATGCAAACTCGCAATTGCAAGAAAAAAGTCAGAAATGTGAGATAAATAGTTGCAAGTGGCAGAAATGGGCTTCAGTCGATTTTTTTGTATAGTTTATATTTTTTTAAATACATTTTAGTGTTGTCTTTTATCATCAAAGATATTGTATGTTGCTATAGTCAGAGTTATCATTTATTGACCTTGTTGTTATCTCGCCATCATCTCGTCATAGTGTTAATTTCATTTTGTTAATGAAATTAACACTACTTTACACAAAGGGTTAGTAAGTGATTTTTTTTTACACAAAATGCTAATTAAAACTCATGTTGTTTACATCTTGTGACTATGCTATTGAAATAGCAAAAATTAACTTCCATTATAAGTGCTTTACTGTAAACCTCAATCTTTTCTTCTGCTCAAAAGAAAAGGCTGTATACATGGTAGGCTGTAATTAATTTCTGTGATAATTAGCATTATGCCACAAATGCTGTAGATCAAGCTTAACTTGAACTGAATCCAGAACATGAAATATATTTCCTTAATGCAAGTTCTTTTATTCATTTATCATTAGGGGACTTGAAGATCAACAAGGGCTTCTAATTTTCTAAGGTTCGAGATCTGATTATTGTTAGTGATCAGACTTTCAACTGCATTCAAACAGCATTGAAAAGCGTACAAAACCCTGCCAATGCAGGGAAGGACTACAGAGTTATTTTTGAACATTGGCATTGGCATTTAATCATGTTGGTGAAAAGCTTTAGAGACGAGTCTGTGTGGGGTTGACAGTGCAAATTGTCCCTTTGACCTACTCTGCAGGCCAATTAACACAGTGCACAAGCTCATCTAAACTGTCTGTCTGCGCTGCTGACGGCTCCTTTAGCGATGTTATAATAGGGACAGTTATGTCATTGCTTCTCAATCATAGAAACGTTCAATCCATTAGCTTCTTCTTGTCATTGCAAGTGACTAATTCCAGTCCACAGTCTATTAGCCTTTAAATCATTGAGGGAGACTCATTGTCTTGTGGGTTTTATCCACTGTGCTTCATGCTGGTTGTAATGGCATGTAGTGTGTAAGGACTTGAGGGTGCTCTGCCTGAATAAAACTATTATTGGATCTCCTTCCACAGCTGTGTAATTATCCGCAGTAGCACAGGATGTTAATACATACATCAAGTATATTTGGTATCAGGCAGTTGCTTCAAGTAACTACAAGTGGTATATTATTTAAAGGAGTCATGAACTGAGAAATCGAAAATTCCCTTGATCTTTTAACGCACAGTGCCTTGCGAAAGTGTTCATACCCCTTCATTTTTTTTTTAGGTTTTACGTTGCTGCCTTATGTTAAACTGTTTTAAATTACTTTTTCCCACATCAAAATATATATTTAAAAAAACTGAAATAAGTATGTTCCATAAGTATTCATACCCTTAACGCAGTACTTAGCTGAAGCACCTTTACAACCTCAAGCTTTTTTGGGTATGATGCAACAAGATTTGCACATCAATGTTCGGCAAGTATCTGCCGTTCTCAAGCTCTGTCAGGTTTCTCCAGAAATGTTTGATTGGGTTCAAGCCCAGGTTCTGGCTGGGCCACTCAAGGACATTCACAGAGTTGCCTATAAGCCACGTTTGCTGTGTTCTTAGGGTCATTGTCCTGTTGGAAGGTAAACCTTCTGCCCTGTCTTAGTTTCTGAATGCTCTGGACTGGGTTAAGGCTATTTCAATATTTTGGTCCACTGAGCTTTTCTTCTACTCTGATGAGTCCCTCAGTCCCTGCCACTGAAAAACAGCCCCACAGCATGAGGCTGCTACCAGTGCACTTTACTTTTGGGATGGTACTCTACAGGTGATGAACAGAGCTGGTTTCCTTCAAAAATGATGCTTGGAATTGAGGTTCCTCAGACCAAAGAATTTTGTTTCTCACAGGGGTCTTGGGGTCCTATAGGTGCTTTTTTGCTAATTCCAAGTGCATTATATGATCATGAAGCTCAACCAGAGTGACCATCAGGTTCTTGGCCGGCACTCTAGCCAAGGCCCATCTTCATCAATTGCTCAGTTTGGTCAGGAGGCCAGCTCTAGGAAGAGTCCTGGTTGTTTCAAACTTCTACAAAAGACTACATGCTTCTGTAAACCTTTAATGCAGCAGAATTTTTTTCTGAACTCTTCCCTCTCATGTGTGTGCCTTTCCAAATCCATACCAATTCAATTGAATTTGCCACAGGGTAACTTCACTTGAAGTGGAGTAACATTTACAAGTGATATGAATGCTCCTGAGATAAATTTCAACTGTCCCAGATAAGGGTATGAATACTTATGAAATGGAATCATTTAAGTTTTTTTATTTTTACTTAATTTGCAAAGATGTTAAAAACCTTTTTTTTTTTTTTTTTGCAAATACTTATTTGACAGTAATTCACAAATAAATTGTTAAAAAATCATACAATGTGATTTCTGGATTTTTATTTTTAGATTCTGTCTCTCACAGTGGAAATGCACCTATGCTGAAAATTGTAGACACCTCCATGATTTCTAAGTAAGAAAACTTGCAAAATCACAGGGTGATCAAATACTTATTGACCTCACTGTAAGTTCCAGACCGTGTCAGTAAGAACTCAGCCCTTTTTTTTTTTTTTTACTTAATTTTACCTCAGATTCGTTTACAAACAAGGCACAATTCGACACAGGTTTTTTAGGAAGATTGAAACTAAAAGACAATGCTGTGCCACTATATTGGGTCTGTATGGTTGCTGTCACATAAGATTTGACAGATGGAAATAATAATAAACTACACCCCTCTATTTAAAATATTGTAATGTTTACTGGTACACAAGTAACTGTATGGACTTAGAAGAAAGACCTATTCCTGAAATGTGTTTATCTATAAAGTAGCGTTTAAAACATAGAAATTTTAGCTCATGGAACAGTCAATAATATTATTTCTGCTGATCTTTATGTGCTGTATGTTCGGTCTAGTCTGTCTGGGGCAGTGTCTACTTTGTAGTTTGACCCACATTGTTATTAGAATTAGCTCCTATGTGCTCTGCAAAGTTAGAGATGTTTTGCTCTTTAATATTCTGGGGATCAGAGGATCCTTACAACTAAAGCAAAATGTTCCTTCATTGTAATTTTAAATATGCCGCAACAGGGTCGTTTTAAAATTTATGATGCAGTGAGAATCTTTGATCAGATTCTAGGAAACGTGTCTTCAGAGTGCACTTACTCTATTCCGATATAGTCTCACAGGTTCTAACTTTTATTAAAAAGAGCTTAATATTTTATTTAATAATTGATTGCAAGTACTGGTGTGGAACGTGCTGCCACGTACAGTCTGTTACGTTCCTATAGATATATTTCTTCGTTTCATACAGTACAGTGGGTTTGACCTTTGCTTTGATCTTTTTTAATTTGATCTAACTTTACATTTAGTTTTTAATGATTTCTTGTTCTTTCCTCTTTATTTTCATCCTGTATAGGTCCTTCACATGGTGACTTCTAATGTCAAAACTCTAAACCAGAAACATGGTCATTCTGCAACAGGTATGCTCTTGCTCAATATTGAACTTCTTTACATGTTCACCCAAAAATGAAAACTCCACTTCCATTTCTTCCACAAACATGTTTGAGTTAATTGCTTTCTTTCTTTTGTTGAACACAAAAGAAGTTGTTTTGAAGAATATTGGTAACCAAACAGCTGCTGTAGCCATTGACATTCATAATATGGAAAATAATGCCATGAAAGTCCATAGTTACCATCAGCTGTTGGGTTACCAACGTTCTTCCAAATATCTTCTTTTGTGTTCAACAGAAGAAAGAAACTCATGCAGTTTGAACTATCCCTTAAAATGATTGTTTTTTTATGAATTCATAGGGGGACTATGTCTGGTTGGACCTTAGAACAGGCCGTGAGTTCGATGTCCATGTTGGCGCCGTGGTCAAACTCTGTGACTCGGGTCATATCCAGGTCTTGGATGATGAAGGAAAGGTGGGCCTTTAAGTCTGTACCACTCATAATAGCACCTAACGTGTGAGAAAATACCAGTTAGTGAATTATAAATGTTCTTTGTTTACCAATCAGAAAGGAGGCTTAATAGAATTGTTGAATTTTATATTTGTTTTATTAGTAATGAAATTTTCCCTCATATAGGAGCACCGGATCTCTCTTCAGAATGCTACAAACATCAAGCCCATGCATCCAACCTCCATTCATGGGGTGGAGGACATGATCCGTCTCGGGGACCTAAATGAAGCTGGTATCCTCAGAAATCTCCTGATCCGTTACAACGACAGGGTGATATATGTAAGCATGACTTTTAACATTTCTCTGTCTGCTGATGTTCATTTTATTACTGTGGAATCTAATAAGGCTGCTTGGGAAACTTCAAGATTGGGCTCAAAAATCATAATATTATTTGTCAAATATTGTGATCTAAGTTACAATATGAAAAACATTTAACATCTCACAATGCATTAAAAATGGCAACAGACTGTTGCATAATATTAAAGGAAACCTATTATGCCCCTTTTTACAAGATGTAATATAAGTCTTAGGTATCCCCAGAATGTGCCTGCGAAGATTCAGCTCAAAATACCCCACAAATCATTTATTATATCACTCTGAAAATGCCTGTCTTGAAAATAGGACTGTGCCTTTACAGCTCATAACTCAGATACTCTGCTAAAAACATGTTTAATTTTGCTTATCATGTCTATCGTGTTGAAATTATGTGTTTAAATGCATAATTGTTTAAACTTTTTCTGAGCGCACACATATGAAGCGAATGCACAGAAAGCAGATGTCAAGTTCTCTTTCATGTCGTATTGCACTTAAACACACAGGAGTTACAAAAACAGTCAGTTAAACAGCTGGGAAAGAAATTGCATGTTTATATTAGATCTGTGTGGCAGCAGCATGATATAAAGTAAATAAATCAATAGATGGTTTGCTTGAACTTTTGCCATTGCGTTAGAGCTGGTACACTGTTGTCGCTTGCGAAAAACACAATGGCAGTGCCGTGGCTGAAAATGTGCAGATTAAGGGGCAGTAATATTATAATAAGGTCCCCTTCCTATGTCACTAGAGAAGCGAAATCTGAGTGGCTTTTAACAAGCTTGGCTAAAAAGGCTTACCAAAACAAAGTTACTGGGTTGTACTTTTCACATTTACTTGGTAGATGCACCGGGGACCTGGTTATAGCACTTAAACATGGAAAAAGTTTGATTTTCTTGATATGTCACCTTTAACCAATAGCCATATTCATATTTAGGGCTTATTTGATCAAGTTCATGTCGCTGTTTTTCTCACTGAATATCTTAATGAAGAATTAAATCAGATTATTTAAGTAAAATGGGTCAAAAAAAACAGCAAAATACTGATTTGTCATCTTATATTGCAGATGACATTGGCTTGTTGCTGCTTTGTGTTAATTCTAAGCTGCTGAAATACATTTTTTAAAGACTTTATGCTTCAAAGCTTGTTCATTCAGAAAAATAGACTCTAGTTAGAACATTGGCATTGATTTATGGCTTTACAATGAATGGAGAGCAGAACATTTTACCTGCATTGTAGCATTCGCAGAATGTGAAATCAGGGCATGTGTTTTCATTCTGTAAAAAGATTGAGAGAAACAAAATGAATGATTTGTTTTGGTCTCTAGATGGTATAGCTTTTTTGCTCATTGTTTTTTGTTTCAGGCTGCAGATCAAATTGGCTTCGTGAAATATGACCTTTTAGTTTGTTTCGCCAATGAATCCCCTTTAGCCGTTCTCACCACTAGAATACCTAATATGTAATGCATTGTAACTTTATCACAGGCTTTTAAAATGATGCTTAAATCAGTTCAATCGCTTGGCACAGGCGAAATGTGCTATTGTCGGGTCATTCCTCTTTTCATGAGGTACACCGCTGCTATAGCTCATTTGTATGGAAATGTGTTTAGTGCACATAGCTACTTAGATTTATTTACTTTTTGCTTATCTAACTAGAATGTTGAAGGCTTTTCAATCTTCAGTTTCTTCTCACTTGCTGTTTTTTGATGGTATAAAGCACGTCAGCACTAATGTTTAGTGAATTGGACGGTCTAACTGATTCATAAAGCCCACCAAAACTGTGCTTTGTTTAAATTTGTGGTTTGATTGGATGAAAGATATACATTTCAGTGATGTTTTTTAACTGAGCAAAAGAGCTAAAACATGGAGATTCTGTCGTGATATCAGTTTGACAGTTTGAAAGAGGAAATGCATATATTGCAAATGTATTTTTATTTACATCTGCGACTGCATCCATTTTAATTGCAGTCTGTGAGCATTCAATTATCTTAAAATAATATATTTCAGACTTACACGGGATCAATCCTGGTTGCGGTGAATCCATACCAGCTCCTGCCCATCTACACCCCTGATCAGATCCGCCTCTACACAAACAAAAAGTTTGGAGAGATGCCGCCACACATCTTTGGCATTGCAGACAACTGCTACTTCAGTATGCAAAGAAACAACAAGGACCAATGTTGCATTATCAGGTAAATCACAGCCTGTATCATTTTAGGGTTAGTTTAATTGTTTAACAAAATGTAATTTACTGATTACTGCCCATAACTGTGTTGACTATGTGCGTGTTCAGTGGTGAATCTGGAGCTGGGAAGACGGAGAGCACCAAGCTCATCTTACAGTTCCTGGCAGCTATCAGTGGCCAACACTCCTGGATTGAGCAGCAGGTTCTGGAGGCCAACCCGATTTTAGAAGGTCAGGAAGATCATCTCTAAACTTAATGACATAAACCCTACCCATCTGACACTGACCTAATGATTGTCAGCGGCAGTTTCAGTGCCAGGTTACATCACAGTGCTGTAATCTGCTCTACACGCTATTGGTAAAGGAGCATTCACACTGAATGCAACCGGACATAATCAATTTTGATTTCAAGTGGCTTGTTACCTCCAGCAATTTAATCACTGTCGGTGTGAACAGGACTTAACACTTCTTGTTTCTGTACCGTATCAGTACTTATGGAATAATGCCCAGATTGCCAAGCTTTAGGCTTTGAGCCAAAACTCAGGCTGTTTGTTTACCAAAATGGTAATTCTTTAAAACCACCAATAAACATTGCCTGGAAGTGCTTTCTGCTGCAATCCTGGGCCATTCCTCACCTGAAAAAGCTTTCAGATCACTCATAATCTTTGGTTTTTACTTTGCCACTGCTTGCTTCAAATTCAACCATGTATTTTCAGTGAGAATTAAATGTGCAAACTGAACAGGCCACTTAAAAACATTCTATGACTGATTCCTGAACCAAGCGTAAGTAGATTTGAATGTATACTTTGGGATGATTGTCCAGCAGGAAAGTCCATTGATTATTAGCTTCAGACTTTGCACAAAAGGCATCACAATGTTTGCCAAACTGGTCTGATACTTTAATAAATCAATGATATCCTTTGTATGGTCATGTTTTCCACTTCCTGCTACAGTAAAACAACCCCATAGCAGGACTGGCCCACCTCCATGTTTGATGATGGAGATGGTGTTCTTCTGCGTATAAGCTTGGTCTTTTTTGCACCAGACGTACCTCTGATCCATACATCCAAAAAGTTCCAGTTTGGACACATCACTCCATAAAACATTCTTTCAGAACTCCACAGGTCTATCCAAATGAATTTTGGCATGTTCAAGTCAGCCTTTTTGTTCTTCTTGGTCAAGAGTGGTATTCAGCAAGATTCCTCAGCATGAAGACCATACTAGTCTAGTGTTTATCTTATTCAGAATACGGCTGCCAGTTGTGTCTCTAGGGACATGTAATGTCTTAGAAATCTTCGTGTAGTTTTAGACTTTCTAATAGAGCAAACAATTTCTTCTCTATTGATTTTGTGTGAGCTTTGATGACTTTACAATATTTGCAAATCACCTTCAGCACACGAATGGGCCAAGAGTATACAATGTGTAACACCCCAAGCTAATTCCATTTTTAATAATTAAGCCTAAAAGGCTTAAGACAATTTTTTAAGACAATTTAAAACAAGTGATTTATACACTTTTTAATGTTATATTTTGTAATATTGTTTTACTTTTGTACTACAATTTTTTTTCTCATCCAATATTCTGAGTAGACACTGCCTCCCTTGCCCCCTTGGAAACCTTGAAATCAGAAATTTGTTCAACCGTTTATAAAAGTCAGGGCTTTGCTGTTCTTCTATGTCTTTAATAAATTTCTAACACCATGGGATTGAGATTTTTTCCTGTGTTCACCCTGTTCCCACAGCATTTGGTAATGCCAAGACCATACGCAATGACAACTCCAGCCGGTTTGGGAAATACGTTGACATTCACTTCAACAAGCGGGGAGCTATCGAGGGGGCAAAGATCGAGCAGTACCTGCTAGAGAAATCGAGAGTTTGCCGACAGGTGAGAGGATAGGCAGAATGTGTCCCAGTCTGAGTATCTTTATCATGCTACTAATTATGGTAAAGTGATTATATTTAACTGTTTTTGTAGGCAGCCGATGAGAGGAACTACCATATATTCTACTGTATGCTGGCAGGCATGAGCCCTGATCAGAAGACTAAATTAGGCCTGGGTCTGGCCACAGACTACAATTATCTTACTATGGTGAGGGCCTGTGATTTTATCAGCACATACTAATGCACTTTTAAGCATTTTCTCGTACATTATGAAAGCATTTGAAAAGACCCTTTCCATTACAGGAATAGTTCACCCATCATTTGAACATTATGGAACACAAAATGTAGTTATTTTGAAGAATATTTAATGCTCCGATGACAAAATAACTGGCATACAATTGTTATGAATGTGGCCCATATTGTACACCATATTCCAAGACTTCTGAAGTGATATTGACTACTTTATGATACTTTAATTGAGATTTTTGTCATTTTGGAGCTTGACAGTGCAAATTCCCATTCACATTCATTATGTGGAAACAAGCAGCCCGGACATTCTTCAGAATTTCTTCTTTTGTCTTCCACTAAAAAAAAAAAAAAAAAAGTCTGACAGGAATATACACGGATATATATAATGGCAGTAGAGGTACAAAGAGAGTGTGTAAAAGGCTTGCGTGTGCATGTCCGCTCTGTCCTTCTCTCTTGGCCTGTCATCCAGGGAAACTGTACGGTGTGTGAGGGGAGGAATGATATGAAAGAGTATTCCAGCATCCTGTCAGCCATGAAGGTCCTGATGTTTACTGACACTGAGAACTGGGAGATCTCCAAACTGCTGGCTGCCATCCTGCATATGGGCAACCTGCGCTTTGAAGGTTGATATTAATAATGGAAGGTGATATTATTAATAATTGCTCACCCACAAGAGGTGACAGACAAGCTAAATTGCACATATCGTTTGTGTTGCCCCAACAGCTCGAACGCTGAAGAACCTGGATACCTGTGTGGTGGTTCGCTCACCTGACCTGGCCAAGGCAGCCACACTGTTGGAGGTAAGGTGCATGTGAATGCATGAGAGAGCTTTAAAGGGACAATTCAACAAAAATGAAAATTCTGTCATTAATTGCTTGCCCTCATGTTGTTCCAAACCTATAAGACCTTCGTTCATCTTCGGAACACAAATTAAGATATTTTTGATGAAATCCCAGAGCTTTCTAACACATGCGTCGTTGTACTCTAGTGAACAAGTGCTATTTTTGTTTTCTTTTTGCACAAAAAGTATTCTAGTTGCTTTATTACATTATGGTTGAACCACTGATGTCACATGGACAATTTTAATGATGTTCTTACTACCTTTCTTCCTTGAACATGGTAGTTGTGTTGCTGTCTATGCAGGGTCAGAAAGATCTCGGATTTCATCAAAAATGACTTAATTTGTGTTCTGAATATGAACAAAGGTCTTATGGGTTTGAAACGAATGAAAGTTGAGTAATGAAGGTGAGTAATTAATGACAGAATTTTTATTTTTGGGTTAACGATCCCTTTAAAGTCACATCAATGGGCATTTGAAACCCTTTTTTTATTTCCGTAATATGATATTTATTCGAGTGAAACATATGGATGCTCATTTTCACCTCAGACTGAAAAAAAAGTCTTTCTTGTTATGACTCTATATCTCACAATGTATCTTCCAATACAATTTTGTTTCTTGTGATTGTAAGTTTATATCACACACTGTGAATTTTTATCTCACAATGTGACTGTTTTCATTATTGTGAATTTATTTTAGACTGTAGAAGTCAAAAGTTTACATACACCTTGCAGAATCCACAGAATGATTATTTTACCAAAATAAGAGGGATCATACAAAATGCATGTTTTTTTTTTTTATTTAGTACTAGTAGAATTTATAAAAATGACCCTATTCTAAAGTTAACACACACTTGATTCTTAATACTGTGTTGGTACATGAATGGTCCACAGCTGTTTTTTTTTTTTTTGTTTTTTTTTTTTGTTTTTTTTTAGTGATAGTTGTTTCTTGTTTGTCCTTAACAGTTAAACTGCCCACTGCTTTTCAGAAAAATCCTTCAGGTCTCACAAATTCTTTGGTTTTTCAGCATTTGTTTTGTATTTGAACCCTTTCCAAAAATGACTGTATGATTTTGAGATCCATCCTTTCACACTGAAGACAACTGAGGGACTCATATGCAACTATTACAGAAGGTTCAAAGCTCACTGATGCTTCAGAAAAAAACATAATGCATTATGATAATTTGAACATTAGGGTAAATGTGACTTATTTTGTCTTCTGGGAAACATGTAATAAAAAAAAAATTATATTTAGGCAAACCAAGAAAAATATACACATCTTCATTACATCATTCAAAAGTTTTCACCCCCCGCTCTTAAAGCCCCACTAAGTAACTTTTTTTTACCTTAAAATAATGTTTCCGAACTCATGTCAGTAGTTCATCAACTCATAACAGGGTGAAACGGCACTTTCGTATTCGCTTTGCGACCCTTTATCAGCCATAACAGCACTATGTAAGTTTGGGTCGTCGGGTCGCGGTTTTGTAGTTCAAATGATACTACAAATGCGACTTGCTTCACTGCAGGCTTCACAAAAGGTTTTCATACTTTTATAAAGTCATACAACATACTCTACCTTGTCACTGGACATCGTTATTTCCAAAGCCGGTCCTGGATAGCCTTTCAAACAAATAACGTGCATGTGACACAACGGTAGGCTAAATTATTTACGACAGCGGTAATGGACAATTCCGCTTCTAACCTGTAGAGGGAGCATTGAGGGAAAAGTTACTTACCGTAGTGTTGCTTTAATGCATCGTTTTTTTCTGAAGCATCTGTGAGCGTTCAAACCTTTTGTAATAGAGATCAAATACATTAAAATACTGAAAAAACAAAGAATTTGTGGGATCTGTAGAATTTTTCTGAAGAACAGTGGGTAGTTTACCTGTTCAGGACTAACAAGGGATTTATTAACAACTATCACTAAACAAAAAAAACATAGCTGTGGATCATTCAGGTAACAACACAGTATTAAGTATATCAAGTGTATGTAAACCTCTTGAGTTCAACTATTATTTCTCTTGTGGACTATATGTAAACGTCTTTTATGTGAAATATCTTTTCAGGTCAGTACTAAATAACATGCTTTTTGTATGATTTTGTATGAGATTCTGCAAAGTGTATGTAAACTTTTGACTTTAACAGTTGCAGTTATGAGATGCCTTCTCCATCTCATAACTGCACCTTTATTTCTCATATTTGTGACTTTATATCTTAAAATTACTGTATTTTAAACAATTATGGCCTTATATCTCACAGTGTATTTTTATGTCTTATAAAATGACTATTTTTTTTATTATAAACGTTATCTGGATTCCATAGAAACAGGAAGCTTTGAAATGAACTAAATGGTGGAAAGTAAGCTTTCAACACTAGAATTGAGCCAGAATTGAGTCAGACTTGAATTAGTTAACCTTAACCAATAGACCACACAACCTAGATAAGGTCAGGTAACATTTGCAGAATATTTTCCACTGACAAATTGTGCAGACTGTGAATTAAGTAAAAGGTCCTTGCTTTGCATTAATTCTCTACACATCTTTTAGCTTTGGTTTAATCCCATTTTGCGTCCATTTATTGCCTTCTCAAAGCTGCTGGTATTTGAAGGGGTTTGTTTCTGCTGTCTTGTTCCGATTCATCTCTCTCATTAGCTCTGTGGTACTGCGTTATCCGTGCAGTTGAGGGAGGGGAGTTCGAGAAAAATGTAGTCATTAGTGAGCATCAGACTTTCGTTCTAATGGTATTATCGTAGACAATGGCATGGCGTGACGAGTCTGTTCAGACTTCCTGCTGGCATCGCTCTGCTGTCAGTCTTTACGATTTCTGCATATTTCCACTGTCCACAATCTTTATTCTGTTTTCAGTTTGATTTTAATGGCTGTGGCTCAATGCTGTCTCAAAACCATTTTCTTTGCTTATGTCTGCCCCCTGGTGGCAAGATATAAAACATCATGAGCATAGTCCAAGGGGGACATTTGAGAACACTATTAAAATCAATTTTACAACCAAGTTTCCTAATTTGCGCTATTTTTCACATCTCTGCTCTGCCAACTTTTTCTCTTATTTATTACTTAACATTCATCACTATCAGTGAATTATGCTGGTTCTTTCCACAGGTGGACCCTCAGGACGTCATGACATGTCTGACCACACGAACACTGATCACCAGGGGTGAAAGTGTGTCCACCCCTCTCAGCGTGGAGCAGGGACTGGATGTCCGTGACGCCTTTGTCAAGGTGAGATTGTTCACAATCAATAAATGGCCCAGTTTTGATTCTCCATTTGTCACAGAAGTCGTCAATATCCACTAAGTGGGCAATTTTTGTCTCCATCAGGGAATCTATGGCAGGTTGTTTGTGTGGATAGTGGATAAAATCAATGCTGCCATCTATAGGGTTCCTTCCACAGAAAACAAGACTGTTCGCAGATCTATAGGGCTGCTTGACATCTTCGGCTTTGAGAATTTCACTATTAACAGGTGAGTACCAGCAAATTCCAGATTCCAGACACATTCAAGTCTTTTTATGATCAAACTGGTACTAATCTTGTTCATTCCTGCTGTAGTTTTGAACAACTGTGCATCAACTTTGCAAACGAGAACCTGCAGCAATTCTTCGTTCGTCACGTTTTCAAGCTGGAGCAGGAGGAATACAACCTGGAGGATATCAACTGGCAGCACATCGAGTTCACCGACAACCAGGATGCCTTGGATATGATTGCCATCAAACCTATGAATATCATTTCCCTTATTGATGAGGAGAGCAAGTTCCCAAAGGTAAAGTTTGAGTTTTGTTGATGTGGTGTGCATTTGGACTGTAAATTACATTGTAATATCTGTAGAGCACCAAAGAACATAGCTGGTTCAGTTCTGGGTATCTATGTTGCATCATTTTTTATTCATCAGGTGAATGGAGGATGAGCTGTGTTCATGACTGTGTGCTGTGTTTCTGTTCACGCTGTGTTTCTTAGGGAACAGATGCTACCATGCTGTACAAGCTGAACTCCCAGCACAAACTTAATACCAACTACATCCCTCCTAAGCACAATCACGAGACCCAGTTTGGCATTCAGCACTTTGCTGGAGTGGTGCACTATGAAACTAAAGGTACACATTACTGAATTAAACAGTTAATAATAATAATATATTTATTTATTTTGTATAGCGCTTTACAACAATGCAAAAACTATGAAAGCCCTTTCCGCTATTGAATGAAAAATAAAAATGGTAATTGCATCTGTTTTTTTTCTCACAGTTGCGAGTTTCATCTCGCAGTTCTGACTTTTTTTGTTATAAACAAAATGATATAAACTCACAATTTTGACTTTTTTCTCAGAATTGTGATATAAACTCACAATTGTGACTTTCCCAGAATTGTGTGATTAAAAACTTACAATTGTGACCTTTTTGTCTCAGAATTGCATGATATAAACACAATTATGACTTTTTTTTTAGAATTGTGTGATATGAACTCACTATTGTGACTTTGTTTCTCAGAATTGCATGATATAAACTTGCAATTGTGAGTTATAGTCAGAATTGTAAGATATAAACTCACAATTGTGACTTTTTTCTCAGAATTGCGAGATACAAACCCACAACTGTGATTTTTTTCAATAATTGCATATAAACTTACAATTGAGACTTTTTTGCATAATTGTATGTTGTAACACAGTTATCCCCTTTTTTTTCTCAGAATTGTGAGACATAAACCCACAATTGTGATTTTTTTTTCCCCTAGAATTGCATGATATAAACTCACAATTGACTTTTTTCTCAGAATTGCATGATATAAACTTGCAATTGTTACTTTGTTCTCAGAATTGTGTGATATAAACTTACAATTGTGACTTTTTTTTTTAATTTTGATATAAACTCACTATTGTGACTTTTTTTCTCAGAACTGCATGATATAAACTTGCAATTGTTACTTTTTTTGCATAATTGTCTGATGTAACTTCAGTTATCACTTTTTTGTTATGAATGGTGATATAAAACCACAATTGTGATTTTTTTTTTCCCTAGAATTGCATGATATAAACTTGCAATTGTTACTTTTTTCTCAGAATTGCGTGATATAAACTCACAATTGACTTTTTTTCTCAGAATTGCATGATATAAACTTGCAATTGTTACTTTGTTCTCAGAATTGTGTGATATAAACTTACAATTGTGACTTTTTTTTAGAATTTTGATATAAACTCAATATTGTGACTTTTTTCTCAGAACTGCATGATATAAACTTGCAATTGTTACTTTTTTGCATAATTGTCTGATGTAACTTCACAGTTATCTCTTTTTTCTTAGAATTGTGATACAAACTCACAATTGTGACTTTTTTTCTCAGAATTGTGAGATATAAACCCACAATTGTGATTTTTTTTCCCCCTAGAATTGCATGATATAAACTTACAATTGTTACTTTTTTTTCTCAGAATTGCATGCTATAAACTCATAGTTGTGACTTTTTTTCTCAGAATTGCATGATATAAACTCATAGTTGTGACTTTTTTTCTCAGAATTGCATGATATAAACTTGCAATTGTTACTTTTTTCCCAGAATTGCATGATATAAACTTGCAATTGTGACTTCTCAGAATTGCGTTATATAAACTAACCATTGTGAGAAAAAAGCAAGATTGCAAGATAAAAACTTCTGACTTATTTTCTCGCAATTATGACTTTTTTTCTCGGAATTGTGAGATAAACTTGCAAGTTATAAATTCTATTCTGGGGGGGGGGGGGAGAAAGGCTGATATGTTCTTAACTCTTATAAACTCTTAATATCTCGCAATTCTAACTTTATTTGTCAGAATTGCTAGTTTAATCGCGCAATACTAACTTTATAACTTGCAGCTTTGAGTTTATATCACACAATTCTGAGAAAAAAAGTCAGAATTGTGAGATAGTCGTCTTTTTTTCTCAGTGGCGGAAACAGGCTTCCATAAAAAGCACTTTAAATGCAAAAAATAGTATCCAAAGGACCAAGAGTCGTAAAAATAACAGTTTCAACAATAATATTTAGCAGCACTGACATTGACAACAATAAGAAGTGTTTCTTAAGCACAAAATCAACATATTAGAATGATTTCTGTAGGATCATGTGACAGTCAAGACAGGCATAATGGCTGGTGAAAATTCAGCTTTGCATCACAGGAATAAATTACATGTTAAAATATGTCAAATTAGAAAAATTTAATTTTTAATTGTAATAATATTTCATAATAGTATTGTTTTGGCTGATTTATGCTAAAATAAATGCAGTCTTGCTGAGCGTAAGAAACACTAAATTTCTGAATGGTAGTGCGACGTATGTAATATCATACAATATAATTATTTACCACTTCTCAGTATCTAATTTTAACTAAAATCAGCAGTTCATGTCTGTTTTTTCTTATTTACTAAATAGCTGCATTTTAAACAGAATAATATACAAACGGCCTGTTATTATTGCATCATCAAATCAGGATTAATTTTGCTTGCAAAAATAACTAAACTTTATCATGTTGACTGTTTACTGTGGAGAATTAATGCGATGTGTTTACTGTGTTTACGTTACTGTGGTAAAGACAGGACTGTGTTTACTGAGGTATAGCTGATTGAACAAAAGCAAAAAAGTTGTAAACACTTTTGCAGGTATTGCGTTAACGTTACATCTTAATCATTAACAGACACCGTTTTAAACCATCTAGCGTTACAAAAGCTAAGCTTTATATTACTGACCCTCATTTATAAAGCAGTATGGTGAGAAATGATTCACGTAAACATGAACTCATTTAGACAGATCAGCGGTCACATTCCCTCAGTTTACTTTTCACTCGGGGCGGGTCTATGCTAAAACACTACTGTCTATCTACAACGACAGGCATCTGAGAACGGCTCGATATGAGAAGAGGCTAATTATTTTACTAAATCAAAAGAAAACTACTGGGCGGATCTTTGTCATTCTAGGGTGGTTGTGTACACACACTCCCAACACACATTTCAGTTCAAACAGCTTGTAAAAGTGCATTTGGCACCGGATGACCCCTTTAAATATGAATGACAATATTTTCTTAAAAAGTTAACATAATCCCCTCCTGTTTCATTGTTCAGGTTTCCTGGAGAAAAACCGAGACAGCCTCCACAGTGACATCATCCAACTCGTGCACTCGTCCAAAAACAAGTTCATCAAGCAGATCTTCCAAGCTGATGTTGCTATGGTGATGCCCTTTTCCAATACCGAATCCATATTTGCTCAGCATTAATATGCTCAGGACACGCCAGCGAGGCCGCAGATCTCTGAGGGCCAAATGCTGGCCGTGCAGGTTTATGTCAGGGTTGCATATTAAAAGCAAAAACGTGTGCTAGTATAATTGCCCTTGGAAAAACACACAGTGAATGAGAGAAGTGACTGCTACAAATGAGAGAACTTTAGCCTGAGTCTTAAACATGATTTTGTGTGACAGTGTCAGCACAGTCTGACTAACCCTGCTGCTGTGTAACTCACTCTCTCTGTGGTGATGTCAGCCCTAATCTTTCTTGGCTGATTCTCAGCAGACTTGGCTCAATTCTGTCTTTCTCTCTCTCTCTCTCTTTCTTTTTCTATCCTCAATCTTTTGCCTTATTTTTGGCCTCAGTTTCTTTGTGGCTATGTGGAGCCCACTGCATCCCTTCAAAAGGTAATCAATGGCGTGGTTTGTGTCCCTCTCAGAGTCCTATTGAACTACGTTTTCTCAGCAGTCCCTTGCTAAAACTCATTCCTGTGGTTTTCTTCTCGTTTGGAAATGGTTTCTGTTGAAGTAGTCTGTAAGGGCACGTTGACAGAATAATTTAATAGCTCTAACAGTGGCATTATTCTCCAGATGAATTGAGGAAAAACATTAGTCATCACAGAGAGATTCTGTTTCAAGTTAAATGCAGCTTTTTCTCATTGGTGTTTTCAGCATTATTTTGAGGTTGTTTTTTTGGTAAGAGAGAAATTCCTATTACTCTTTTTCCTGGCACTGAGTGAAGATTGAGGAAAGGAGAAACTACTCTATTTTCTTCACAATGCTTTCTTAAAGCATTTGCATGTAAAGCGTAGGGAATAACAGCAGGAGAGGGGAAGATAGAGAAGGATACGAGCAACCAATGAAGATCCCGAAGAAATGCGATGAGAGAGGGAGAAAGTATGAAAGAACGACACTTATTTGGAATGGAAAAGAAAGAAGAAAAGATTGGATCACAAAAGGGCAACGTAGAATGGTGAATTTGTCTTTGTGATATGTATAGTATACGTGTTTGTTGTAGTTTTGTTTGATGTGCATTTGTGATGTGTGTTTTTGGGTGTATGTGCCAGACAGTAGAGGTTCTCTCTTGTGAGTTTAAGTTATTATTGTGTTATGTTAATGGCAGAATTTCTGTTTTTTATTTCAGGGAATGGAGACGAGGAAGCGTTCCCCGACTCTGAGCAGTCAGTTTAAGCGTTCACTCGAGCTGCTTATGAGGACGCTGAGCGTCTGTCAGCCTTTCTTTGTGCGCTGTATCAAACCCAACGAGCTCAAAAAGCCCATGGTGTGTAAAACTGTTTTTTTTGGGGGGGTTTATTTGAAGAGATGCAGGTAATTTAAGCATTTAATTTGGACTCAGCAGTAAAGATGATGTGAAGACCCACTGCCAGTCTTTCTTTCTTTACTTATTTATTTAAATGTTTATTTATTTATTCTTAACAAGTGGTATAGATAATGGATAGATTTAAGTATGTATGTAATTATTCATTTATTTATTTATTTATTTATAATGATGCTACATAGGACAAGTGGTATAGAGAATGGATGGATTGATTAATTGGTTTAGTTAGTCATTTATTCATTTACCATGATCCTACATAAGACATGGTGTAGAGAATGGATGGATGGATGGATGGATTTATTCATTCATTTATTCATTCTTTCATTTACCATGAGCCTACATAAGACAAGTGGTATGGAGAATGGATGAATGGATGGATTTAATCATTTGTTTGTTAGTTCATTTCTTCATTCATTTATCATGATCCTACATAAGACAAGTGGTATGGAGAATGGATGAATGGATGGATTTAATAATTTGTTTGTTTGTTCATTTCTTCATTTATTTATCATGATCCTACATAAGACAAGTGGTATGGAGAATGGATGAATGGATGATTTTAGTTGTTTGTTTGTTCATTCATTCATTCATTCATTCATTCATTCATTCATTCATTCATTTACCTTGATCCTACATGAGACAAACAGCATTGAGAATGGATACATAGATGGATTTAATCGTTTGTTTGTTAGTTCATTTCCTCATTCATTTATCATGATCCTACATAAGACAAGTGCTATTAAGAATGATTGAATGGTTGGATTTAGTCATTCATTCATTCATTTATAATGTTCATATTGTATAGAGAATAGATAGATTCACTTATTTGTTTGTCTCTTTTATTTGTTTGTTTGCCATGACTTTATTATGACAGGTGGTTTTGTCTTGTTTTACAGTTAAATCATCAACAAATTATTAAAGCTAGCTACATTTAAAAGTAAAATTGAAAAAAGTTATGTTTGTATGTATAGGCTATGTTTGTCAGATATTTTTGCAGATAATTAGTTTTGTATTTGTCTAGTTAAATTTTGTTAGATATACGCTTAATTCACAAAAATCTTAATTATTAAAAAAAGATAAATTGAGATGTTGTATAAACATGTATTGTCTACACAGAAGATATAATTTAGTAACACTTTAGAATATGGAATACATATTCTCTATTAATTAAGAGTTTTTCCTAAGCAAACTTCTAATTTGCTGTTTAGTTAGTATGTTTGTTAGGTTTAGGGATGAGGTAGGATTAAGGGATCTAAAATATGGTCATGCAGAACAAGGCATTTAATATGTACTATAAATAAGTATTACAAAACATCCACTATGCAAGTAATATGCATAGTATTAAGCAACTAGGTTGCTAGGTTTCTCAATAGTGAGAACTGGTCCTGAAAATAAAGTGTTACCCCTAATTTTGCAGATGTTTGATAGAGGACTGTGTGTCAGGCAGTTACGCTACTCTGGGATGATGGAGACCATCCGCATACGCAGAGCTGGATATCCCATACGCTACACGTTCGCTGAGTTCGTAGACCGTTATCGGGTCCTTATGCCTGGGGTCAAACCAGCCTACAAACAGGCGAGTTTAAAGCCTTACTGTTAATGCAACAGATGTGACGTGCAGGTCTGGAGAATGTTGTTTGCCTGACAGCTCATGTTTTTCTGTGCAGTCTTTTAAAATTGCCATCTGTGATATTTTTTGACAAGCACTGACAATTTGCTGTGAGGAGGTAGCTTTGAAACTGTGTCCTTTTGCAGGAAGATCTGCGGGGGACCTGTCAGCGCATTGTTGTGTCAGTTCTGCCGAGAGATGATGGCTGGCAGATAGGAAAGACAAAAATCTTTCTGAAGGTTTGCCACAAATAAAGATTTTTCCAAAGATTTTGCTTTGTTTTATATCTTTGACAAATTGTGTGCTTGGTCTATACTTGCTGTAGGATCATCATGACATGCAGCTGGAAATTGAAAGAGATAAAGCTATCACTGACAAAGTCATTCTCATCCAGAAGACCGTGAGAGGACTAAAAGAGAGGTACAGGGAATAAGAAGATCAGAGAGAGAAAAAAAAAAACATCTAAATCTAATGTGTATCTGTCTCTTTTGATTTCCAGAACAAACTTCCTAAAGGTTAAAAAGTCTGTGACATTAATCCAGCGAATATGGAGAGGCTACATCTGTAGAAAGCACTATGCTGTGGTGAGTTGACATGCAGTCTGTTAAACATAAACAGATATAATATGCACTAAGGTTTTTGTTTAATTGTAATTATGCCTTCATTCCAGATGCGTGTAGGTTTCTTGCGGCTCCAGGCCTTGTACAGGTCACGGAAGTTGTACCTGACGTACCAAGCGTCCAGGACACGCATCACTCTGCTACAGGCCTGGTGCCGTGGCTTGCTGGTGCGACAGACGTTCTCAAAACGCTTCCATGCAGTCCTGACAATCCAAGCTTATTCACGAGGAATGATAGCACGTAGACTGTGCAAGCGTCTCAGACTGGAGGTAAATCCACATTATATCTATCTGTCTTTCTGTCTATCCATTCGTCAGACTGTCCATCCACCCACCCATCAATCTGTCCATCCATGCATTCATCCACCCATCCATCCATTCATCCATCCATTAAACTGTCCATCCGCCCACCCATCAATCTGTCCATCCATTCATACATCAATCTGTCCATCCACCCAGAGCCATATAGAAACAGAGTTGCGACACTCCCATAGGCTTCCATAGGAACTGAGGAATGCGGAAGTAAAGCGTGTCATGGAGCGGCCAATAGTTCCAAACAACTAATAGCTCTTCCATAGAAGCCCATTCATTTCATTTCTCAAGCACTGTCGCCGGTAAATTTAAGAAATTACTACATTTTTTTTACATTTTAACGCATCAGTTGACCTCTCGGAAAACTGGCCAGTAGTGGTATTTTATAAAGCGTGTGGTAGTTAATGTTTATCTTTAAAAAATAAACAGTTATACTGTAAATGCAGTTAGATAACGTGAGAAACACCATAATAGCGACCATGACCAGATACTAATTGTCATATTTTTACGTTTTTAGTCTTTCTGCGATCTTTCTCTCACTGTAGGAGGTTGAATGAGTTTCAGTAAAGACTGCATTCAAGAAATACGATAAAACAAATGTATGCTGAATGCAATTCGTTGCCTTGTGTTTTTTTAAACACTATTTTCATCTTTTCTATTATGTCAAATGCCATTTTTGCTTGCCTTTTATAATATTCAGTTATGTTGTATATTTGAATATCATAAAATAACACGAATTACTTTTTTTCTTATTTAACATTAAATCGTTAAATCAAAACATATAAAAAAGAGAGTGTTTGATCATGTCCAAATACACATTCAAATGTGTTTTACCTTAAATATCACACTAACTTTAATATAAATACTATATTAGAAAATGTTATCTTTTAAATGTTCAGGATCATTATTGCACATATTATTTAGTACAAAAAAAATAAACTCCTCAAAATATTAACTAAATAGAACTGAACTGTATATTATAATTATTTAATTGAATAAAAATTACACTTAATGTGTTTGGTCACATTTGACTGCCAAAAAGTATGAGAACATATTAATTATGTCTCTTTATCACTGCCCGGAATAAAATACGATTGTAAAGCGTATTCAGAGAAGTTATCAATACACAATCAATGCACATTATGTGTTAATAATTACTCGAAATTGCTGCAAATATAGTAAAACTGCTGTCTATCCTACTTAAATCCATTCAAACACATTGACAGCGCGGAGTTGTTTGGAACTATTGGGCGCTCCACGAACCACGTGACCACGCGGCGGCGAGATCAGAGCGTGTCGCAACTCTCTTTCTATATGGCTCTGCATCCACCCACCCATCAATCTGTCCATCCATGCATCCATCCACCCATCCAACCACCCATCCATCCATCCAACAGTCTGTCCATCCATTCATCCATCAATCTGTCCATCCACCCACCCATCTACCAATCCATCCATTAATCTGTACACCCGTCCGCCCATCCATCCATCTATCCATCCATTCAACCATCCACCCATTCATCCATCCATCCTTCAATGTCTATCCATCAATCTGTCCATCTACCATCCATCTATCCACCCATTCATCCATCAATCTGTCCATTCATCATCCATCCATATTCCAATCTGTTCCATCGATCCAACACCCACCCATCCATCCATCCAACCATCCATTCATCCATCTGTCCATCCATCCATCAATCAATCTTTCCATCCATCCTTTCATTCATCCATCCACCCAACCACCTATCCATCCATCAATTTGTCCAACCATCCATCAATGTCTCCATCTATCCATCCATCCATCTATATAGCAACAGCCTAGCAACCACATACCCTTCAAACTTAAAATATCTCTTCAAACTGTCCAACAAGCTTTATATCACACAACATCAAAAATCACCTTCAGACTTTTTTCAGAAGGTTTTTTCATCTTTCAGACAAGCCAGCACCGACAAGTAGACACTTTTTTCTAGTTGTATGTGTTGTAATAGTTTGTTCTTTCTCTGTTTAGAGGGAGAGACGGTTAGAAGCCGAGCAGCAGTGTCTGGCAGAAGAGGAGCGTTTGAGGAACCAAATGACAGCACGCAGGGCTCGAGCAGAGGCAGAGAGAAAGCACCAGGAGCGTCTGGCCCAGCTCGACCAAGAGCAGAAGGAGAGAGAGCAGGCAGAACGGGATGAGACACGAAGGAAAAAGGAGTTTCTGGAGCAGATGGAGAAAGAAAAACAGGAGCCGGTCAATGACTCTGACATGGTGGACAAGATGTTCGGATTCCTGGGCAGTGCCAACTCCCTTCCCAACCTTGAGGGTGAAGCACCAGAAGGGTTTGAGGTGAAGAATATAGTGATTAATTTTTGTTACATATCTTGGCCTGGTTTGCATGTTACATATTTGTTTTCTGTCGTTTGGATGCAACAGGATCTAGAGAAAGTTCCAAGACAGTTTGAGGAAGTCATTGATGAGGCTCTTCCACTTCCTGATGATGAAGAGGAAGACCTATCAGAGTATAAGTTTGCAAAGTTTGCTGCAACCTACTTCCAGGGAAATGCCACATATACGTATATACGGCGACCACTGAAACAACCTCTGCTGTTTCATGAGGATGAAGGAGATCAGCTAGTAAGCTTCTATTTATTTATTTTTTTAATTATAATAATACAATTGATTATTATCAGTATCTTTGTTTACAGCTTATGTTTGAACTGTTTTGCCCATATCATATTATAATTCTCTTGTGTCTTCAGGCTGCTCTAGCTGTGTGGATTACTGTTTTGAGGTTCATGGGGGATCTCCCTGAACCCAAATATCATATCAGCATTAGTGACGGCAGTGAGAAAATCCCAGTTATGACTAAAATCTATGAGACATTGGGGAAAAGGACCTACAAAAAGGAGCTGCAGGCCCTGCAGGTGGATGAGGAGGTGAGACAAGTATATCACTAACCCTAACCCTATTTCTAAATTAAAATAAAAGGATTAGTTCATTTCCAGAATTAAAATGTCGTAATATATTTACTCAGTCCTGTGTCATTCAAGATGTTCATGTCTTTCTTTCTTCAGTCAAAAAGAAATTATTTTTTTTAAGGAAAACATTTTAGGATTTTTCTTCATATAGTGGACTTCAATGGAAGCCAATGGGTTGAAGGTCCAAATTGCAGTTTCAATGCAGCTTCATAGAGCTCTACACAATTTCAGCAGAGGAATAAGGGTCTTTGTGTGGCGAAATTATCTGTCATTTTCTAAAAGGTTAAACATTTAAATACTTCTAAACCACAAATGCTCATCTTGCACTAGCTTGACCTCATGCATCATGTAGTCACGTTGGAAAGGTCATGCGTGACGTAGGAAGACATACCGACCCAGTGTTTACAAAGCGAATATGCAAAGAAAGTAGGGATGCTCATGTTGACCGTTTAACCGTTAACCGACAGTAAGAATTTTAACCGATTATTACTATCAGTTAAACGGTTAATTTTTTTTTTTTTACGTTTGCTGCATGATGAAAGAAAAAAATATGTTTACTCATGGCGGCGATATTATGTTATTAGAGAGTGAATCCGTGAATAAATGTATTCAAATTCTGATTTAATTGAAGTCTAAAAGTGCGCGCTCCCCTTACAATCACTGTAAAGCTGTCACTCGTACATTACTGTAGTTCATCGCAATCTCACAAAGTTAAAAAGTAATAAAATAATCTTTACACTGTTACAATTTATCTCTTATTTACATCATGTCTACACTTTCTTTGTTTTAATGAGAGAGTTCGCGGAGGTGCAGAAATCAGCAGAACTGAAACCGGCACTTTGAGTGGTGAGCGGATTGTAACATAGCCGCCTCCGATTGGCCATTGTGACGATGAAATCTAAGAGTTAACATTCAGCGTTCCAGTCTATCCGTTCGACATGTTAAAAACTAGGTACACTGAGGTATAGGCTGGCTATATATTTTTATGCCCGACGAGAAGAATAAGACCGGTACCGTTCTTCAAAGCGCATAGAAGGATTCAGTGTATTTATATTATTCTTTTTTTTATTTCATTCTGATTTCTCTGTTCTCAGAAGCGCAGCTGATGGGTGATAAATTGAATATATATATGAATGCAGTTTTTGTTGTTGCTCTGCATGCTGCTGTTTGCACGTTAAAATAAAACATTTGCTTGTATTTATGTATCATCACAGATACTCGTGCATTCTATTTTTATTTTAAACTAATTTATTATTCTAATTTTATCAGTTAACGGTTAATGTTCGGATAACGAGCAGCGGCTGTCGGTCAGAAAAATTAACTGAAATGAGCATCCCTAAAAGAAAGTCAAACGCCCTTTACAAAAAAAGGTAAAACAACTTTCTGAACCGAAGTACACAGATGAAGAACTGACCTCACATGACCTTTCCAACACAATTATGCAGTGCGTCAAGATGCGTATGCGCAACGCATTTCTATTTTTTTAAATAGAAAATGGCAGGTTGTTTCACTAGATAATAATAATAATAATAATAATAATTCGTTACATTTATATAGCGCTTTTGTAGACGCTCAAAGCGCTTTACAGTGTCAGGGGTATCTCCTCATCCACCACCAGTGTGCAGCATCCACCTGGATGATGCGACGGCAGCCATAGTGCGCCAGAACCCCCACCACACACCAGCTTACTGGTGGAGAGGAGACAGAGTGATGAAGCCAATCGGAATATGGGGATGATTCGGAGGATAAGACCCTTATTTCTTAGCTGGGATCTTGTAGAGCCCTCTGAAGCTGCATTAAAACTCCAGTTTGGACCTTTAACCTGTTGGCCACCATTGAAGTCCACTATATGGAGAAAAATCCTGGAATTAATTTCTTTTTGACTGAAGAGAGAAAGACACGAACATCTTGAATGACATGGGGGTGAGTAAATTATCATGAAATTCTGGAAATGAACTAATACTTTAACCTAGACTAGTAAATACTGTGAACAAAATCATTTGAAATGAAACCCTTCTGTAAATTGTTACCGCTATGACATCTTCATTGTTTCCAGAGTTCCACTACTGACGTTCAGAAGAGGAATAGTGTACGGCATAAGCTAGTGTCCCTCACGTTAAAGAAGAAATCGAAGATCACAGAGGAGGTCTGTAACTAGCTTTTACCGATTTTCCCTCACTTTTTTTTATAAAGAATTAATTTATATACATTTCCTAACTGTTGAAGTAATTTCTGTGCATCTGTTGAACTGGCAGGGTTCAATCATTCTAATAATAGTTTACTGGACCTATAGTGAATCTAAATACACTACCATTTAAAGGTTTTTAAAATTGATTTTTTTTTTCTCCTTAACTTTGTAAAATAAATTATCCTTTGTTGGCATTAATTTCGGTTTGTTTTTCGTCTTTTTACACCTAGTAAGATGTTTTTACAATATAATGAAGTAACTGTTTTCTATTTTTATATAGTTTATCATGGCAAAGCTGAATTTTTTGCATCATTACTTTAGTCTTCATGATCCTTCAGAAATTATTCTAATATGTTTTGGTGCTCAAGAAATGTATCCTAGTTGAATAAAAGTACTTTTCCTGTCTCTGTCAGGTGACCAGAAGGTTAACCGACGGTGATTACAGTCTGCAGGGAAACAGCATGCTGGAAGACCGACCCACCTCCAATTTAGAGAAGCTCCACTTTATAATTGGCAATGGCATTTTACGCCCGGCTCTCAGGTCAGTACATGACAACTGCGTAATTGTTGGTACAATAGTGCCGCAGAATGTGAAATTTATCTGAATTACATTGCATCTGAGTATGTTTCCTCTCTCAGAGATGAGATCTACTGTCAAATCTGTAAACAGCTGAGCCAGAATACATCCAAAAGCAGCCATGCTCGCGGCTGGATCCTGCTGTCCCTCTGTGTGGGCTGCTTCGCTCCTTCAGAAAAATTTGTCAAAGTAAAAAAAACACACTTTTTCTTTTTGTTCTAGTCAGCAGGAAAAAAATTCTCATGCATTTTTAATGATACTAAACCTTTGTGTCCTTTAAATGTGGCCCAACTCTATATCCTCATTTCATGTCTTTATCTGTAATTTCTTCAGTATCTGCGGACATTCATTAACTGCGGGCCGCCTGGTTATGCACCTTATTGTGAGGAGAGATTGAGAAGAACATTTGCGAATAAGACAAGAACCCAGCCTCCTTCTTGGCTCGAGCTGCAGGTATTTTAGGACCCACAAAACCATTACATTTCGCTTTCAGGAAACTTCACTGGAAAATATGAATTATTTGGCTGGATTCCTTTTTCTTCACTCCTCCAGGCTACTAAATCTAAGAAACCCATCATGTTGCCGGTGACCTTCATGGACGGCACCACGAAGACACTGCTGACTGACTCTGCCACCACAGCCGAAGAGCTCTGCAATGCCCTATCAGACAAAATCGGCCTGAAGGATCGCTTTGGCTTCTCCTTATACATTGCTCTTTTTGATAAGGTATATTAATGTATATATTTTAAAATGTTATTTATTCCTCTGCAGGCAAAGATGAGTTTATTGCAGCCATAATTCCAGTTTCATTGTCACATGATCCTTCAGAAATCATTCCAATATGCAGATTTAGCGTTTAAGAAACATTATTATAATTAGAAAACAGTTTTGATTAATAGAACATCCAATCTAAGACCCTCAAAATGTGCATTCTCCTCAGGTTTCATCACTGGGCAGTGGGAAGGATCATGTGATGGATGCCGTGTCACAGTGCGAGCAATATGCTAAAGAGCAGGGTGCTCAGGAGCGCAACGCTCCCTGGAGGCTATTCTTCAGGAAGGAAATCTTCACACCATGGCACAACCCTGCCGAGGACGGCGTGGCCACTAACCTCATTTACCAACAAATTGTCCGTGGGGTCAAATTCGGGGAGTACCGCTGTGATAGGGTGAGAGCTGTTGTGAACATATTTTTTATTTTTTATTTTTTTTAACAATCTGTTTATTGAGATGTATCAAAATATAACAATGTAATACAACAATATTATAGTTACATCTTTTCATATGAAAAAATAAAAAAAATAAAAATAAAAAATAAAAAACCAAGGCACAGGTTATTTAAATAGCAACACAGGTTATTCCAGAAAGTAATACAGTATGAAGGAGAAGTTGAAAATACAAAATATGCATAGAAGGCATACAACAAATTATTTTTTAACAATGTTTTCCTTAAATAAAATTATGAAAAGGGGGATAAGATAGGTCAAGTTATCTTGTATTCTCCTGTATTATTTAGTACATGCCCAAAATCCAAATTTGATATAAAGGGTGTCCAAATTTTCTCAAAAGAAGAAATTTTACCTTTCAACATATCTTTTCCATAGCTAAACAGAAGGACATGTTATTGATCCACTGTACGATAGATGGCTTTTCCATTTTCTTCCAGTACAAGGCTATTAGAAACTTTGCGTGAAGTATACTAATATCAACAAGTTTACGAGCGCTGCCATGGTCCACAGTATTCTCAGGAATAATTCCCAAAATAAAAATTTCAGGTTTCATTGGTAGATTTATAGACACCATCTGAGAAATAAATATAGCCACCTCCTTCCAAAACTCCTGCACCTTTGGGCAGTTCCACATGCAATGCAAAAGTGTACCTTTATCATCTGAGCATTTGATGCACGTGTCTGGAATATTCTGGTTAATTTGATTTAAACTAACTGGAGTAATGTAAATTCTCATAATCCAGTTGTACTGAATTAATTTGAGATTACTATTAAATGTTTGTACATGAGCTTTCGTACATATTTCTTCCCAAACATCCGAGAGAATATTTACATTTATATCTTCTCTCCAGGAAGCCAATTTAGAATCTGATGATTCTTTAGAGTGTGATTAAACATAGATATTAAACCTTTAGATTGGGCAGACTTTGATAACAGTTCTTCAAGATGTGTCTTATTAGGTTTTGTAAGCTTTGCACCTTGATAGGAAGAAACATAGCTCCTAAATTGAAGGAATTTTAAAAAATGCTTTTTGGGAATATCAAATTGCGCTACAATTTCGGCAAAGGACATTAGATCCTTTTCCCTAAAGAAATCCTCAATTTTCTGTCCTCTATCAAACCACATCTTAAATCCAGGGTCATATCTAGCTGGTTTAAAACGCTTGTTTCCCCATATTGGAGTAAAACATGATAAGGTATTGCACTGACCTAAATATTTATATACATCACACCAGACGTTAATTGTATTAATGAGGATAGGGTTAAAAGATAGAACATCTTTGTCTTTTCTGAGAGATTTAATGTCTGCCAAATAGAGGTAAAGATTAAGGGGTAATTTTGACTTTATAAAGAAAGATTCAATATCCACCCAAGATGTACAAGATTCAGAAGAGAAATAATATAAAGTAGACCGTAACTGTGCTGCCCAGTAGTACCACTGTAGATTCGGAAACTGAAGACCACCCCTATTATAAGGCAAGTATAATAATGATAACCGAACACGAGCTCTTTTATTATTCCAGATGAAATCAGTGAATGATCTCCGAAGTATTGTAAAAAAGGAGGTTGGAGGGCAGAGAGGAATATTTTGAAACAGATATAATATTTTAGGTAGTACACTCATTTTTATTATATTTACACGTCCAATTAGCGATATACTGTAGGTAGATTTTTCCACCGTTCAATAAATTTAGTGATAGTGTTCAAAAGAGGTTGGTAATTAACCGAAGATATATGATCTACATTCGCCGTTATTTTAATTCCTAAATAAATAAAGGAATCTACCACATTGAATTGTGTTACGGTTGGTATTTGACTATCACCCTTATTCAGTAAAAGGATACATGATTTAGATTGTTTTATTTTATAACCAGAAAAGTTACTAAAGACTGAAAGAAGTCGTATTAGAGAAGGGATGGAGTGAGCCAGATTTGTCAAGTATAGAATTACATCATCTGCATACAACGAAATGCGCAAATCTATTGTGTCTGATCTGATGCCTAGTATATTACTATGAGACCTTACCACGATGGCAAGTGGCTCAATTGCTAAGATAAAAAGAAGGGGTGAAAGGGGGCACCCTTGACGAGTACCCCTTTGGATGTTAAAAGCCTTAGAAACTATATTGTTAGTGAGTTCTTCAGCCATAGGATGCATGTAAAGTATCTTAATCCATTTACAGAACATTTCTCCAAATCCAAATCTTTTAAGGACCTCAAATAGATACAGTCATTCCACCCTGTCGAAAGCCTTTTCGGCATCCAAGGATAGAATGGCTGTATCACAAGCCCCCTTTTTAAAATATAAAACATTAAGCAAGGTTCTAACATTATGAAAACCTTGCCTGCCCTTAATGAATCCATTTTGGTCTCGTGTATTATCTTAGGTAGAAGTGTCTCCAACCTCCTTGCTAAAATTTTACTTAATACTTTAACATCTGTATTAAGTAGTGAAATTGGTCGAAATGAATCACATTTTGTATTTATTTTGTTAGGCTTGGGTATCAGCGTAATGAGAGCGTGTCTTAAGGATTCTTGGAGCATGCCATTTGCAAAGGATTCTTTAAACATATCTAAAATAGGTCTGGCAAGTTTTCTTTTAAACTTCTTGTAAAAATCTACATTAAGGCCATCTGGTCCCGGTGTTCGACCTGCTGTTATACTGTCAATGGCTTCTGTGATTTCTTCTTCTGTTATGTCCCTATCTAGAGACATTTTTGTCTCTTCAGAAATAGTAGGTATAGACAGACTGTCAAGAAATTCTTTTTGTGGACTATTATCTGCATACTCAGAGGTAGGGCTGGGCGATTTGGTCTAAAATCAAAATCTCGATTAATTGAACATTTTAACTCGATTACGATTAATGAACGATTATTTTATTTATTAATAAAATTATATTTAATTATATTTATATAATATTTATTTTTTTGCCCTCATAGTTCACTGTCAAGTTTTGTACAGTAAATATGCTCACATATTACAAGTGAGAGATTTTTGAATGAAGGGTGCATTACTTGATTTTAAAATAATTGAAGGAAACACACTATCTACTATCTATGATTATTTATTGAACATCAGTGTTGAACAACTGAAATTAAAGCACACATTGCTTAAAACGAACAAATTTTTCTTAAATTAGTGAAAATAAATAACTTGCACTTTTGGAAACAAAATAAATTATTTTCAATGTTTCAATGAAAATAAGCAGTATCTCTTCTTAATAAAATTACTCTTGTATGTATTATATATATATATATATATATATATATATATATATATATATATATATATATCACAAGTTTTAGATTTTAGAAATGCACATTTGACAGTAGCAGAGTTGACAGCTGTTTCTGTGAGTATCTGTAAAAATAACAACAGCCTCATCTTTCATACATTTGCATACATTTGTAGATTACCACTACCACGGTAAAGAATTTGTAATGAAAAACAGCATCCTGAAGGCATTCAGTATAATTACAAATGCACAACAAACAACTGTAATGACTAACAAAAATATTGTTATTATATTCCATTACTCCTTTAATATATTTAGCACATTATTAATATAATAAAATTCTATATGAATATTTTACTTTTCTGCCATGCCATGGTTACTGTCAGTGTTACTACAGTAAAACCATGGTAAACGTTGGTGATTTGTAGATTGAAACTCCGGATCGTCAGAATACTGTCAATTACACTTGTTTAATTGTTTTTTTTTTTTTATTGCCTTATATTGGCATTGTAAGCATATGATTTAAAAACATTTTTATATAAAATTATTAGTGAAACATTTTATACATCTTTATTTGACCTCAAAATAGAGACCTGCACAGAAACAGAGTGCGGCGTGGGACAAAACTTGATGCGCGAGTGGGTAGAAACTCGTGTGTGTGCGGGATGCGGGAAAATAAAATGATTGGAGGGACTAATATATAAACAAAAAATATCTAAAAACATACAAATTGTCATTCATCTATTACACAAAAGCAACACGAATAACTAATATAACCTAAAAATGATTAACAGGTGCAAGAATAGGAAGTTTCTGGAATGCAAGGCTTAAGTTAAAATCCACTCACCGCTCAAAAGTTCTTGCGGACTGCTTAATATTGCGTGCGCACGAATCCACTCATTGCAACACACGAAGTGTAGACACTGTTAAATATTCATTGTGCATATATTCATTGTGTTATAAGAGTTGTATGAGATTGCGATGAACTGAGATAGGCAGGGAGTGTTGTTTGCTCGCATTCTGCCATGCATGCACGCAGCAGCCGACGCTTGCTTTTCTGTAAAGATCGATGTACTCAAAAAATCTGTATAGGTAACTTCAATGCAGGCTTTTGCAGGCGGGAGAGGGACAAAACATGAATCTCACGGGCGGGAGTGGGACGAGATAACATTTCCGTGCAGACTGAACAATCTGTCACGCGCAGGTCTCTGCCTCTAAGCATATCAGCTCCCGCGCCCCCCTCTGTGAACTCTGGCGCCTCCCTGTTTTTAAAGGGAAAGTAATCGAAATAATCGACCTGGAAAAATTTGATCGATTATAGGTTCTGAATGTCGATTTCGATTACTTTTCGATTAATCGCCCAGCCCTACTCAGAGGAATATAAAGTCTCAAAAAAGTGTCATTTATCTTTACTGGGTCCACTGTAATGATGCCACAATTGTCTTCAATAGAATTTATAGTTCTTTCTGATTGCAATTTCCGTGCCTTTTCACCTTGATCATAATAATTTTGTCTTAACATCATTAGACTAGCTGCTGCTTTTTTGGCAGATAGTTCATTATATTTAGTTCTAAGATTCAGCAGTTCCTGATGAATATTTGAGTCATTTTTATTTGATAAGGTCTTTTCTATAAGTTTTATTTTAGTATCCAGTTCAGTCAATTCTTTCTTAAAGCTTTTTGATTTACTACTCGTGACACTTAGAATAACACCTCTAATGAAGACTTTAAAAGCTTCCCATCTGATACTAGCTGAGGTTTGTATTGTATTAATGTCAAAATACATATCTATCTGCTGTATAATATGTTTATTGAATTGATCATCTAGGAGCCATTTGGGATTAAATCTCCATTTTGGAGGATTTCCTAGTAATTTAGGGTCAATGTAGGTGAGTGAAATAGGGGCATGGTCTGAAATTACAATAGAATCATAAGAACAATCAGTAATATATGACATAAGTGTTGCAGAAATAAGAAAATAATCAATTCTAGAATAGGACTGGTGTGTTCTGGAAAAGCAAGAATATTGAATATCTTTAGGGTGCAATTGTCTCCATATTTCAACAAGGTTTAAATCCTTTATAAAATAATTTAAGGTCTTTCTAGTCTGTTTATGGGACTGATCAAGGCCAGATGAATGATCACTAATTGGATCCAATGTGCAGTTGAAATCTCCTCCCATCACATAAAACCCAGAAAAGGTGGATAAAGTTAAAAAGAGGTTACTATAAAATTTGGGTACGTCATCGTTAGGGCCATAAACATTAACAAGATTCAGTCGTTTAGATAATAATGTCCTTTGAACAATTAGGTATCTACCTGAAGGATCCTGTATTGTCTTATCCGTCTGAAATGGAATTGATTTCTGAATCATTGTAATTACTCCTCTCGCTTGAGAACTAAATGAAGCTGCAAATGCCTAGTCTCAGCCTCAGACCTCACGCCCACGGAACGTTGGCTAAACGTCTGATGCATATGGTACACTTAACTGGAAACACTTCAGGAATGTCGAAGTTGTCATCTGATTTCCGGGAGACGCGAGTGTCGCATTTATTTTCGGTCCGCCGGGAAACAGAGCGCAGACTGATTTACTCGCCGTTTTGCTAAAATATGCTTATGCAGACACCATTGTTGTTATACACTTTTGTGACGTTCGCGAACAAATTACTGACTTACCGCTTGTTCTCCCTCTTCTTCGTTATCTTTCAATGCTGGTTATTTCAATGGCTGACTTGTTGCACGCTAGTCTGTTGTTGTGGGGGCATTTCCATGCACATAAATGTGATGCTGAACGAAACAAACTGTGATTGGTTGTTTGACATGTCGGTCAAACGGCCTTATGGGCGGGCCTTGGCCAATGAAAGCTGCCATGAATAGACCTTTTTCACAGAAACCGGAAATACGCAATCGCAGGGTATGCAGACTTCCTGTGTAATGTCAACACAGCAGAAAGCCGGGTAATTTAAAATTAAAATGGAGAGAGTCTACACAACTTCCCTCACTGGTTTGCCAAAAATAACTTTTGCCGACCTGATAAGAGTCGTGGAGGAAAACTCCATCACAAAGAGGAACAAATTGGATAAAGGATATAAATTTTTCCACTAAGAGTTTATCCGGGACGTTCTAAAACGCTTAACGTGGCTTAACGTACGTAAAAAACGACCAGGAAACCCCACATTTCTGTCAAACCTTACTTGGAACAAACACTAACTACTATCAAAAGAACGAGCCCTTATTCCACAGATAAAGTGAATAATATCACGTTAAGCGTTTTCTCCCTCATAGAAGCCCATTATAAGAAAACAGTTTAACGTGGTTTAACTTACCTTAACAGCGACCAGGGAAGACCAAACTTCTGTTAAATTTCACTTATAATAAACACTTTCTGCTCTCAAAAGAACGAGCTCTCATTCAGCATATAAAGTGATCGCCCCCCATAGAAGTCCATTATACAAAAAAAAAGCTTAACGTGGCTTAAAATTTTACTTATAATAAACACTTTCTGCTGTCAAAAGAATGAGCTCTTATTCAGCATATAAAGTGAATAATATAAAGTGAATAATATCACGCTTTTCTCCCTATAGAACTCCATTAAGGAAAAAGCTTAACATAGTTTGTTATAATGGACTTCTATGGGGGGCGATCACTTTATATGCTGAATAAGAGCTCGTTCTTTTGACAGCAGCAAGTATTTATTATAAGTAAAATGTAACAGAAGTTTGGTTTTCCCTGGTCGCTGTTGAGGTACGTAAACCACGTTAAGCTTTTCCTTATAATGGGCTTATTTGGGGGAGAAAACGCTTAACGTGATATTATTCACTTTATCTGTGGAATAAGGGCTCGTTCTTTTGATAGTAGTTAGCGTTTGTTCCAGGTAAGGTTTGACAGAAACTTTAAGCGTTTTAGAACGTCCCGTTTATCCATAACTTTCAAGGTAAGTAGCGTAGCTAACGTTAGAGAGCAATCAGGCTAACAAATTACTAGTGTGTCCACTTAGACCGAGGACTAGGGTTATAAGGTTATGTATGGATAGTATAGAGGACATGTACAACTTTATTAAAGCAATATAACAGTCGTGGTCTTGATGTTACAAACAATCTTGCTTGATGTTTTCGCCATCTTTGTTGTTTAACTGGTTACCGGCATAGTGGGGCGGAAATAGGTTTACACAGCAATTGCGTATTTCCGGTGCAAAATACGGAAGTTGTGAGAAAGGTCTATTCCAGACCTTCAGCCGTCAGTCTGAAGGTCTGGCTACGTGAGACTAGCAAATACCTGACCAGGCCACCTATTACGTATTCTACATATGTCTTTGGGCGTGTTTCTTGAAGAAAAACAATTTTAGACTGTAGTTGTTTTAATCTGGATATCACTTGTTTGATTTCAGAAAAAGTATGTAGCCCCCTACAGTTCCACAAAATAAATTTAACCCCAATGGTATCTGTCATTTCCTTCTATATTATGAAATAATCCAACACCATTCCATATTTTAAAACGAAAAATCACCTGTACCTTGTAAAGATAAGACTTAAAACAAACTGAAATAAACAACATGGTTATAAACATGATCCAATTTAAAGTAGAGAAGAAGAAAAAACACTTTAATTCCACAACTGCGACCTGCCGAGAACAAAATATTCTTTACTTCTAGCTTCCTTAACTGGATCTACCCAATTTAACATAGGGAAAAGGTCCGTACGATGAATCGCATCGCATTTGAGCCCCGCTGTGCAATTTACATCGTCCCCTTATAAGGAATTCAACCTATTGATTTGTCTTTTGCTTATGTGTTCTTGAAAGTGAACAGAGAACAGAAAATAGCACTATCTTACATGCTCATTAGAAAGTTAACTTCTGACGGACTTTGAAAGACGTGAGCCTGGACATCAACGGTCACTCGGAGGCGCGCTGGAAACATGAATCCACATCAGTCCCTTAGCTTGCAGCTTCTTCTTTACTTCGTCGAACTTCCTCCGTTGTTTGTTCACTTCAGCAGAAAGGTCCGAAAAGAATATGATTCGGTGATTTTTGAACAGTACATCTTTTTTGGCTCTGGCCGCACGCATCACGCGCTCCTTGTCTGTATAACGTTAGTCCAAAAACTTCACGATCATCACTCTCGGAGTTGAATTCGCGTCAGCTGCAGTCTTTCGCATATAACCGATCCTGTGGGCCCTCTTTATGGCCAGTGGCTTTCGGAGTGGTTCCATATCCAGTGCTTCAGATAACCAGCTTTCTAAGAACGTACATGCATCGTTGCCCTCGGATTTTTCTGGTAAACCTAGGAGCCTCAGATTGGAGCGTCGGCTGCGGTTTTCCAAATCATCTATTTTCCAAGTGATCTCCACTAACCGGCGATGAGTCTTCGTCGCCATATGTAACGTGCGCCCCCTCTTCCATGCTTTCGGAGTCGGATGTATCTTCTGTAGTTTCTACTTTCTTCGGCTTTTGCTTTGCTCGTTTAGGTGACATCATGAACAGTATTCACTTATAAACAAAGTGAGTTCGAAAGCTGAACGAAACAGGGATATATTTGAGAAATCTTAAGACAAATTACAGCGGGGTTAACCCGTGCTTCTCTTCAGCTAAGCGCCATAACCGGAAGTCCCGTGAACATATTTGTGACCCTGGACCACAAAACCAATCTTAAGTAGCGCAGGAAAATTTGTAGCATTAGCCAAAAATACACTGTATGGGTCAAAATGATTGATTTTTCTTTTATGCCAAAAATTATTAGGATATTAAGATCATGTTCCATGTGGATATTTTGTAAATTTCCTACCGTAAATATATCACAACTGAATTTTTGATTAGTAATATGTATTGCTAAGAACTTCAATTGGACAAATTTAAAGGCGATTTTCTCAATGTTTTGATTGTTTTGCACCCTCAGTTTCTAGATTTTCAAAAAGTTATATCTTGGCCAAATATCCTTTATATCCTAACAAACCAAATTGAAATTGAAAAGCTTATTTATTCAGCTTTCCAATTATGTCAAATGAACTTATGACTAGTTTTGTTGTCCAGGGTCACATTTCACATTGCCTAAATAAAAGCTGGGTGACTCGCATTAACCAGGTGTACACATGGGTTTTATTATTTTAGGAAGAGGACCTGGCTGAGCTGGCTTCTCAACAGTACTATGTGGACTATGGGTCAGAAGTCCTACCAGACCGTCTTCTGAGTCTTATTCCATCCTACATACCAGACCGGGAAATTACTCCCTCCAAGACAGTGGAGAAATGGGCTCAAATGATCATAGCAACTCACATAAAGGTAAACGTATGTAGTTTTAATACATACTTTTTTTGTTGAGTTTTAATATTTTATTTCATATAACATTATAATTGTATATTATTATTGAATCATTTTAAATATTATATTACCAGTCAAAAGTTTTGAAATGTTTTTTTAAAGAAGTCTCCCAAAGCCTGAATTTATTTGACCCAAAGTACAGCAAAAATAGTAAAAAAAAATATTTTGACTATTTAAAATAACTGTTTTCTATTTGAATATATTTTAAAATGTAATTTATTCCTGTGATCAAAGCTAAATCTTCAGCATCATTACTCCAGTCTTTAGTGTCACATGATCCTCTAATATGCTGATGTGCTGTTCAAGAAACATTTATTGCTATTATCAATATTTAAAACAGTTGAGTAATTTTTTTCCAGGGTTCTTTCATGAATAGAAAGATCCAAAAATCAGCATTTATCCGAAATATAAAGCATCTCTAGCTGTTTTCAACATAATAATAATAATGTGTTTTCTGAGCAGCAAATCAGAATATTAGACTAATTTCTGAATGATCATGTGACTGGAGTAATTAAATTAAAAATTCAACTTTGAAATCACAGGAATAAATTACATTTTAAAATATATTTAAATAGAAAACAGTTTTTCTAAATAGCAAAATATTTCAAAATTGTTCTGTTTTTACTGTACTTTGGATAAAATAAAAGCAGGCTTGGTGAGCAAAAAAGGCTTCTTTAAAAACATAAAAAATCTTACTGTTCACAAACATTTGAAAAATCTTTCAAATTTAAAACATTTAAAAAATAAAAAGTATAAAAAAAAAGTAACAATGAACTTTTAGTAGTTTTCTAGGTTATAATAGCACATTTAGAATAAGCATAATATTTTAAGAATAAGCCCATCTGGGTTGGTAATGTGATTATTTTATTTGTCCAATGTCTGTGATGGTTAAAGCTCTGGTACTTAGTGCTTGAAGTGGAGAAATGGAAAATGTCACCGTTTTCTGAGAATGGGTTCACATTTATATGATAGAACAGCACATATAACTGAACAAATCTATTATTAGCCTTTTCATTATAACCAAACGTACAGTCACAGCACATATCTACACCTATGTCTTCATTACTGTGTCAGGCTGTGTCTGACTGACCTCGCTGTACATTCTCAAGGACGGCAGTCTCATTATTTTAGAGCAGTACCTGTATCTCCACCTAGCGCTAATATAATCTCACAGCTATGATTAACTCTCTAATACAAGTGTGTGCGACCTTCACACCGTTGCCCCCTCTCATCTACAGGCTGGTGTAATAGAATGCAATCACAGGCCCCTGAATATTTAAGACAGTTCTGTCGTCCTCACTTAGTGGTCACTGTCTTGTTATGGATTTGTAGTTTAGGTCAGCACTCTGTGCTAGCTCGTAGCGGTTGATGGACTGAACAGGTTGAAGTTTGATTTATGGTTCCTGTGGGAACATTAATCACATGTTGCTTCTCTCAAGGGTGAAGGCCATTTTAATTACCCTCCTATCCTTCATAGGCTCAAGTGATGGACATGAATGTTTAATAATGCTGGAGATCGATTTTATGGATTGTGGTAATGCATGAGTTCTATGCTTATAGCCAGGTGACGAGAGCAAAGGTAATTGTCTCTGAGGTAATCGCCGATATTGTGTTACTCTGAGACTTAAGATATTGCCGATTGCATCTCCACAGGGAATCTACACGCAGAAGAGGTTTCACTCGCAGAGAGTGAAGGAAGAGGTGGTGGATTTCGCTCGATTTAAGTGGCCTTTGCTTTTTTCCCGCTTCTATGAGGCCTTCAAATTCTCAGGTAAGACTTTGAGGCAATAGTACCCCAAAACTGTTTATATGATACTTTTCTATTCATTGTAATTGCATGGAACAAAAACATTTTTTGTGTAGAATCTATTGTTGGGTGAAGTTATTCTGTAAATCATAGCAATGCATTGATCTGATTGGGTCTGATCAAATTGACCTTATTATCCATTGTTTCTGTTCATTCGTAGGGCCGAGTCTCCCAAAGAATGATGTTATAGTGGCAGTAAACTGGACTGGAGTCTACTTTGTGGATGAGCAGGAGCAGGTCCTTCTGGACCTTTCTTTCCCAGAGATCACTGCAGTCTCCAGCAGCAGGTGAAGTAGCTCACCCATCCAAAGCCACTTCATTAGATATAAGTGTTCTCTATATTGTCACTTAACTAGTTTCTAACAGTCTAACCTGTGTATGCAGAGGTGGAAAGCTGCAGGGACAGAGCTTTACTCTGGCCACTATTAAAGGAGACGAGTACACCTTTACATCCAACAATGCCGAAGACATTCGTGACCTGGTTGTCACCTTTCTAGAGGGCCTGCGTTCCAGGTCAAAGTTTGTGGTGGCCCTGGTTGACAGCCATTACCCTGGTAAGCACTTGTGAACAGCAGTTAGGTTAAAAAGTGCACCACTGTATTTGATTCAGCCCCAAAGAGGCTTTGGTTCAAGACAATAAGGTCCAGCGTGATCAATAAAACATCTAACAGATGAAGAGAAATGCTCATGTTTGTGTTTGTTTTTTCTTCAGCTGGACAAGAATCTTCGTTCCTGAGATTCTCAAAGGGAGATCTGATATTTTTGGATGAGCACACTGGAGAGCAGGTCCTGAATTCAGGTTGGGCTCACGGAGTCAATGACAGAACCAAAAAAAGAGGAGACTTCCCTGCAGACAGCGTCTATGTGCTGCCCACCATCACCAGGCCACAATATGATATTGTGGTGAGTGAGTTTTTATTCAATAGAGGTCTTCGACCCTGTTCCTGGGGACACACTATCCTGAAGAGTTTAGCTACAACACTAATCAAGCACACCTGAGGCGACCAATCAAGCTCCTCAAGACTGCTTGAAAAATGCAGGCAGGTGTGCTGAAGCAGGTTGAAAATACACTTTCTAGGAGAGTGGGTCCCCAGGAGCAGGGTTGAAGACCTCTGCTTTAAAGGGATAGATCACCCAAAAATGAAAATTCTGTCTTTCATTACTCACCCTCATGTCGTCCCAAATCCGTGAGACCTTCACCTTCTTTTTGATGAAATTTGAGAGCTTTCTGACCCAGCATAGACATCAACGCAACTGACACGTTTAAGGCCCAAAAAAGTAGTACGGACATTGTTAATATAGTCCATGTGACATTAGTGGTTCAATCGTAATTTTACGAAGCTACAAAAATACTGTTTGTCTGCAAAGAAAACAAAAAAACGTCTTTTCTTCAGTCACAAGAATACCACATCCGTTATGGTACTCTTGTAAACGTAGGTCGAAGTTTAATGTAGAAGAATAGAAGTTGTTGGATAGCTTCAAGCTTGCTTCAGTTTTTTCAGTTAGCTTCATAACATTACAGTTGAACCACTGATGTCACATGGGCTATTTTAACAACTTCTTTACTATTTTTCTGGGCCTTGAATTTTTACAAAAAAAAAAATTCTGACTGTATTATTGTATTTAACTTGGCATCATTTGTTCATGTTTGAAGCACAAGCATTTGCACCAAAATATGCCACTTACTCACACTTAAAGGTTGTATCAGCGATTTCTAGCCTAAAACATAAAGTGTCAATTTAAGCTGACCTTTCTTCACGATCCGCTCGCTGCCTGCCCCATAAATTGTCTGTGAAAAAAACACGTCTCTCTGGTCAGCCTAGGGTCCGAGATATGCCAAAAAATCAATCGGCGCTATCAACTATTCCACAGATAAACAAACAGTGTTCCAACCAATCAGCGTCAGGGGTTTGGTGTTGTGGACTTTCGTACTGGTGCAGGGATGTGAGGGAGGCAGACCGAAAGTCCACAACACCAAACCCCTGACGCTGATTGGTTGGAACACTGTTTGTTTATCTGTGGAAAGGTTGGTAGCGCCGATTGTTTTTTTGGCATATCTCGGACCCTAGGCTGACCAGAGAGACGCGGTTTTTTCACAGACAATTTATGGGGCAGGAAGCGAGCGGATCGTGTTGAAAGGTCAGCTGAATTTGACACTTTATGTTTCAGGCTAGAAATCGCTGATACAACCTTTAAGAAACACCTGAGATATTGAATAGTCACTTTTAACATAGTCACTTTTTGAACTTTTAATTTCTGTTTCTTACAGTCGTTGATTACCATGTCCCCAGACCAGCGTAAGGACTCCATCAGTTTGTCCCATGAGAATGTGCTGGACAATGGGGAGAAGATTCAGCCATACACTCTAGAAGAGTTCTCCTATGATCACTTCAGGTATTTGAACCTTCTTCAGGACTTTTTCTCCCTTTATTGTGTCCGAATAGAAAACTACTGTTTTAAAGTTGAAAAATTAGGAAAACGTTTAAATATTTTTTTCTATGTAGTGGACTTCTATGGTGCCCCGAATTTGAACTTCCAAAATGCAGTTTAAATGCAGCTTCAAAGGGCTCTAAACAATCCCAGTCGAGGAATAAGGGTCATATCTAGCGAAACGATTGGTTATTGTTATTTTTTTAAATTTACAGTTGAATAAAATATTCTTTTTAACCTGAAATGCTCGTCTTCTCTAGCTCTGCAATGCACATGTGTCCTCTTTGCATTCCTGTTCAATACATTTAGGGAATGTCGAAAAACGATCTCCTTGTCTCCTCCAACTTCAAAATCGCCCTACTTCACTGTTTTACCTTTTTTTGTAAAGGGTGTTTGACCTTTTTTGCATGTTCACTTTGTAAACACTGGGTCGGTACTTCTGCAGCGATGTAGGATGATTTGAAGTTGGAGGAGAAAATTAGATGGGAGTTTTTTCGACATACCATAACTATATTGAACCGTGCACAGAGTACACATGCACATCGCAGAGCTAGACAAGACTAGCGTTTGAGGTTAAAAAGTTTAAAATTGTAAAAAAAATTTAGAAAATAACTGATTGTTTTACTAGATAAGACCCTTCTTCCTTGGCTGGGATCCTTTAGAGCCCTTTGAAGTTGCATTTAAACTGCATTTTGTAAGTTCAAACTCATGGGCACCATAGAAGTCCACTATATGGAGAAAATTACTGAAATGTTTTCCTCAAAAAACATAATTTCTTTACAACTGAACAAAGAAAGACATAAACATCTTGAATGACAAGGGGGTGAGTAAATGATCTGTACATTTTTGTTTTGGAAGTGAACTAACCCTTTAAACTAATCCTTTAAATCATCCATCCTTAGCAGTGTGTGGACACATCCACCCCACAATGTTTAAAATAAACTCAATTAATCTCTAAAAAACCACAACAGTCTAAAATATTAAGCCGTTTTGTTTTTCTGAGCAGTATGAGGTTGTATGCTGTCTGCTTTTCTCGGCACTCGAGCAGCTGTAGCAACAGTGTTTTGTAACTAACGCAGGTGTTTTGTATTTGGATGTAAAAGTAAACATAAGAGTCTTCATTTTCTCCCGACATCAGAGCCACTGAGGACGCAGTGGATTTGTTTTGTTTTTAATTGTAATGCACCACCAAATACACAAAAAAGCAGTAGCTCATTATCATTTAAAGAGACATGCACCGAAATAAGTCATGACATGGTGAAAAGGGTGTTGTTTTATATGACCATTGAGGAATTTTATCCAAACTATGTTGCAGACATTTCATGAAGACCCTAAAAATCATACCATCTTGTGGAAAATGGGCATTCGATGTCCCCTTTCAGATCATGCATTGACTGCATTACCTTCTTTTTTATTAAATTCTGGATTTATAACATTTCCTGGTATCTTTTCATCCTCCAGACCACCTTCCAAGAGCACGCTGAGTCGTGTGATCATCAATAAAGGCAGAGGGAAGGATAAGCTGTGGTGCTGCACCAGAGAACCACTCAAACAGCCTTTGCTGAAGAAGGTCCTCAATCATGAAGAGCTGTCCCAGGATGCCTGCCAGGCCTTTATTGATATCCTCTACAGCTAACAGTGTTAACTTTATAACATTTTGACAGCTAATAGTGTTAACTTTATAACTTCAGTTCTCTCATTTTGACCCTTGACTGCTTCGTACCTATCATGAAGTACATGGGCGACTACCCCTCGAAGAGAAGCCGTTCAGTCAACGAGCTGACCGATCAGATCTTTGAAGGAGCTTTAAAGGCAGAACCTCTGAAGGACGAAATCTTCTGTCAGATCATCAAACAACTGACTGAGAATCACGTGAAGTAGGTTTTCCGAGTTGAAGCTGATACAGTGTATAGTCTAGTCTGTTATGTTTTATTTTAGGACTTCTTAAAAAAATCTTAAAAAGTAATAAAAATGTATTTGTATAGTGATAATGATATGACAACAATTACTGTTGATGTGGCTCATAAATCTGTATCAGTCTGTCCCCTAGTGGTCAGCTTATAAAAGTTAACAGCAATTCTGTGTGTTTAGATACAGTGAGGAGAAGGGCTGGGAGCTTCTCTGGCTCTGCACTGGGCTTTTCCCCCCCAGTAACATGTTGCTTCCTCATGTCCAAAAGTTCCTCCAATCCAAAAAACTTCATCCAGTCGCCCCAGACTGCATGCAGAGACTCCAGAAAGCCTTGCGGTAACTCTCATAGCACATACAAACATGTATCTCCAAGGTTCCTTGCAATTCCCTTCAAACTTTTCTTCCTCACGGACAGAAACGGATCCAGAAAGTATCCTCCTCACCTTGTAGAAGTGGAGGCCATTCAACATAAAACTACTCAGATCTTTCACAAAGTGTACTTCCCTGATGACACTGATGAGGTGAGAGTTTTCATGTTGACTCTAGGCGTGCATCTGTTACCTGTAGTCTATGTTGTATCCAGCCTCCGGTGAGGGTTATTTTCTTTCTGTCTCTCATGCCCGGCTGTGTTTATTTATGCATGAGGAAGCAGAGAGAGCGCCCTGTTGTGCTCTGACCTCATTTGCATCCTCAATTAAGCACAGAGTTATGTGGAGCTTTTGGAGAAAGTGGGAAAAGAGAGATGAAGTGTGAATAGACTCAAGACTCCAGAGATTCATTTCCTGTTTGGTTTAAATATAGCTGAAATCTGGCCTGCACTTTTTTTTAGTTGTATGAAATAATAGATACAAATGGGGTAGACATTGAGTGTAATTCACAATTCAACAATCATCAAATGCATCTAGTTATGTATACATGAATCGGTGAATTATTATGAAAGTCTAAGATATTTCAAGACGTTTACATATAGTCCACAAGAGAAAATAAAAGTTGAATTTATAAAAATTACCCTGTTAAAAAGTTTACATACATTTGTTTCTTAACACTTTGTTGTTACCTGAATGATCCACAGGTGTTTTTGTTTGTTTGTTTCTTTAGTGATAGTTGATCATAAGTCCCTTGTTTCTCCTAAACAGTTAAACTGCCTGTTGTTCTTCAGAAAAATCCTTCAGGTCCCACAAATTTTTTGGTTTTTCGGCATTTTTGTTTATTTGAAAACTTTTTGAATTTAAAGACCAGGGTAAATTTAACTTAACTTTTGCCTTCTGGGAAACATGTAACTATCTTCAGTAGCTTCTAAAAGGCAGTAAAAAATATGATATCTGTTTAAAAGTTTTCACCCCTGGCTCTTAATGCATCATGTTTCCTTTGGGAGCATCAGTGAGCGTTTGAACCTTCTGTAGTAGTTGCATATGAGTCCCTCAGTTGTCCTCAGTGTGAAAAGATGGATCTCAAAATCATACAGTCATTGCTGGAAAGGGTTCAAATACACAAAAATGCAAAAAAACAAAAAAGGTGGGACCTGAAGATTTTTTCTGAAGAACAGCAGGCAGTTTAACTGTTCAGGACAAACAAGGGACTCATGAACAACTATCACTAAACAAAAAAAACAAAAACAAAAGACAACTGTGGATCATACAGGTAAGAACACAGTATTAAGAATCAGGTGTATGAAAACTTTTGAACGGGGTAATTTTTACAAATTCAACTATTATTTTCTCTTGTGGACTATATGCAACTGTATTTTATGTGAAGTATCTTATTCAGGTCAGGACTAAATAAAAAAATAACATGCATTTTGATGATCCCTCTTATTTTGGTAAAATAATTAACATTTTTGCAGATTTTGCAAGGTGTATGTAAACTTTTTACCTCAACTGTATACATACATACATACACATATATATAGAGAGAGATAGATTCTTTATTCATTTAATTGTGTTTTAGGAATAAAAAAAACAGTGATGGATTTTTTTTTTGTCTGATTCAAATTGTTACATTGTTATGGTGATAAAACTTTTAAGGAAAGGGTTTTAAATTAACAAAATTGGCAATAGAAGCATTTACACCAGTGTTATTTTTGTATCACTGATATATTATCAGTTATTATAGTTTTTGTTAATATCTTGAATTAGATTTTATTTTTATATTTTATATAGTTTTATATAGCTTTCACTTTCAATTTTAGTAAGTTTGTTTTTGTGTTTTTTAATAGGCCTATATATTTATTTGTTTTTATTCATTCTTGTAAAAGTTAAACTAAACAAATGAGAAATAAAATAAGTTAAAGTTTTTTTTTTTATGTGAAAAATACATTTAAAATATTTTAATTTATTTCAGTTAACAGTTATTTTGGTAAAAAAAAAAATTCAATATTTTTATTAATTTTTGTTAAAGTGATAGTTCATCCAAAAATGAAAATTCTGTCATTAATTACTCACCATCATGTTGTTTCAAACCAGCAAGACCTTTGTTCATCTTCAGAACACAAATTAAGATATTTTAAATGAAATCAGAGAGCTTTCTGATCCTGCATTGACAGCAAAGCAACTGAAATGTTCCCCGGTCCAAAAACATAGTAAAGACTTTGGTAAAACCGTCCATGTGACATCAGTGGTTCATCCACAATTTTATAAAGCTACAAGAATACTTTTTATGTACAAAGAAAGCAAAAGTAATGACTTTATTCAACAATTCTTCTTCTTCAAATCACAAACACATGCAGAATTGTTTAATAAAGGCATTATTTTTGTTTTCTTTGCACACCAAATGCATTCTCATCGCTTTGTAAAACTGCGGTTGAACAACTGATGTCACATGGGCTGTCCTTAAAAGATACTTATTTGTGTTCCGAAGATGAACAAAGGCCTTGCTGGTTTGGAACGACATGAGGGTAAGTAATTAAAGGACAGATCTTTAATTTTTGGGTGAACTATCCCTTTTTACACAAGTGGTCTTAGACTTTTTGCCCCCCCACTGTTTGTATATATGCTAAAATGAACTCAAATTCAAATATCGTTTTTATTCATAGGCTTTTGAAGTTGAATCGAGCACCAAAGCCAAAGATTTCTGTCTGAACATCGCTGGCAGAATGGTGCTCCAGTCTTCTGAAGGCTTCAGCTTGTTTGTCAAAATTTCTGACAAGGTGAGGCTACAGAGCTGTCAAACGTGTGTTCAGATGAGATGTGAGAGTTTATGACACTAAATAACGGAGGTGATTTTTACATTACAGCTTTCTCCTCAGCGTTTGTCAAAACACCTCCTAGTCAGCAGTTATTTGTCAGTGTGTATTTTAATCGAAGATGTCTTTGATATGTCACTATTCGGTGAAACGTTTCAGGTGATCAGTGTGCCAGAAGGAGATTTCTTCTTTGACTTTGTTCGACATCTGACAGACTGGATCAAAAAAGCCAGAGCTGTGAAAGATGGTAATTATGTTTATTGTTTATTAAAATGATACTGAGTGTAAACATGCTTCTAGTGTTAATGCTTCTGTTGGTTTTGTAGGCACAGTGCCTTCATTGACCTACCAAGTGTTTTTTATGAAGAAACTGTGGACCAACACCGTTCCAGGCAAAGATCCTATGGCCGACTCCATTTTTCATTACTTCCAGGTGGAAAATCTCTCTTTGTATTTAATATGTGACCCTGGACCACAAAACCAGTCTTAAGTCGCTGGGGTATATTTGTAGCAATAGCCAAAAATACATTGCATGGGTCAAAATTTTTGATTTTTCTTTTATGCCAAAAATCATTAAGAAATTAAGTAAAGTTCATGTTCCATGAAGATTTTTTGTAAAATTCCTACTGTAAACATATCAAAATGTAATTTTTGATTTGTAATATGCATTGTTAAGAACCTAATTTGGACAACTTTAAAGGTGATTTTCTCAGTCTTTTTGATTTTTTTGCATCCTCAGATTTCTGATTACAAATAGATGTATCTCAGTCAAATATTGTCCTAATAAACCATACATCAATAGAAAGCTTATTTATTGAGCTTTCATATGATGTATAAATCTCAGTTTTGTCAAATTTAACCTTATGACTGGTTTTGTGGTCCAGGGTCACATATGTCAATTCAAGCTATATTTTCAAACACTTGAAAGCTCTTTTTCCTAAACTTTCTTCAGGAGCTCCCAAAGTATCTGCGTGGCTACCACAAGTGCTCTCTTGAAGAGTCGTTCCAGCTGGCTGCACTCATTTACAGAGTGAGGTTTGAGGAGGACAAATCACTGTTTCATAACTTCAGCAAGATGCTGAAGGAGCTGGTTCCTCAGGACATGATTCATCAGCTGTCGCCCGACGACTGGAAACGAGTGAGTGAACAACACTAGTCCTACTTCATACATTAATTCATGAGAAGCTAATGCAGCGAGTCTTTGTTTCTTCCACAGTCTGTCGTCACATACTTCAATAAACACGCAGGGAAATCTCGAGAGGAAGCAAAACTGATGTTTCTAGAAATCACTTACAAGTGGCCTACTTTTGGATCAGCATTTTTTGAAGTCAAGGTAAGTTTGAGTCACTAAATGCCAAATTACTAATATAGCTAAATGCTGAGCAAACGAAATGACATTATCCTCAATTCTAGAACTTGAGTTGTTTTGCTTCGTAAATTGATGTGGTTTGATGATGTTTGATTTTCTCCCACAGCAATCCTCAGATCTGAATTTTCCAGAAGTCCTCTTGATAGCGATCAACAAGCATGGTGTTACTCTCATTGACCCGAAAACAAAAGTGGGTTTACAAACAGGCAGGACCTATGTAATGTCTATAAATGCAGATTTAAAGAGAAATGAAAATTACACCATGATTTATTCACCCTCAAGCCATCTCAGGTGTATATGACCTTCTTTCAGACGGATACAATCAGAGTTATATTAAAAATGTCCTGGCTCTTCCAAGCTTTATAATGACAGTGAATGGGCTTTGAGATTTTGAAGTCAATAAAGTCCATCCATCCATCATAAAAAGTGCTCCACACAGCTCCCATGGGTAAAAGTGAAGCAATGCATTTGTGTAAGAAAAATATGTAATTTATATATATTTGGATTATATCAAAATCCTCTGACATTTTTCTTTACAAATCCTTGTTTTGTACTTTTTATTCCTGACTGGTTTTTGTTTTACTCTATACACTGCATTTGTCACTTCCGCGTTCGTGTCTGCATTCGCATACGTCATTCGCCAATAACAACGCCTGTCTCTCATGAACAAATGTATGACAGTTAACGAAGCTAGAGATTACGGTTTATAAAGTTGTAAATATTGGTATTGGTATTTTTTATCGATTCGCTTCAGAAGGCCTTTATTAAAGGATTAGTTCACTTTCAGAACAAAAATGTACAGATAATTTACTCACCCCCTTGTCATCCAAGATTTTCATGTCTTTGTTCAATCGTAAAGAAATTATGTTTTTTGAGGAAAACATTTCAGGATTTCTCTCCATATAATGGACTTCTATAGTGCCCCCAAGCTTGTACTTCCAAAATGCAGTTTAAACGCAGCTTCAGAGGGCTCTAAATGATCCCAGCCAAGGAAGAAGGGTTATTTTCTAAACAAATTGACAATTTATATACTTTTTAACCTCAAATGCTCATCTTGTCTCATCTCTGCGATGCACATGCGTAGTCTGTGTCATCCGGGTCAATACAGTTAAGACTCCCATCTCGTTTTCTTCCCCAACTTCAAAATCATCCTACATCGCCGCAGAAGTACTGACCCAGTGTTTACAAAGTGAACATACATAGAAGATCAAACGCCCTTTACAAAAAAGGGAAAACAGCGATGTTGGACGAATTTGAAGTTGAAGACTAAAACGAGTTTTTCAACATATCCTATTTGTATAGACCCGGATGACACAGACTACGCATGCGCATCACAGAGACGAGACAAGAAGAGCATTTGAGGTTAAAAAGTATATAAATTGTCAATTTGTTTTGAAAATAACCAGTCGTTTCTCTAGATAAGACCCTTCTTTGGCTAGAATCGTTTAGAGCCGTTTGAAGCTGCGTTTAAACTGCATTTTGGAAGTGCAAGTTTGGGGGCACCATAGAAGTCCATTACTTTTACGATGGATGGATCCACTTTATTGGACTTCAAAATCTCAACACCCAATTGTATTCACTTGAAAGAAGAAAGTCATATATACCCAGGATGGCTTGACGCTTGAGGGTGAATAAATCATGGGTTCATTTCCATTTTTGTGTGAAATGTCCCTTTAAGAATCATTTCTAATAATCTCGAAAGTAGTTGCTGCTTTGTTTTTTGGAAACTGATACATTTTTTTAGGATTCTTTGATTAATATAAAGTTCAAAAGTACAATATTGATTAGAGTTTTTTGTAACTGTCAAAATATTTGCTGTCTTTTTTTTAATTTAATGTGTCTTTGCTAAATAATCTTTTGAAAAAAAAAAACTGTTTTGTTAACCTTTATTAGGTCCCTACGTAAAAACCTTTGAGTAATGTTTGAATGGTCTTTACTCATCTGTCTGCAGGACATTTTGGGCACACACCCCTTCACCAAAATCTCTAACTGGAGTAGTGGACATACCTATTTCCACATTACCATTGGTAACCTGGTTAGAGGCAGCAAATTGCTGTGTGAGACTTCACTGGTGAGTCACCTACATAAAATACTGTGGTGGTATCATGATACTCAGTGACACAAATGCACCAGCTATTCTTTTATTAAAGGGGTCATTAGATACCATTAGATTAGATACAAGTTGATATGATTCTTTAGGGTCTTAATGAAAAGTCTATAACCTACTTTAATTAAAATTTCTCAGTGGTAGTGTAAAACAACACCCTTTTTACCATGTTAAAAATAGCTTTGTTCACAGTGAGGCACTTTGGTACATGTCTCTTTAAATGCTAATGAGCTCTGCTCACCCCGCCCATCTCTGCTGCATTACAAATGATTTGCGCAAACATAGACGCATGAATGTAGATCGTGGGTCAATCAACAATCGTGGGAGCGGCCTTGGTCTGTGTGACGTCACACAGCCAAGTATCTGAGAATGGCTTGATTTGAAAAAGGGTGAATAATTGATAGGGATTCAAAAAAAAAACGCTGTGTGTATTTTTATCATTATAGGGTGGATGTGTACACACTGCCAACACGTTTATGTTCAAACAACATGTTAAAGTGAATTTTGCATCTGATGACCCCTTTAAAGACTTATAATCATACTTTGCTGTGTGGCTTACTTTACCAGCTGACTTTCCTTACCGTTCACAGGGATACAAGATGGATGATCTTCTCACATCTTACATCAGTCAGATGTTGACGACAATGACCAAGCAGCGCAGTTCACGTGTAAATGACAAGTAACATCAAAGACTTGTAATAGTGCACTGTATATTTATAAGCACACAGACTCAGTTCTCACTATATTCTAGATTCATAATTTTGATACATGACGATAAACTGAATCTGCTTTTAGTGCTGTTACTTTTTCATACTGGAGCCTTAATTGTAAATTGTGAGTTTAATTTATTTTATAGCATTTCTCAGTCTTTTATTGTCAATGAAGAACATGATAAATTGACAGTCTGAAAAAAAAACTGTTGCCTTTTAAGTTTTAGGCTTCGTATGGTTTTTACACGGATACCAAATTTAAAGTCTATTAAGATCAAATTCATGATTTCAGATATTTAATTTGTGAATGATTTGCACATCTCATTTTGCCAATTAAATGCATTATAAAGATATGGACATGTTGCAGGATTTCCTCTAGGGCACCACTTATTGAAATGGTACATTAATGTCATTTTAACTCAATGACAACTAAATTTAATTAAATCTAAGTTTTCTGAATAATATTTCTTTATTACCTTTGTAATAAATGCTTGACCAGGTATTTCAGAGATGCGTATTAAAATGTAAATTAAAATGATCAGTTATAAGACTACAATTATAATTTCTACACAAGATATTTAGGCTAAATCTTTAGGCATTGTCCAATTTATTTATTCTTTTATTATTATTATTTTTTTAGAATGTATGTATTTGTAGTTCGTAATTCTGGTCAATTCCAATTTTCTTGTGTTGAAAGTTGCTGTTTATAAATAAAACAATAACGTATGAAATAGCTTGGCTATTTTAATGAGTTTCATGACACATTTGTCATAGTCAGTGTTATTTTAATATTGTTTATATTATTATAGTAGTTATTGATATTTAAATTTTTACATTTATGTTTTTATCATATATAGATATATATAGAGAGAGACATTTTATGTATGTGTGTGTGTGTGTATATATATAAAAAAAATATTTTTGTGAGATATATATATATGTATACAGTCAAGCCCGAAATTATTCATACCCCTGGCAAATTCTGACTTAAAGTTACTTTTATTCAACTAGAAATGACACAGGCTTCTCCCAAAAGATAATAAGACGATGTACAAGAGGCATCATTGTGGAAAAAAAAATATTTCTCAGCTTTTATTTACATTTGAACAAAAAGTGGCATGTCCAAAATTATTCATACCCTTTGCAAACTGTCACAGTCCATAGGAAAATCCAAAGTTCTATACCATTCCAAATAGTCCAAGCTGTTCTAAAGCATCCTAATTACCCTGATTCATTGGGAACAGCTGTTTTAATCAACTCAACAGGTGAAAAACAGAAGCTCTCTGCTGTTGGTTTGTGGACAGTTATGGCTAACACAAAGGAGCTCACTGAGGACCTGCGGCTGCGCATTGTGGCTGCTCACAAGTCAGGAAAGGGCTATAAGACCATATCTAAATGTTTAAAAACTGAAAACTCACAAATTCAGCACATAACAATTCCAGACAGGCATGGATCATATTGCAGTAAAAGGAAAGCTTAAATGTGATACTAAATCAGGCCTGTATTAAATTAGAACAAGACTGAAAGGACAAAACATTTGTACAAAAATGATTTATGAGCTCTTAGATTCTAACACAGTTACGCTTCTGTCTAGAAGTAATGATTCAGCCAAAACCATGACATTGGTTTTAAATATCACTTAAGATAAAACATAAAACCAATGGATCCACTAATATTTCAGTGAAAGAAACATCAGTTTCATCGACATGACAAATATTTCCATTCAGGCTTGAAATAGAAACCTTTACAGTAGCATCGATAAAACCTGGGGCTTGTGAAAGCCAATAACTCAAATGACAATATAAAGTCTGAGGTGCAAGATTAGTCACTAGAATTTAGCATTTGTTAACTATATGTATCCCATCATGTCACATGAGGACAGCTCACTTACAATTTATAAAATGTAAGGGTGATTTCAATGTACCACATAAACAGTGGTTTATACTGGCTTAACTGAACATCAGTTAGAGATTTTTTAATACAAGGGGTTAAATATGAACCAACATCCTTCATCAGGCAGTTCAAAGAGATGGTTCCTGCTTGTCAGAGGCACTCATGTTGGATAAAGACCACACATCATTCACCTCTGTTCAAGAAAATGTCAAACATGATCAGCATAATTGCCTTGAAGATTCAGATTAAAGGAATAGCTCAGCCAAAAATTAATTATTTAAATAATTGACTTAAGAGGTGCTTCTTACCTGTCCTGAACTGTCTGTAGGACCCATTTTCGAGTACCGAACTGCTGTCCACGCTGAGAGCCAACCCACGCTCCCTCCACCTGCAAATACATCAGCATTAACAGCCTTTTTTATTGAGTACAGTGTGATTTTTGCATTGCAGCTACATGTTCACTGTCACAGTGAGATGTGGTTAATTCTGTGCTTGGACTCACCAGTGAAACACAAAGGTAATCACGACAAGACTAAGGGAAGCAATGTCAGTAAGAATCCACATTAGCCTGTACTCATCTGGCGTCTGTGAGAGACAGAGAGAAAAGAAGAAGAAGAGTCCAAAAACAGAATGAAATAATCTGTGATGTCTGTAGATGTTTGTCATTTACCATTAGAAAGAGTGGTCTTTGCAGGCTCTTGAGGATGTGAACAGCATTAGTGGCGACAGAATGAGCCCCTGCACACCAGGCCAGAGAATACAGCCATGGCTCGCTGATCACATACAGGTTAGTGCTGATGTTAGCAGCAGCGTATTTTCTGAATCAGAAGAGAAATATGCATAGATTAAGTACTTTTACAAGTGAAAAAAACGTTCTAAAACAAGTCCAGAACAGTTCTAAACAAATATGTCAGTGGGTTTTGATGCGAGAGGACAACAGGGAACGGACTTTTAAACTGGAGCAGGTGTTTTTATTATGGATTTTGGATTTTGTCCAGAAGTGATGGTTTAAAAGTTGAAACACCTCAATGATGGATTTTTTTTCTTACAAATACACACTCTCATTCTGACGGTACCCTTTCACAGCAGAGGATCCATCGGTGAGCAAGCGATGTAATTTTAATTGAAGTTTTCTGATAAACTTATCTACATTTTGGATGGCCTGAGGGTCAGTAAATTTACAGCAAATTTTCATTTCTTGTGTGAACTATTTAAATCTTTAATTATTTGACTTAAAAGGTGGTTATATAGGATGCATTTAGATAGATCAAAAACAGTAATATTGTGACATTGTTTACAATTTATTATAAATGTATTTACTTTCAATTGTTATCAGTTTTAATCAATTTAATGCATCCAGGCTAATACAATTTATCAATTGTATGAATATAAAAATGCAAATACAGTATGCATAAATGGAAAAAAAAAAAAAAAAAAAGATTACCTTTAAGTTGGCTCTACAGACTTTAAGTTGGCAGCTAAAAACCAGCTAAAACAGCTGATTTAGGAAAAAACAGCTAAAAATCTGTTAAAACCGGTTGGTTTTACAAAAAAGCTAAACCCACTTAAAACCAGTTTATTTAATGAAAAACTGCTAAAACTGGCAGATTTAACAAGAAAAAACTAAAAACTGTTGATTTCGGAAAAAAAATTGTTAAACCAACCTAAAACCAGTTAATTTAACGTCAACCAGCTTAAAACAGCTCAAACCAGCTGATTTAACAAAAACCAGCTAATAATAGGTTAAAACCAGTTGATTTAGCAAAAAAACCCAGCTAAACCCACCTAAAACCAGTTCATTTAACAAAAACCAGCCTGAAAACAACTAAAACTGGCTGATTTAACAAGAAACAACTAAAACCAGCTGTTTAAACAATAATCATGTAAAACCAGTTGATTTAGCAAAAAATAGCTGAAAACCAGGGCCCGTATCCCTAAAGATTCAGAGAATCCTCTCAGAGAGCTCCTAACTTAACCTAAAAATTCCTTGCCAGGAGTTTTAGCTTAGAAGTGATTCCAGAACATTTTCAGTGAACTCTGAGCAAGGAATGGATGGAAAATCCTATCTTAGTGAGGAGGTGTGGTTGACCCCGTTGCTAGGTATGAGTCATCATTTCAAAAGCCGTGATTGGTTGATCCTACAAGTTTGATGAAAATGAACTTTTGGTGATAATGAGCAAAGGATGTACCCTCAAATCAATAAACATAATTATACACTCTAATCTTATGCAGACTGTAATTGTAAATAATATTTCACATTCAAGAAAATATCTGGAAAATGAATAGTAAGCTGTAGGGGTTATAGCCTAACATTAGAATCTAAAATATGTGAAAACTTAAGCTCATTACACCCTGTTCAAATAATGATTCGTGTCTTATTTGCTCATATTAATATCCTAGCTGGCATATTTTGTACTTTCACTCCCATATGGACCCCATTGAAAACAAGATGGCCTATCTCAAGGGGCTGTCCTTAATGAAGTAGAAATTGCAACGTTACAACTCAGTGTGGTCTTAACGAGGGTAACACGGCTCAGCTTTTTGTCTGTGATTACTTTCTTCTCCGGTGTAATAGCGTTGTGGCGTCGAGTTGGTGAAGTAATTGCATCTCTAAGGAGATCCACCACAAACATGATTCCTGCACGATCCAATCTGTAGAGTCTCAATAATTCCCTGTCATCCAGTGTTTGCAGGACATCTCTCCTGCCTCCTCTGTTGGCCATTTTGTGCAGCTGCTTAGGGGAACTCCTAAGCCACTAAAAGTCCTCTTCCCTGCTCTTAGCAGATCTTGCCTTAGGAGCCCTTTTAAGCGCTAGGAATCTTGAGGAATAGCTTTTATATTAACTGGGATTTTCGTGTCACTTTTAGGGGAAATTCTAAGAAAACGTCATGACTCTGAGAATTTTCTTAGAAATTGGCCGCTAGGAGCCACTTTTTGCACAAAAATTCTTTAGGGATACGGGCCCAGTTAATTTAACTGACAAGAGGTTGAAACCAGCTAAAACAAGCTGATTTAACAAAAACAGCTAAATAAAACCAGCGGATTTAGCAAAAACCAGGTAAAACTAGTTGATTTAGCAACAAAAAAAACCAGTTCATTTAATGAAAACCAGCTTAAAAAAACAGCTAAAACTGCCTGATTTAACAAGAAACCGCTAAAACCAGCTGATTTTAGGGGGGAAAAAACCTAGCTAAAACCAGCTGATCTTACAAAAAACTAAAATCAACTAAAATAAAAAAATATCAGCTAAAATGAATTCATATCAGTTTATAAAATTATATATTTTTTAATTTTAGCTGATCTACTGAACCTGATTTCTTTCTCTGACATGGAACTGTAATGGATGTTGAGTCTGGATATGTGTCTGAGCTGAAGGTCCTCCACTGATGCTTGTTCAGCTGTCGTCTGTTGGAACTCTGGGTCGATTTCTTGTACAAGCTCTCTGAGCTCTGGAGGCAACCACAATACCTAGGTACAACAAACTTCATAAAGACCACAATCTACACAAAAGAGTAACTTTTAAAACTTTAAGAAAAGACACACCTGACTGGAGTGAATGGACGACTCGTTCTGGATGACATCCAGGGTGCGGGATATCCATGCATCTCTATAAGGGTGACCCCTGGGTGGTCGATACAGATCAAAGATCACTAGTTTCCCATGTTGAGCAGCCAGATCTAGGAAGTCCCTTAGTGTGCACACGGACTGATTCTGAGCTTGCAAATGCTCGTCTGCGCTCAGAGACGAAGCTGTTCCAAAAGGGTCTTGCTGAGCAGGAAATATTAAAATAATCGTTGTTTAGTGTTAGATAACAACCAGCTTTTCAGGAGTAAAAAAATCATCCTGCAGACTTACAGAGAAGAACCAGGATCCAGCATTGAGACTCTGCAGCTCTCTCCACGTAAACATGGCAGGTGAGGTGTGCGTCCAGTTTGGAAACACGTCGTTTACATTAGTTGTCCTGCGTAGGTTCTTATCGTGCATGAGGAAAGGAACTCCATCATAACTGCAGCAAAAGAAAAAGACAATGTTATTAAGGACTTATACAGATCCACTATTAGTAAAATAGACTTTCTTTGGAGTTAAAGAAGTGACCTGATAGTGACATCAGTCTCCAGACCATCAGCTCCAGCTGCCAATGCCTTCTCAAAAGACATGTAGGTGTTTTCAGGGGCAAGCTGAGAGAAGATACAACAAACAAGTTGCTTTTTTCAATCTGAAAATGGTACACTGCAATCCTGTACTGCTACAGTGTTAATGTAATTGTTTGAGAAATGTTAAACTCCGAGTCACATTATCACATTAAGCCGAGACACTAAAAGCAAAAACATTGTTTTTTCAAGCACTGGTCAGTTATGAGATTTTGGTCTATCAAAGAAAACTTGAAAGAATGACCATGGCACGCTTGTAAATTAAAAAGCCTGTATTGGTCTGTTTAGCTTTTCATAACATGTTTTTTTTTTCACACTACTAGAATTAAAACGTGCAAAATGTGTTTATTTTATTGCACTTTATCCTTTTGCATCTGTAGATTTTAGTTACAATATATATCTTTAAAAGCTGTTTACTCAAATTTACCAAAATAAGAGTGATCATACAAAATGCATGTTCTTTTTTATTTAGTACTGACCGAAGTAAGATATTTCACATAAAAGACATTTACATGTAGTCCACAAGAGAAAATAATTGAATTTATAAATGAATTTATAAAAATTACCCTGTTCAAAAGTTTGCATACACTTGTTATCTGTAAAAAAATATGATATTTTGGCAAAACAACCTTATTCCATTCAAAAGTTTTCACCCCCTGGCTCTTAATGCATCGTGTTTCCTTCTGGAGCATCAGTGAGCATTTGAACCTTGTGTAATAGTTGCATATGAGTCCCTCAGTTGTTCTCAGTTTGAAAAGATGGATCTCAAAATCATACAGTCATTGTTGGAAAGGGCTCAAATACATAAAAATCCTGAGAAATAAAAGAATTTGTGAGACCTGTAGAATTTTTCTGAAGAACAGCAGACAGTTTAACTGTTCAGGACAAACAAGGGACTCATGAACAACTATAAATAAAAAAACAGCTGTGGATCATTCAGGTAACAACACAGTATTAAGAATCAAGTGTATGTAAACTTTTGAACAGGGTCATTTTTATAAATTCAACTATTATTTTCTCTTGTGGACTATATGTGAACGTCTTTTATGTGATATATCTTACTGAGGTCAGTACTAAATAAAAAATAACATGCATATTTTGCATGATCACTCTTATTTTGGTAGAATAATTTACATTTTGCAGATTCTGCAAGGAGTGTGTAAACTTATGACTTTAGATGTAAATTGGCACATATTTAGATAATTCCTAATTTGCATATTTAAACAACATGATTTTTTTCAATTCCTCATGCAATTAATTAAACTGAAAAGTATGGTGATAACTATTTTTTTCAGCCTAGTGGTGCCATCTGGGGTGTCTGACCTAGTAACTAGCAATGAACAAAGTATTTTAACAAAAAAAATTTAATATTCAAAGGTGTGCTTGAACCTGAAAAGCCTAAGAAGAATAACGAAGTGTACCATTGGTGCTCCCCTGTGTCCAATTAAAGCTGGAGCTGATCCCAGACTGCTCCTCTCTTTAATGCAGGGAGAGTACATGCCCAGAGGAACCAGGTATAGAGTCACTAGAACAGTTATATACAGCACCATGATGGCCATCCGTCTCACTGAAACAGACACAGGCAGAGAATTCACCATAAGAATATGTACTTTCTGTAACTTAAAATGCATCAGAGTGAAAGAAAGAAATATATTATGCAGAAAAACGGATTCTTACCTCTCATATTGATACGGAAGACATGCAACGCTATTGGCCAAGATAACAGAGTCATGAAAACTACACCACCTATGTGTAGATATGGAGCAGTTACCTATCAAAAGGGAATGGAGAGCATTAAATGCCACAGTTGTGTGCTCCAATATTAATAGCATATAGGTATACGATTTGATAATAAACATGCCTGAAAAGATAAAAGTACAGTCATCCATTCTTTGCTCCATAAATCTGTGAGAACAGATGAGGCCACAATGGAGAGAATCAAAGTCACTGAGATCCCGATCTATCAAAAGAGATCCCATCAATTCTCAGACTCAGACTTTCAGTTACTCAGCCAAGATGTGGATGAAATTACCTTGTGGCACCAATGTAAATATAACCTCTGGCCTTCTGAGAGAAGACACAGTGCCAGCAGCTGTGAATGTAAACACATTTTTATACTTATCAGACAGACCTTCTAGTAACTTTCTATGGAGACTTTAAGCGTAAAAGCAAAAGAAAACCACATTGACAACAATGATATGATAAGTACATTTAATCAAATAGTTCACACAAAAATGAAAAGTCTGTCATTAATTACTCACTTTCATGTCGTTCCAAACCCATAAGACCTTCGTTCATCTACAGAAATTAAGATATTTTTGATAAAATCCATGAGATTTCTGATCCTCCATAGACAGCAAGGGTCCTACAACGCTCAAGGCCCAAAAACATACCAAACTATGACTATTTTGTTGATGTTTTTGGTATGTTTCTGGGCCTTGGGCTAAAAAGCTCTCAAATTTTATCAAAAATGCCTTAATTTGAGTTTCGAAGATGAACAAAGGTCTTACAGGTTTGGAACGACATGAGGGTGAGTAATTAATGACAGAATTTTCATTTTTGGGTGAAAAAAATATCTTAGCAATCTATAATAGTGATTTCTTAACTGTGTGGTTATGAGAATGAATATACAGTACTTAAAGCACATACCAGCAGAACAGCAACATAAGTGAACAAAAAAACAGCAAGAATCAACAAAACTATGGACCATGGAAACCAGAAGCCCAGATTACCAAAATTAAACCTGGAGGCAAAGCAGAAAAAATATTACTTTAATTTATTCCAGTTAAGTCACCTAACTTGAGAGATCTTTAAAAAATTAACATGTGGCATTGTCGTTCTGTCTATTTAACAGTTAAAATATATTCTGGATTGAAAACAACTTTATTTAAAGGGATAGTTAATCTAAAAATGACAATTCTGTCATTAATTACTCACCCTTATGTCATTCTAAACATGTAAGACCTTTGTTCGTCTTTAGAACACAAATTAAGATATTTTTGATGAAATCCGAGAGCTTTCTGACCCTGCATAGACAGCAACACAACTGACACGTTCAAGGACTAGAAAGATAGTAAGAACATTGTTAAAATAGTCCATTTGACATCAGTGGATGAACCTTAATGTTATGAAGCTACAAGAATACATATTGTGCACATAGAAATAAAAAATAATGACTTTATTTAACAATTTCCTTTCTTCTGTGCCAGTCTTAGACACATTCATGAGAGTACCCTGGCTCCTTACTGCTTTTCTGGGCCTTGAATGTGTCCGAAAGCTTTCGGATTTCATCAAAAATATCTTCATTTGTGTTCCTAAGATGAATAAAGGCCTTACAGGTTTGGAACAATATGAGGGTAAGTAATTAATGACAGAGTTTTCATTTTTAGGTGAACCTATCCCTTTAAATGAAATGACATTGGAAGTCAATGAAACATTAAAAATGTATCTTTTATGTATGACACAAACCAGTCAAAGTCATTGTAGTCGTTCCGTGCTTCACTCCAAAAGTACAGGAACACCAGACTGAGACAAAAGGTCAGAACGATCAGAGCAAAACTGCCACACTCCAGCTGCAAGATTAAAGACAGTTAAGCCTTTTTAAGCCATTATATAACACATGAATATCTGGCTTACTACAGGGTTTCTGCAGATATGAACAAGTGAAATTTAAGACTTTTTAAGACCTTTTTAATACCACCTTATATGAAATTTAAGACCTAAACCTGTAACGGAAATAGACATTATATTACATGCATATATGTAATATTTAATGTGTTTAATGTAAAAAGTAAACAATTTCATGGCTGTCATAAATTAAATTTATTACTACGATATACAGTGAACTTTTCATATCAGCAGATACTATTCCACACAAAATATCCCCATAAAAGTACCACTAGAAATATCTGATGTAAAAAAAATTTCTGAAGCAATATTTTCATCAGTGCTCTATTAGCTTTTACATCTTAAATCTCAATATTTGATATAAATTTATTTTATGAATTTATCAATAAATTCTAAATGGCTGTTAGCAGTGAGATTACACAATTTATACTGCAAAAATAAAAGTGAGATTAATGTTTAAATACATTTATTGATTTATAAATATATAAATTAGAAATGTTGGGTGTGGAGGCATACTTTTAAACACACTAAATTACCAGCAGGTGGCGGTAAGTCACTTCATGAGCGAGTTATTTCGACTGATTCGCGCAAAACACTGAATCATTGCTAGGAGAATGCTTCTGCTGCGATCCTTGCTTGGAACTATTTTCGTTGGTGAAACAGAACAAAACGGTGAAAATATGTTGTCTTATGTGTAAGTAACTACTTGACTAACTACTTGTTTATTGAGCTAAAATGAATGTAACATTTGTAATTGTGAGAATATTCAGCAAAAAGCTCACTTGGTATATTACTGAACTACATCATGTTATAAATAAACTATACGTTTTAAATTTTTACGTTACCTCACTGTGTTTCTTTAGAGTGCTGTTAAAATAAAGTATGTCACAAATAGACCAGAAATACACTATCCATTATCAATTTCTGTTTACGTTGAATGTATTAAAATATGAATCTTTCTTGCCTTTCGATGCTTCGCTAGTTGTTTTTGTCACTTCAGTTTTAATCAGGCGGTATGTTCGGTCGGGCAAGTAAAAAAAAAAAAAAAAAATTATATTTTAAAAGTAACGTTATCTCGAAGGCTGGCGGTCAGCTAGCTCGACCTATATTCATTATTATTATTGAAAACATTATATAGAGAAAAAGGTAGTTTGACCTGTATTCTGCTACTATTCTGTCTGAAGACGCAGTAACTTCCACAGAGGGAGGAAAAAAATCTACAGTTAGCAACTGGCCTTAGCCAAGCCCTATATTCAGTTTTTTCAAGCTAAGTATCGCTAAACTTGCACTTCCCCATAGCTAAAAAGTTAAATCCATTTTACTTCTGCGGTACAATCCGAGAGAGACTCGCGCCAATAACAGAAAGCTGATTGGCTATTGCATGTTGGTCTCATTCGTAGTTTAAATACAGCAAATTATATTTGGAATAGTGAAATAAAGAACTACAACACCACGGAAACAACAAAAAGAGAATTTAAATGAGCATTAGAGGTAGCATTACATGGACATCGGAAAAATAAGACCTGTGTAAAATTATTTAAGACCTAGAACAGCGAATTTAAGACTTTTTAAGGCCTAAAATTTTGATTTTTAAATTTTAGACTTTTTAAGACTTTTTAAGACCCCGCGGAAACCCTGTTACTATCACTGCATTTTCAAACTGACCTAAATATTACTGTAATAATCACATATGGGTGTATAAGGACACAAAACCTCATACAGTAGTAGGGAAGTTCTGTGAGGAAAAAGCAAAGTGATCTTTTGCATTTGTGTATATTTCCTCTTACCGTGACGTTTATATTCAATACCAGACAAAAGTTTTTGAACAGTAAGATTTATAATGCTTTTTACAGAAGTCTTTTCTGCTCACCAAGCCTGCATTTATTTGATCCAAAGTACAGCAAAAACAACATTTTGAAATATTTTACTATTTAAAATAACTGATTTCTATTTGAATATATTTTAAAATGTAATTTATTCCTGTGATTTCAAAGCTGAATTTTTAGCATCATTACTCCATCGTGATCCTTCAGAAATCATTTTAATATTCTGATTTACTGCTCAAAAACATTTCTTATTATTATTATGTTGAAAACAGCTGAGTAGATTTTTTTTCAGGTTTTTTGGATAAATATACAGTTCAGAAGAATAGCATTTATCTGAAATAGAAATTTTTTGTAACATTATAAATGTCTTTACCATTACTTTTGATCAATATAAAAGAATCCTTGCTAAATAAAAGTATTAATTTCTATCATTTCTTTCCCAAAAATACTGACTCCAAGCTTGGTATAGTGTATATTGTTACAAAATTTATTTCAGATTAACGCTGATCTTTGGATCTTTCTATTCATCAAAGAATCGTGAAAAAAAATGTATTCAACTGTTTTAAATATTGATAATAAATATTAGAATGATTTCTGAAGGATCATGTGACATTAAAGTTTTGAGTAATGATGCTGAAAATGTAGCTTTGATCACAGGAATAAATTGCATTTAAAAAAATATTCAAATACAAGTTTGATTTGATTGATTTGATTACAAGTTCAAGTGAGAGCACCTTAGAGCAGCAGCAGTGTCCGGGCTGAGATCGTGTGAGCTGGTAATGCCTCCACTGGCAGCCATAGAGTCCAGCTAGACAGGAGACAAAGGGCTGGTGCTCATAACGTTGTAGCAACTTCTGGCGTGCCACTTTCAGCTTACCCAACTTTAGCTGGGTTAGCTCAGTCTGTGTCGTGTCCATAGGCGAGATGAATAAGGGTTCTGTCAATGTATGAAAAAATATAATTACATTAATCTCTTAATAATTTTACACAGTTTGCATTGCAAAGTTGTAAAACATTGAGATGATGTTACTAAAAATCTGTGGCATATTATAAAATGTTACTGTTAGCTAGGCTATACTTGATGCCAGTGTATTGTACAATTTTAATTCAATTTAATTTAATTTAATTACATGCAAGGCTGATTATACAACACTTGACTGACCCTCATCCTAGACAAAAACAACTAATAATGATGGCTTTTTACTAAATAATTAAACTCTATAATATAAATATTAATTACCATTCGTTCACTTTGACAGAGTTCCCTTCTGTTTTCTGATTGGCTAACACTAGCTAGCACCGTCAGCTTTTGTATTCTTTAGAGATTATTTGTTTACTCTAGCTAATACTATACAGTAATGTCTTAATAGCAACTGAAAAGAAATAGATTACAAATATTGAAGGCACCAGCTTTGTAGCCTTTAAACAGAAAAAGTACGTTATTCATAAAGCGATGCACAAATAACCCACATATCCCACATCTGTTCATGTTCTTTCAGTCCACAGAAAGGAGGAAATACCGTGACAATAGCCAACAAACTTGTTTACTTTACATAATCGCTCTTCTCAGTATGATAATCGTTTCAAAATGATGTTCTGTGGGCGCCAAGGATAAGTAGCCCATTATCTCACCGAATAACTGAAGCCGGGGTCGCCGACACGTCAGAAGCAAACGCGCCGGTGTCTCCGTCCGTGTGCTGTCCGCTTTTTTCAAGTGAAAGGAAATACCTCCCGTAGATTCATCCCTGGTCTGTTGCCAGCCGACGTACTGTGTGGTGCTGCGGTTATGAGCAATGAGAGCGTGAAAAAAATATCGAGCTCTAGAGTGGATTTTTACTGCGTGGGGTTGTATTACTGCGCTGCTGAATGTTAGTGTAATTGTGCGTCAGAGTCTGTTAAATGTAATTGAATTTGCATGACAAGAGGGGCCGCTTTGCACTCTCAAAGCGCACGTAGATTTTTGAAAGGTCGTTTACTAGTCTTGACGAAAACGGTTGAAACTACTGATGGAGACACATTTATATCAATATGTAAAAAAATAATGAGCAAAACTGTTAATGAGCTAATATATTGGTTTAGCGTATTATGAGGAAATCGAATGCAACATAAGTATTTGAAACACAAGCACAGTGCAGCTCTAAATAAAATGAGAAACTCCTGAGTAACAAATAGCAATCCTATAAATCACCTTTCAAATGCAACAGGCTACTGGAAGAATTAAGTTTAAAGGGGTAGAGCAGAGTTATAAACTATGTAGTTTTCGTTCAATGTAGTTCAGTCATTGGCAAAGACTGGTCTATCCTGTTGGCAGTTATTCAAGGTACCACTATCTCTCCAACATCAAGAAGTTTTTAGAATGAGAGAGCTTGCCTTCTGGAAATTTACACCCGCCTACTTTGTTTGACACTTTGAATTCTTTGCTCAAGTTTTCCTTTGAAGCATGAACGAAGAAGATACAAGAAGAAGATAGGCAGAAGATGGCTACAGCGCAGAATTGTTTCTAAACACATAATAAATGTTAGAAATTTATCGCTGAAAATATGTTGTTATGTTATGTTATGTTATGTTATGTTATGTTATGTTATGTTATGTTATGTTATGTTATGTTATGTTATGTTATGTTATGTTATGTTATGTGAAAAAAACACAGCTAAAACCTGCCTAGGCTTGTTGACTAGTTTTAGCCTGGTAAGACCTGCTAAGACCAGCTTGGCCAGGCTGAAAAAGTGTCCAAAACCCCTCTAAACCAGCCTGGTTTTAGCTGGTCAGCAGGCTGGTTTAGAGGGGTTTTGGACACCTTTTCAGCCTGGCCAGCTGGTCTTAGCAGGTCAGGCTCGGAAACATCTAGCTAAAACCAGCCTGGCCAAGCTGGGAAACCAGCTAAAACCAGCTATTTCCAGCTTAAACCAGCTAAGACCAGCCAACCAGCCTAGGCTGGTTTTAGCTGTGTTTTTTTTCAGCAGGGAGTTTATCCAAACATGAAAATTCTGTCATTAATTACTCACCCTCATGTTGTTCCAAACCTGTAAGACCTTTGTTCATCTTTAGAACACAAATTAAAATATTTTTGATGACATCTGAGAGCTTTCTGACCCTGCATAGACAACAGCACAACTGAAATGTTCCCATTTCATTTTGTTATTTTTGTTTTCTATGTGCACAAAAAGTATTCTCGTAGCTTCGTAAAATTGCAGTTGAATCACTGATGTCACATGGACTGTTTTACCAATGTCCTTTCTAGGTTTTTTGGGCCTATGAACATTTCAGTTGCGTTGCTGTCTATACAGGGTTAGAAAGCTCTCAGATTTCATAAAAATGTATTAATTTCTGTTCCGAAGATAAACAAAGGCCTTGAGGGTTTGGAAGGACATGACGGTAATTAATGACAGAATTTTTATTTTTGGGTAAACTATCCTTTTAACTGTGTAGTACTGAATTGTGGAGTTAGACCGTTAAACTGTTTTTCACCATTTTTGCATTCAGGATTTTTTTGAGCGGGGCTAAAATCATGTCTTGATGACGCACTGGAGCCACTGAGCATGGGCCCTTCCCTATTACTATAACTGGAGTGCATTAGCATGAGTGCTTCGCCAGCTCAAAAGTTTGCTAGCTAGCTATGCCTTCGTCTATAAAAGCATATTATCTGGTTGCGATAATTTATGAAACAGCTTGGTTATCCATTATGGTTGTAGTGGTATTTGACAATTCAGAGAGGCGGCAGTTTTCCTGCAAGTGGGTGTGGTTTCACAACTACAGCGGACACAGTTTGTACTGCTTATTTTTTGAAGATTTTGATAACTTATTTTATTTATTTGGTGGGTTTTTTATCATTCAAATTTATTCCTGTGATCAAAGCAAAATTTTCAGCATCATTACTCCAGTCTTCAGTGTCACATGATCCTTCAGAAATTATTCTAATATGCTGATTTGCTGCTCAAGAAACATTTTTATTATTATTATCAATATTTAAACCAGTTAAGCACATTTTTCAGGATTCTAAATAGAAAGATCCAAAGATCAGCATTTATCTAAAATAAAAAGCTTTTGTTACATTGTACACTATATTATAGAAATTAATGCTTTTATTTAGCAAGGATTCTTTATCAAAAGTGATGATAAAGACTGTTATAATGTCAAAAAAAGATTCTGTTTCAGATAAATGCTGTTCTTTCAATTCATCAAAGAATCCTGAAAAAAATCTACTCAGCTCTTTTCAACATAATAATAACAAATGTTTTTTGAGCAGAATATCAGAATATTAGAATGATTTCTGAAGGATCATGTGACAGGAGTTATGAAGCTAAAAATTTAGCTTTGAAATCACAGGAATAAATTACATTGTAAAATATACTATTTTAAATAGTAAAAATATTTCAAAATGTAACTGTTTTTGCCGTACTTTAGATCAAATAAATACAGGCTTTGTGAGCACTTTGTGAGTACTGTATTATATAAACATACAATAGTGTTACAATGTTGTACATATAAACATACAATATGTGTTGTACATTTAAACAACTGGGGGATACATTACACAACTTTGAGTTCAGCATAAATTACAACACTGCTATAATAAACAGAATATTGTTTTCAAGACTTTATGTGTTTATACTGATACAAAAAATTATAAATAAAAAAGAACAGTATAGTGTCAACAGTTTTGAAAAAGGGAGCAATACCATGGGTTCAGTTATTAGAATTGTTTTATAAAATGCATGTGTATTACCGTAAAATGGTAATATCTGACCCTGGACCACAAAACCTTGTCGGATTTTTCAAAATCTGAAAGCTGAATAAATAAGCTTCTGAAATCTGAGGGTTCAAAAAAATCCAAATACTGAGAAAATCGCCTTTAAAGTTGTCCAAATGAAGTTCTTAGCGATGCATATATTACTAATCAAAAATAAAGTTTTGATATATTTAAGGTAGGAAATTTACTAAATATCTTCATGGGACATGATTTTTACTTAATAATCTAAAGATTTTGAGCATAAAGGAAAAATCGATAAGTTTGACTCATATAATGTACTGTTGGCTATTGCTACAAATATACCCGTGCTACTTATGACTGGTTTTGTGGTCCAGGGTCACATATGATTCTAGATACCATAAGGGTAAAAGGTTGAGATATTCTCCCTAGATCTATTGACATCTAAACTTCGAATGGGCACACTAGCACAAAAAAACTCTATCCAAAGCCACGCCCACAGAGTCAGCGCTACGTGCTTTAAAGATGGCGGCATGTGTGAGTGTGGGATCTGATGTTTTTATTAGCCTCAAGTTTGTGATTTGAAGTACTGAATTTAGGTAGACGCTAAACGCCAGGTTTCCGTAGATCGCTTAGACTCTCGCTCTCCATCGTTTAGATGTCTGAGGGCAGATAGACGGGGATGTGATCGCTCACTGCGTTTGGAGAGGTAGAGTTGGTGGCCAGTTTGACATGCTAAAACTGACAGCTGTAATCAGCTAGCTGTTCACGTAAGTTACACTTAGAAAGGGCACAGTGCACGAAACCTTCAGCAAATGTGACCTTCTGTGCTTTCAACACTACACAGCCAGCAGGTGACAACCTGCTAGTCCGATCACAGTCGTAGCTGCTCTGGTAATATGTTTAGGAAGTAAGATTAGGGTGCTTTGCCATTGTTAGCAGGTGACCTGTCAGTCACTGAATGCTGTTGCTTCCATTAACACCTTTCGACCCCATATATAAATCAGCCCTGTGTGTTTAGTTTTATTTACTTTCCCAAGCACCTGCAGCATTTTGAATCCCTTTTAGTGGTAACTGGTGGTCTGTGTAAACAGGACAGGATTCAAGCCCTGAATGACTGAACATTTTTATCGTGTGATTCACTTTTTGGTTTCTGGTTATTTTTCCAATATTATTTTGCGCGTAGTAGAATGCTATCCCGAGCTTTAAGGAAATCTCTTTCCTATGGAAATCCAATAGTGGCGGGTTTCACTGGGAGCTATTGTAGTCGTCTGTATTTTCATCAGACCGCCGTGAGTAAAGTTGCTTTACAAGCTGAAGGTGGCTTTAAACCGGCGAGGGTTGCGGTTGTGACTAAAACCACACGATATGAGTTCGAGCAACAGAGATATCGCTATGCCGGACTGTCGGAGGAGGATCTTAAACAGCTGGTGAGTAGACAATTGTGAAGAGAGATAAACACCTGTTTATCTCTGTGCATTGATCCGACGCACCGGTTTGTCTTGTTACAGCGCTTTTAATGCGGGTGCTGTATAAAAATAGATGTGAAGTGTCTTAAGGTAATGTTTACCACAGACTTGTAACTTTATTTATAGATTCCATCTTTTATTTTTTTCTTTATTTTATTTATTCATTTTTTTGTTATAAATTTATTACAAATATTAAGACTTGTATGTCCCCTTTAATGTGACTCCACCCACTTTATATTATTACAATTACATTTTCCATAAATTTTTCCTATAGGGATTTACAGTCTTCATTTAAGAGTTTTGAAGCAAGCAGCAACATTACAAACTTTGATTTGAAGCAAAAACGTGTTACAAATTACAATCCCATAAAACACTGCAAATGGCAATCAAAATAAAAACGATGGAGAAATATTATTGACATACACTACCAGTAAAAAGTCTTTTCTGCTCACCAAGCCTGCGTTTATTTGATTCAAAATACAGCAAAAGCTGTAATATTGTGAAATATTTTTACTAGTTAAAATAACTGTTTTCTATTTGAATATATTTTAAAATGTAATTTATTCCTATGATCAAATCTGAATTTTTCAACATCATTACTCTTCAGTGTCACACGATTCGTAAGAAATGATACTTAAAAAAAATTATTATAATTGGTAATTGGTAATTAGAAGTTAGTATAATTTTTTTTAAAGATATTATAGAAATTTAAACTTTTATTTAGAAAGGAATGTTGTAATGTTAGTTTCAGATAAATGCTGTTCTTCTGAACTTTTTATACATCAAAGAAACCTGAAAAAAATCTACTCCGCTGTTTTCAACATAATAATAATAATTGTTTTTTGAGAAGCAAATCAGAATATTAGAATGATTTCTGAAGGATCATGTGACTGGAGTAATGATGCTAAAAATTCAGCTTTGAAATCACAGGAATAAATTACAGTTTAAAATGTAATCAAACAGAAAACGTTATTTTAAATTGTAAAAATATTTCAAAATTTTAATGTTTTGCTGAACTTTGGATCAAATAAATGCAGGCTTGGTGAGCAGAAGAGACTTCTTTACAAAAACATGAAAAATCTTACTGTCCAAAAAGTGTATTTCACATTTATTGCAAAATATGCGTAATATGCTTAAATATTCGAGTAGTTGGAGAGCATATGAAAACTGACTGATTGCTGAATTCAGAACCGCCTACTAGCATTTAGCTCTTGCTATTTTTACTCCTTTCTATGGCAGAAATAGTAAAAATACTACACTTGTATGCATTTCTGAATTCAGCATGTCATTTGTTGTGCTTCATGGGAGTGGACAGGCATTAGAGAGTTATTTGGGCAAAACGGTAATATTGCGAAATGTTATTACAACATAAAATAATGGTTTCTATTTTAACAGCCTCATCAGTCTTGGTCAGTCAAACTCTGTATCAAGCATAATAGGCTTAGGTATTTAACAATGCCTGCAGCAAAATTTAACAAAGTACAGAGTCCAAGTACAAATAACACTCGGTTATACACAATGCAACAGTGTTTATTTTTTAAGAAACAATACATTGTGTATGACATTTAATCTGTCTTCTACTTGTCATCACAGCTTGCCCTGAAAGGATCCAGTTACAGTGGTCTTCTGGAGAGACACAATATACACACCTCCAATGTTGGACAGATTGTGGACAGCCTAGAGTAAGATGCTGATCAGAAATGGAAGCTCAGACAGTATTTGAAGTCATTTGCAAACAGTTTTCAAAAACATCCTTTCATTTTTGTAGGAAAGAAGGCATTGAGGTGCGCATTGTCAAAAGAGGAGAGTATGATGAGGACACAGTACGATGGGCTGATGCCATCATCTCTGCTGGAGGTAAAGCTCAGGTTTTACTTTTCATGCTGCACCAGTTGACACATGAGAAATTTCATTTACAGTTGAGGTCAAAAGTTTACATACACCTTGCAGAATCTGCAAAATGTTAATTATTTGACCAAAATAAGAGGAATCATACCAATTGAATAGTTTTTATTTAGTACTGACCTGAAATAAATATTTCACATATAAGATGTTTACATATAGTCCAGAAGAGAAAATAATAGTTGAATTTATAAAAATTACAACGTTCAAAAGTTTACATACGCTTGGCTCCTAATACTGTCTTGTTACCTGAATGATCCACAGCTGTGTTTTTTTTGTTTAGTGATAGTTGTTCATGAGTCCCTTGTTTGTCCTGAACATTTAAACTGTCTGCTGTTCTTCAGAAAAATCATTCAGCCCACAAATTCTTTGGGTTTTCCGCATTTTTGTGTATTTGAACCCTTTCCAACAATGACTGTATGATTTTGAGATCCATCGTTATACACTGAGGACAACTGAGGGACTCATATGCAACTATTACAGAAGGTTCAAACACTCACCGATGCTTCAGAAAGAAAAACGATGCAATAAGAGCCAAGGGGTGAAAACTTTTGAACAGAATGAAGATGTGTACATTTTTTGTATTTTGCCTACATATCTTTTTTATTTTATTTAATACTGTCCTTCAGAAGCTACAGAAGATACTTGCATGTTTCCCAGAAGACAAAATAAGTTAAAATTTACCCTTATCTTCAGATTCCAAAAGTTTAATGCATTGTTTTTCCTTCTGAAGCATCAGTGAGCGTTTGAACCTTCTGTAATAGTTGCATATGAGTCTTTCAGTTGTCCTCAGTGTGAAAAGATGGATCTCAAAATCATACAGTTATTGTTGGAAAGTGCTAAATTACACATGAATGCTGATAAACCTTTTTTGGGGACCTGAAGGATTTTTCGGAAGAACAGCGAGCTGTTTTTAACTGTTCAGGACAAACAAGGGACACAACAACTGGTAACAACAGAGTATGCATTACGTAGCAAAGCGTATGTAAACTTTTGAACGAGGTAATTTTTATAAATTCTACGACTATTTTCTCTTCTGGACTATATATAAAACATATCTTATGTGAAATCTTGTTCAGGTCAGTACTAAATAAAAACTAGCATGCATTTTGTATAATCTCTCTTATTTTGGTAAAATAATTAACATTTTGCAGATTCTTTAAGGTGTCGGTAAACGATTGACCTCAGCTGTTGATCTTTTCTCTTTTGTGAAATTCTAACACACTTGTTTATTTCTTAGGTGATGGTACCATGCTACTAGTTGCCAGTAAAGTGTATGATAAGAACAAACCTGTATTGGGCGTCAATACAGACCCAGAAAGGTAATAAAAAACACCCTTAATCATAAGTTTGTTTGTTATTTGTTTTATAAATATGTAACGTAACTGTGTTTTTGTGTATAAAGGTCAGAAGGTCACCTGTGTTTACCTGTGCACTATACACATGCCTTTTCTGAGGCCTTACAGAAACTCAGGAAGGGTGAGTTCAGGTGGGTACCTCTTGTTTTCTGTTGCTTACGGTCGACGGTAATCCAATTTGCAATGTAATCCAATTTGCAATCAGTTGTTTTACTTCCACACCTCTTGCAAAGGTACTCTGCAAAAGTAGTTTGCCCTCTTGTAAAAAAGTTCTAGTTCAAGGAAACAGTTCTTATTAAAATATGTTTGATATCAGCTAATAACTGTTTCTTATGGGATAAAGATTGATCTTGGTCTTGGGGGAGGTGCTTGGCAGCTTAGAAAGCCAAATCCTACATTAAGCAGTATTAGAAGCTAGGGGTGTTTTTTGTGTGTGTGTCAGGAAAAAATGTGTCCTAAAAAATTGTAAATGAATATTACTGAATCTATTAATTCTGATAATTAGTACTTGACATACAGTACAAATAAAAATAAATGGCTGTTTAACAGTTTTGTGTTGATATTTAGCTTGATTGAAAGTGACTAATAACACACCACTTTTTTGGGTCCCATTTTTCATTCTAATCATCATTCTGCCTGCTTTTTTTGTTTCTATGATGTATCCCTTCTGTATCTTTCCTTTCTCTTTTTTAAAAAGTAACTATCTTCGCTAGGTGGCAGTGGCGTCAGCGTATCCGTATGTATTTGGAGGGCACCGGGATCAACCCGACTCCAGTGGACCTGCATGAGCTGCAGCTGAGCCTCGAGCAGCACAGCAAGGCGCACCGCATCACCACAGAGACTCAGAGCAGTACGAATCACGTTTTGCACATTGCTATCTTGACATACATTCCTCTCAATTACAATCTCAAAACCATCCCACAAATAATGTTGAAAAATCTCTAGGTCGTATTTTACAGCAAAAAGAAGAAAATGTTATTTAAAATATAATATAAATAAAAGATAATAGAAAATAGTAATGCATAAAATATAATATAAATTAAAAAAATAATATATATAAAATATTATAAAATAATATTAATTAAATATTAAATTAAATATAAAAAATAAAATAAAATATGACATGCTCGAATATCTCCGTCAATGTTCGACTAAGGTAAAAAAAACTTTGGATGGGGCATTTAGATGGGCTTCGGAGTGCAAAGCAATGTAGTCAAACCTACTCCGAACCATCGCTTTAATTAACAGACTAGAAAAAATTGGTTTCATTTATATATATATATATATATATATATATATATATATAATATATTTTAAAATGTAATTTTTTTTTTTCTGTGATCAAAGCTAATTTTTCAGCATCATTACTCCAGTCTTCAGTGTCACATGATCCTTCAGAAATCATTCTAATATGCTGAGATGCTGTTCACGAAACATTTATAATAATTATTATTATTATCAATATTTAAAACAATAAATAAATAAATAGAGTCAGAATATTTTTTGGGGACAGAAATTATAGAAATTAATACTTTTAGTTAGCAAGGATGCTTTAAATTGATCAAAAAGTCATGATAAAGACTTTTATAATGTTCTAAAAGGTTTATATTTTTGATAATTGATTTGATAAATTGAACTTTATATTCATAAAAAAACCCTGAAAAAATTCTAATCTGTTTTCATTAATAATAATAATAATAAATACATTTTTTGAGCAGCAGATAAAAATTAAGCTTTGAAATCACAAGAATAAATTACATTTTTAAATATAATCAAATAAAAAATATTACAATTTTTGGATCAAGGCTCGGTGAACAAAATTAAAAATCTTACTGTTCAAAAACTTTTGACTGGTAGTGTAAAAATGTTTGTGTGTGTTATTTGATGTATTTGTAAAATATCAGTTATTATTGTACTTTATCAGGGTTTTTTATTTTTCAGGGTTATTTTATTTTTATTATTCAGAATTATTTTTTCATTTTCATTTCTATTTTATTTTTGGTTTGATTTAATTATTTCATTGCTTTTAGTTTGTTTTTGTTTAGTTTAGGTTTTAGTATTTTATCAACTGGCATTTTCATGTTTAATGCAGGTGGATTGTTTGATAATAATAACTTTGCAGTTATAGCTATTATAAAACTGTTATGAAACAATCCACCTGCATTAAACATGAAAGTGCCAGTAAATAAAATATTAGTGCAATAACACTGCACCCAGCTTTGATTACTTTGTAAGAACATTTTACTCTGAACATTTGTTTTCTTTGTGACTACCAAATCATTCCAGGAGGCACAAAGATAACAACGCTATCTTTTTTTTTAACAGGTACAACACACGACAGACCTGAAAGGCCTCACCTACTCTCTGTCCGGGGGCTCAATGAGATCTTCATTGGGGAGTCCCTGTCCTCCAGGTATATATCCTTGGCCCACCCTCCTGTGACGCTGTGGATCCAGTCGCTGCCATGAACATTTCATGAGCCACTTTTCCTCTTTCACTCCATGCATCCCCCCCCATCTCCCCTTACTTGTGGATTTCTGTTTGCCACAGGTTGAAGTATAAATCCTTCAAACCCCATCTCACCCTCTCGCTTCATAGGGCTTCATACTACGAAATCTCCATTGACGACGGGCCGTGGGAGAAGCAGAAGAGCTCAGGGCTTAGCATTTGCACTGGAACTGGATCTAAAGCCTGGTGAGTCAGACTCAGAGCAGTGCTCCACTGAAGTGATATTACAACATCTCAGAAAATGTCAAGAGATGTAAGTGTTACCAAATCATTTTTGTTCCCTCATCCAGGTCCTACAATATTAATAAACTTGTGGAGCAGGCAGTGGAGGATGTCCTTAGAATAGGTTAGAACCACAAAAACTAAAGTTATTATAACATGTATAGCTTAACTTATATAACATAAAATGTAATATATTTATAAGTTAAATATAATCTATGTTTCATATGTTCAATGTCAAAACAGTTTACAATGGTCAGCTGCTACAATCATGATCTTATTTTCTGTATCTTAGGTAAATTAAAAACAGGTTTGGATGTTCCTCTAAATCAGGAGTTCATTGAGAGTGGTGAGTTCAAAATACAATATCTTTTGTTTGTTTGTTTGTTTGTTTGCTTGTTCGTACAAGTATAAATGGTGTATTTTGTGTTTAAATTTTTACCAAATTAATAATCTGCTATTTAAATAAAAATTACATATTTCAAAAATAGGGAACAGTTATTTTAAAGTGTCATTTTAAAAATATTGTTTATTTAAATTTTAAATTGTTTCAATTTAACATAATTAATAATCTGCTATTTAAATAACTGTTCCCTATTTTGAAATATATAATATTTGTTTTAAAATGTAATTTTTGAAAATAGTTTTAAAAACATTGTTTATTTAAATTTTAAATGGTTTACATTTATAAAATTAATCTGCAATTTAAATAACTGTCCCCTATTTTTGAAATATATAATTTTTGTTTTAAAATGTACTTTTTTTTAAATTGTTTTAAAAATATTGTTTATTTCAATTTTAAATAGTTTAAATTTTACAAAATTAATAATCTACAATTTAAATAACTGTTCCCTATTTTTGAAAAATGTCATTTTTATTTTAAAATGTAATTTTTAAAAATAGTTTTAAAAATTATTTTTTTATTTAAATTTAAAATTGCTTAAATTTGACCAAATTAATAATCTGCTATTTAAATAAAAATGACATATTTCAAAAATAGGGAACAGTTATTTTAAAGTGTCATTTTAAAAAATTGTTTTAAAAACATTGTTTATTTAAATTTTAAACGGTTTACATTTATAAAATTAATCTGCAATTTAAATAACTGTCCCCTATTTTTGAAATATATAATTTTTGTTTTAAAATGTAATTTTTGAAAATAGTTTTAAAAACATTGTTGATTAAAATTTTAAATTGTTTAAATTTTACAAAATTAATAATCTGCGATTTAAATAACTGTTCACTATTTTTTAAATATATAATTATTTTAAAATGTAATTTTTTTTAATTGTTTTAAAAATATTGTTTATTTCAATTTTAAATAGTTTAAATTTTACAAAATTAATAATCTACAATTTAAATAACTGTTCCCTATTTTTGAAAAATGTCATTTTTATTTTAAAATGTAATTTTTAAAAATAGTTTTAAAAATATTGTTTATTTAAATTTAAAATTGCTTAAATTTTACCAAATTAATAATCTGCTATTTAAATAAAAATTACATATTTCAAAAATAGGGAACAGTTATTTTAAAATGTCATTTTTAAAAATTGTTTTAAAAATATTGTTTATTTAAATTTTAAATTGTTTCAATTTTACATAATTAATCTGCTATTTAAATAACTGTTCCCTATTTTTGAAATATGTCATTTTTATTTTAAAATGTCATTTTTTAAAATATTATTTAAATTTAAAATTGTTTAAATTTAACATAATTAATAATCTGCTATTTAAATAACTGTTCCCTATTTTTGAAATATATAATATTTGTTTTAAAATGTAATTTTTGAAAATAGTTTTAAAAACATTGTTTATTTAAATTTTAAACGGTTTACATTTATAAAATTAATCTGCAATTTAAATAACTGTCCCCTATTTTTGAAATATATAATTTTTGTTTTAAAATGTAATTTTTGAAAATAGTTTTAAAAACATTGTTGATTAAAATTAAGTTGTTTAAATTTTACAAAATTAATAATCTGCGATTTAAATAACTGTTCACTATTTTTTAAATATATAATTATTTTAAAATGTAATTTTTTTAAATTGTTTTAAAAATATTGTTTATTTCAATTTTAAATAGTTTAAATTTTACAAAATTAATAATCTACAATTTAAATAACTGTTCCCTATTTTTGAAAAATGTCATTTTTATTTTAAAATGTAATTTTTAAAAATAGTTTTAAAAATATTGTTTATTTAAATTTAAAATTGCTTAAATTTTACCAAATTAATAATCTGCTATTTAAATAAAAATGACATATTTCAAAAATAGGGAACAGTTATTTTAAAATGTCATTTTTAAAAATTGTTTTAAAAATATTGTTTATTTAAATTTTAAATTGTTTCAATTTTACATAATTAATCTGCTATTTAAATAACTGTTCCCTATTTTTGAAATATATAATTTTTGTTTTAAAAGGAAATTTTTAAAAATTGTTTTAAAAACATTGTTTATTAAAATTTTAAATTGTTTAAATTTTACAAAATTAATAATCTGCGATTTAAATAACTGTTCACTATTTTTTTTAAATATATAATTTTTATTTTAAAATGTGATTTTTTTTTTTTTTTTAATTGTTTTAAAAATATTGTGTGTTATTTAAATTTTATTTGTTTAAATTTATAAAATAATCTGAAAAATAATCTGAAACTTAAATAAATGGCTCCTATTTTTGTATTCAGTGACGGTAATATATTTGTATTTTAAAATGCCTTTTTTTTCATTGTTTACATTTTATCCAATTAATAATCTACAGTTTAAAAGTTGTTATATTTTTTTTTATTTGTTTAAATTTTGAAAATTAATCTACAATTTAAATAATTTACTTATATTTTGTGTTTAGTGGCTGAAATATTTGTCAAGTAATTTATAAAATTAATAATCTGCTTTTTAAATAACTGGCTCCAATTTTTGATTTTTGTATTCCCTGACTTTAATATATAATATCTTTTTATTTTTTAAATTTCTGAAAATGAATATTCCGCTATTTAAATAATTGGCTCCTATTTTTGTATTCAGTGATTGATACATATTATTTGAATTTTAAAATGTCATTTTTAAAAAATGCTTTAAATTTATAAAAAAAAATTATTCATCTGCAGTTTTAATAATTGGGTCCTTTTGTGAATTATTATTTGTATTTTAAAAGTTTTTTTTTTTTTTTTTTTTTTTTTGCTTAAAAAAATCTACAATTTAAATATTTTGTGTTATATGTAATTTGTATTTTAAAATTATTTTTCATCATTGTAATTCTGTTAAAATTCATTAAATTAATATTCTGCATTTTAAATTATTGTCTAATAATTGGAAATATATCGTGTGTATTTTAAAGTGACTTAAGTTGTTTTAATTCTGCTTAAATTTATACAGATACAATTTTATCAATGTATTAATAATATTAATATTCTACACACTGAATAATTGGTCCCTATTTTGTGTTCAGTTACTGAAACATACAACGAGTCGCTGATCTTCGGCCCAGAGGAGGACAAACTTTTCTTCAGTGTAAGGGAGCCGATTGTCAACAGAGTATTTTCCAATAGCCGACAAAGAGGTTTTGCCAAAAAGTGAGTTTTAATTTCCATCTTCTCACAACTGTCTAGTAAATGATTAAATATTAATTGTAATATTATATAGTTTACTGGTGTACAAAAACATTTCTAACATTTAAAATTAATATTAATGTTCTATAAAAAAAAGAACATTTCTCATCATAAATGCTCTATTTATTGTTAGTTCATCATACCTCATATAACTATTTCTCCATGTTTTAAGCTAAAAAAAACAAGCTACAAGACAAAAAGTAATGAAAATGCTGTTGTTTTCGATAGGGTTTGTGTCCGCTCGAGGTGCTGGGATGCCTGCATGGTGGTGGATGGTGGGACGTCGTTCGAGTTTAATGACGGTGCAATTGCTACAATCAGCTTAAATGAGGTGGACCTGTTGCGAACTGTCATTCTCGATTAAATCCTTTGATACATCAAACTCTTTATTTATTGGCGACTAAATAATTGTCTTTAAAGCCAGACTTTGAGATGGAAAGCAGGTTCTTCAAGCACTGAGTGAGGTTTGCAAATAAAATGTACATTTATAGTCAGGATTACAGGATTTCACAAGTCTTGTAGTCTGTACGTACTTAAATGAACCCCTCGGTTACAGCCTTCAGGAATAAACATTAAAATGCTTTTTCCACCCCAGATACACCAGCATTAAATTGCCACATCAAGCACATGTAGTCAAAGTTACTGAACTGTTTTTTGAATACTGTTGTGTGTTAATGTTTTAAGTTTGTAATATGTGACCCTGGACTACAAAACCAATCATAAGAAGCATGGGTCAAAATGATTGATTTTTAATTCATTAGGATGTTAAGTAAAGATCATGTTCCATGAAGATATTTTGTAAATTTCCTACTGTGAATATATCGAAACTTCATTTTTGATTCGTAATATGCATTGCTAAGAACTTAATTTGGACAACTTTAAAGGCAATTTTTTTTCAATATTCAGATTTGATTGTACCCTCAGATTCCAGTTTTTCAAATAGTTGCATCTCAGCCAAATATTGTCCTATCCTAACAAACATTACACCAATGGAAAGCTTTTTTATTTGTGATGTATAAATCTCAATTTCAAAAAAATGTACCCTTATGGTTTTGCAGTCCAAGGTCACATATGGCAAAACTTTGGATGTGGAGTCAAACTCTACTCCATCAGGTCAAAACATTGTCCAAGTTCACTTCCAGAACAAAAAGTTGCCTGCCTTTACTCAACCCGTGCCATCAAAGATGTCTTTCTTTAGTCGAAAAGAAATTGTTTTTGAGGAAAACGTTCTAGGTGTTTTCTCCATATAGTGGACTTCACTGGGCGTACAAGTGTGGTTAAAAGTAAAAAAAAAAAAAAAATAAATTTTTTTAAATGGCAGATCGTTTTGCAAGATAAGATCCTTATTCCTCGGCTGGGATTGTGTAAAACCATTTGAAGTCCCCTGTATGGAGAAAATTCCTTTCTTTTCGATTGAAGAATGAAAGACATGAAAATCTTAGATGACATGGAGGTGAAACAATTAACAGGATTAGTAACCTAATCCTTTAAAACATGCCAGAAATTTGTAAAACCACATCTTCAGGACTCTTGGTGCTTTAAAATGTGTTCGTTGTAAGTTTGTTTGAAAATGGAACTCAACTCAAATGGGAATGGCTTTAAATAAAAAGCAATACATTTATTTACAATTCAGACAATGTAAACAATTCATAAAAATACATGTCTAGCAACAACCAAAGTTGTACAAAATTCAAGTTTTCCAATATTAAAAGTGGTTAGAAACATGGAAGAGATTCACAATATTTTCTCTGGTCTGAAAGCACCTGGTTTAATGCTTCTGTACGGCAAAAAACAGTATAACAAACCCATAAAACCATAGTCTTATTACTAACCTAGACAATCCTTTGATAATCCTATAGTAAAACTGGAAATGTACTTGATCATGGCAGGAAAACAGATCAGACCTTCCATTATATTCTAGATTTCACCTGAAGCAACAAACATCTAGTGAAACTCACCATTTTCAACATTAATAGCTACTGGTACCAAACATTAAAACAGTTAAAACATAGCACGAACTGTCCACTCTTCATCTTATTTTGTGATCAACGATATGATCTTTGTAGCAACGTAACCAGAACACCACTTAATTCAAGATTGTCAGGATCTCCAACACAATTTCCAACAGTCATCTTCACAAAACTGAAACTGTTAAAATATAAAACGAGGACTTGCCAGTGATGTTTAAAACATTTTTAAAAATCACATTTAAGAGAGATATGGACTATTATAAAAGCTATTTTACAATTTGGTTCACCCTGTAATCATCCTGGAATAAAAACATCAATGTTTGTACACGAGTCGGCAGTGCATTCCCCAAAGCGTGCGATCCTTTCTTGATGCCGAGGTGGGACGTGCCACAGTGGAGAACGGCTGCGTGTTGATCTGTATGTGCGGTAGACCTTTACAAAGAATGGGCAGGTAGCTGTCCTGTATGAGCCCGAAGACCTCCAGGGTCTGCAGATTTAGAAACTTTTCAAAGTCACTGTAGAGGAAGAGAGAATGAAAATTTTGTTTGTATGCAAAGACTATGCAGCTTTTTCTTCATGTAAGAGTGGGCGCAGCCACTTGTAAATTTTATGGGTCAGGCTTCTGGTCTCTGTGTCCTGATATTTTTAGCTCTACAAAACAGCTGGTTTGATATTACAAAGTGGTGTGCCTTACCATATTATTTTAATGTATTATCTAAAGGGAGAAGCACACTTGCAGAACAAAAATGTACAGATAATTTACTCACCCCCTTGTTATTAAAGATGTTCATGTCTTTCTTCAGTCGTAAAGAAACTGTATATTAAGGCAAACATTTCAGAGTTTTTCTCCATATAGTGGACTTCAATGGTGCCCCCAAATTTGAACTTCCTAAATGCAGTGTAAATGCAGCTTCACATGGCTCGAAAAGATCCCAGCCGAAGAAGAACGATTGGTTATTTTCTAAAAAATTGACAATTTATTAACGTTTTAACCTCAAATGCTCATCTTGCAGGGTGTCTACAGGTTTGACCAAGTTAAATTTAAGACATTTTAAGACTTTTTAATACCATTTTCAAACAAAATTTAAGACCAAATTGAAAGTCCCGCAAAAGTCTAGCACAAAACTATGAAGATATTTTAAATTATTATTTTATTTAACTGATTATTCTTGGGAATATTCAACAGAAAACACTATTCCAGAAGAAGAAATTATTTTCTATTCCATGACAAAGTCAAGGCTCTCACACACTTTGAAGCCAATGTAACAGTGTAACAAACACGGATTTTGAGTCATGGATCGGATCATTTTTCGGATCAGAAAAAAAAAAAAGTTTGTTTTTTCCTAATTACTGAATGCTTACTTTAGGTAGGCTACTTCTCATCCACAGCAAAAACTACTATCTGAACTAAAGTTCAGTAACAAAACAAGAACAATTACACAAATGACAAGTGTAAATGAATACAACATAAAGTTAGTAATAAAATCAATAACACTAGTATTCAGGAGGGGAAATTTAATAATTAATTGTAAAATAACTAGTGTTTCTCACTGCAGGTATTTATAGGACGCTGTCTCTTTAAGGCCAAATGCACGCATCTCTTTCTCAGCTGTTTCGGTTCACTGAAGACATAAACGACTGTTAAACAGAATACCAAAACGGGTATTAAGACATGACTTGGTATGTACGTTTCCGTTCAAATAGCAGTTAAAGAGGAATCAATCTGTGTGAATCGCGCCGCGCGCCTCTCTCTCTCTCTCTCTCTCTCTGCGCGTGCTCGCGTCAGGTGTGTGCGGCAACGTAAAAACATGTGCTAATTATAAACTTTTACTCTATGATGGTTAAACTTAACAGTTAATCTGCAAATCAAATGCGTGTAGTTGGGCGGAAACCCGCTAAATCTGGCAACACTGAGGCGTTGTCAAGCAAGCGCGTGTCTAGCAACAGAACAGATTTAGAACGTGCGCAGGAGATTCTCCTCAAAACGATAAACTTTTCCTTTTCAAAGTGTAAAAAATTTAAGACCCTTGGATTTAGATTTAAGACAAATTAAGACATTTAAAGGCCTTATTTTAGGACAACGGAATTTAAGACTTTTTAAGGATCCGCGGCCACCCTGTCTTGTCTAGCTCTGTCTCAACTTCCGGTTCAAGACAGTTAGGGTATGTGGAAAAACTCCCATCTCATTTTATCCTCCAAAATCGTTCAACGTCACTGCAGAAGTGCCGACCCAATGTTTACAGAGTGAAGACGCAAGAAGGGTCAAACACACTTTACCAAAAAAAAAAAAAAAGTTAAACGGCGATGTAGAACGATTTTGAAGTTGGAGAAAATTAGATGGGAGTCACGAACCGGAATGCAGAGTTGACAGAGCTAGACAAGAATTTGAGGTTAAAAAGTATATAAATTGTCAATTGTTTTAAAAAAATAACAGATCATTTCGCTAGATAAGATCCTTCTTTGACTGGGATCGTTTAGAGCCCTTTGAAAATGCACTGAAACTGCATTTTGGAAGTTCAAACTCAGGGGCACCATAGAAGTCCACTTTATGGAGAACATACCTGAAATGTTTTCCTCAAAAAAAAAAAAAACAATTTTCTTACAACTGAAGAAAGAAAGACATGAACATCTTGGATGACAAGGGGGTGAGCAAATTAACTGTACATTTTTGTTCTGGAATTGAACTTCTTTAATTATAAACACTGGTTTATAGAGCCAAGTGTTTTACTGTTCTCTGCACATTGTTTTTCTTCTGGTTATTTCCCTATAGCGGCTAATGAACTGGAAGTCTCACCCATAAGCTTACTTATGCATTGAAGAAAAAGGTGGATATACAGAGAAAACTTAACTACTATCTTACATGAGAGAAGCTGGGTGGATCTGATAACAGCGGCTCAGCCCCAGATGTTTCAAGGTGGAAAGTTCCTGTAGGACCGGGAAACAGTCTGTCGTCACAAGCACGCTGTCACTGTAATGATAAAACACATAATTGAATGTCAACCTTCTGTTGTTTGCTATTAGGCTGTTTCAGGATCATCTTTCCAAATTGTGAACTCACCTCAAATCTAGATTTGTAAGGTTTGGACATCTTTTTACTATAGCTTTAACATCTGTAAGACAAAAACAATACATAGATGTTGTGTGGAATGGTATCAAATGCATTTACATGAAGCTGAACTGTTTGCTTTCCTTACCTTCCATAGTGAGGTTTTGTCTGTAACCACTGATGTTCAGCTGAGTGATGCTGGAGGGAATGTTGTTAGCAATAGCTTGCACATGGAGATTATTGAAGTCACACCATGACACGTTCATTTCTTCGATTCTGGGGGGAGAGAGAAAATTACATTTAATTTTCTTTGATCTTTAGAGGTAAAATGTTTGATGTACTATGAAAAGATATATAGAAAGATATTTATATTAGGCGTTTATAACTACCATGTACTTGTGTCAAATAAAATTAACTTTCATTTTTTCAATGTACTTGCATTCATGTTGTATTGTAAAACTTTTGCTGCAGTTGAGGTGGGATGTAGTTACAAGCACTGTCAAAATTAGCTCTTTTTCCAGTTGAACAGTATTACAAATATTTAACACAGTTTACACAGGGACACTGCTAGAGTTGGCCACCCCACTCACAACTGCCGCTTCTATTATTTTCTTGACAAGAAGTGCGTTTAAATAAACGCAGAATGTCTTTACGACCAAATCAAACAGGAGACTTTTCAGACGTGCAGTCCAACTTTATTTAAGCACCATGCGCTAGTCAAACAAGCATGGAAAGGGTACAGGTGTTAACCCTTTTAAATCAATTGACAGCACTTGTATTTACAGAAATTAGTTACATAAAACTGAATGCAGATATTTTAAAATACAAGTACAATGTAAAAAATGTATAAGTGCACTGTATCAAATGATTAATTTAAAATTACACAGCTACTACACAGCATTTATAGGCACTTAAACACAAAAATAATTAGTTCTGACATTTTTTTTTATAAATAAGATAATTATTTGTTAACACATAAGACATTACTTGTCTGTGGACGTACACTAACATGTAATTTGGATAAGATTGTGCTTTTGAAAATCTCAAATACCCATCAAGGCTACGCTTATTTGATCAAATGCAGTAAAAACAGAACATGCTGAAATATTAGAATTAAAAAGAACTGAGTTCCGTTTTATTTTTTTATGTAAATTATTCTTATGATGGCAAATTTGAACTTTTAGAAACCATTACACTAGCCTCCAATGTAACAATCCCTCAGAAATCATTCTAATATGTGACCCTGGACCACAAAACCAGTCATAAGGTTAAATTTTACAAAACTGAGATGATGAAAGCTCAATAAATAAGCTTTCTGTTGATATATGGTTTGTTAGGATCGGACAATATTTGGCCGAGATACATCTATTTGAAAATCAGGAATCTGAGGGTGCAAAAAAAATCAAAATACTGAGAAAATCACCTTTAAAGTTGTCCAAATTAGGTTCTTAATGCATATTACTAATCAAAAATTACATTTTGATATATTTATAGTAGGAATTTTACAAAAAAAAATCTTCATGGAACATGAACTTTACTTAATTTCCTAATTATTTTTGGCATAAAAGAAAAATCAATAATTTTGACCCATACAATGTATTTTTGGCTATTGCAACAAATATACCCCAGTGACTTAAGACTGGTTTTGAGGTCCAGAGTCACATATGCTGATTTACTGCTCAAGAAACATTGCTTATTATAAATGTTGATGTTTTTTTTATCTTACCGAGTACAAGATTTCAGCATCTCAGCCAACGATTCAGGGGAGAAGCCTGAACAGCCACACAAATTCAGTCGGACAATTTCAGTATTTTGAGCCAGAGAACTGCAAGACAGCAAAGTACAGGTTTAAGGTCTTCATATATAAATGAAAAAGAACAATTAAAAAAAAAAAAAAAAAAAAAGATGAAAGGGATAGTTGACCGAAAATGAAATTTCTGTCATTAACTACTCAGCCTTATGTCATTCCGAACCCATAAGACATTCATCCATCTTCAAAACACAAATTAAGATATTTTTGATCAAATCTGAAAGCTTTCTGACCCTGCATAGACTACAACGCAAATACCATGCTCAAGGCCCAGAAAGGTAGTAAGGACTGCGATTAAATATTCCATGTGACATCAGTGGTTCAACAGTAATTTTATGAAATTACGAGAATACTTTTTGTGCGGAAAGAAAACAAAAATAAAACTTTATTGAACAATTTATTATAATCAGCATCAGTCTTAGACACGCATTTATGAGAGTACCATAACGCATGTGTTTGGCACTGCTGACGCAGGAGCCGGTGTTCTGTTCTGTTGTAGCTTCATAAAATTAAAGTTGAACCACTGATGTCACATTAACTATTTTAACAATGTCCTTACTACCTTTCTGGGCCTTGAACATGTCAGTTGTGTAGCTGTCTATACAGGCTCAAAAAGCTCTTGGATTTCATCAAAAATATCTTAATTTGCTTTCTGAAGATGAACAAAGGTCTTACGGGTTTGAAACGACATGAGGGTCAGTAAATAATGACAGAATTTTCATTTTTGGGTGAACTATCCCTTTAAATTTGCAATTAGAAGGATTGTAAATGTTAGCAGTAGCTAATAACACTAAAAACAAAAACAAAAAAAACAATTAACAATTATTTACCCATAAAATGTGTAATTACTACATAAAATACAAAAACAGAAATCAAAGAAACATCTGGTAAGATCTACTTGTTATATTGACAAAGCCCAGGAAAACTGGCAACAGCAAGAATGGTTTTCTCTATGACTTAAAACACAAAAAGCTAAAAAAACTGTTTAATTGGTTGTGAATAAAACCCTTTTGATTGTTCAATGTGTGTAGCTAACAAAAATATCTAGCTAAGTTGTATTTTGTAAAATGCTTTTAGACTACCACTTACTAAATAATGCTATCAGAGAGCACCAATCCTTCAAGACTGAGATTCTGTAGATGTCTGCTGCGAGACAGGATGTCTTCGAGAACAGACGTCTCCACTGTGCAGTTTGATAAATCCAGATGCTGGACACGAAGTTTCCTGTAATTCAAACCACTTTAAATTACACACATAAGAAAGCAACAACGGAAGAACTTACACGACATGACTTTACTGTGCCACTGTGAAAACACAAATTACTCACTGTGCACTTTTAAAACTGGGTTGACCGATGCAGGTGTGTGGACAGCGCAGCCTCAACGCTCCAGCTGAGAGAACCTGACCAAGCTCCGCATCTAACTGAGCCTTTCCCACTAGGTCCACACTTTGCCACAAAGACTCATCAAACCTGCTCAATTTTGACATTTTTTCAGTTACAAATGATCAACAGTCTTCAAAACTCCAACTTTGTTTTTGTAAAGAAAGTGTATGAATAACTTACGCTAAACGATGCCAGCGCTTGCAGACCCGTAACGTCCGGAGGAGATCTTGCAGTGAGAGACGAGACAGGATTCCCAGCAACAGCTCATCAGGTAGACTGTCCCAACACAAGCCTACTGAGGGAGGAACAAGAGAACAAATTAGGCTCTCTACTATATACCATTTACTATTCCTGTGATTTTAAAGCTGGATTTATAGCATCATTACTCCAGTCACATGATCCTTCAGAAATCATTCTAATATTCTGATTTTCTGCTCAAAAACCTTTATTATTATTATGTTGAAAACAAGCCGATAAGATTTCAGTTTTTTTGAAGAACAGAAAGTTCAGAAGAACAGGATTTATCTGAAATAGAAATTTTGTAACATTATAAATGTCTGTCACTTTAGCTCAATTTAAAGCATCATTGCTTTAAAAAAAAAAAAGATTTTGAAAGGTAGTGTATAATGTTACATAATCTTATAATCAGCATATTAGAATGATTCCTGAAGGATCACGTGACACTAAGACTGAAGAAATAATGCTAAAAATGTAGCTTTGATCAGAGAAAGAGAGTACATTTTAAAATATATTCAAATAGTAAAGCAGTTATTTTAAATAGTAAAAATATTTCACAATATTACTGCTTTTGCTGTTGTTGTTTTTTTAATCAAATAAATGCAGGCTTGGTGAGCAGAAGAGTAAATAAAGTGAAAGAAAATGTTTTAAAACTTTGTTACGCATTGATACATCAGGCTTTTAAGGCTCATAGGCCTGGTTTCACAGACAGGGCTTAGACTAAGCCAGGACTAGCAGATAGTTCAATTAGGATATTTAAGTTATTTTTATAAACATGCTTAGAAAAAAAAAATTACTGTTGTGCATCTTGAGACAAAACAAAGGCACCGATATATTTTTAGATCAGTCAGTGCAAGTTCCTTTCAGTTCAAACAGCTCAGACTTACATTTTAGTCTAGGACTAGGCTTAAGCCTTGTCTGTGAAACTGGGGGATAGAGTATAAAATAGTCCGAATATAGATCTCAGACTTGAATTATATTGAGAATTGCTAAATTATGCAATTTGGTGCCAAAAAGTATTATGTAAAACAATTACATTTTTAATAACAGACTATTTACATAAAATAAAGAGTGACAACTGATATTTATCTTCCAATATGTCTTTTTAGTAAGATGATATTTAAATGCTTAGTTTTATAATCAAAGAGCTATAGTTTTTTTATTGTTGGAGCAAAACATTTCCTTGATAAAGAATTATTTCCCCAAGTTAAAAATCACACTAAAACATTTTTTTCTTACCAAACAAGTATGAACTAATAATCAGATGGTAGAAAGCATGTAGTAGATTATATATAACAGTGCAATCATGATAGAAATGTGTATCAAATATTGTACAGTATGTTTATAGGGGTCCATTTCTCAGTCACAAACCTGCTGATTCTTTTCTTTTCCTGGGCCGTCTGGCAAGAACAAACACGTTTTCCTCATTTTCTTTTCCTTTTGCAGAAGTCAGGATCTTTTTGTGTGGGGGTGACCACTGCTGGATGAGCTCGTTTGGTGTGTTTTCAGTGTCTAGACCCCCACTGCAGGAGGGCCGCCTTTTCCATTTACCCCTCTGAGGCCTGCACAGGGATCCCTCCAAATTCTCACTCAGTTCTTGAAACGCTCTACATAAGACGAGAAAAACATTAACCGAGAGCAACACATTGTTTTATAGACACAGAGGTATAACAGCAGAAAGCAATGCGAAATAACCGCGATCTCACAAACCGAAGATTAAAAGTCCTCATTACGTAAGCTCAATCTATCAATCTACAATAGTTTTAAAAAGGAAAAAAACATAACTTCTCACTATACAATATGCAATCTCTAATAACACACTGACACAACTAACGTTACAACAGTTTTTGATTGCATGTATATGCAAACTGCAAGCTCACTCAAAAGTTCTGATGCCCGCCATTTGTCTCACGCTATCGTTATCTCTACACTAAAAATAGCCTTCATACTAACTTGTGTTTTTGAAACACAAAACTATTTATGAACTAATATCACAATCAAAAAGTTTTAAAATTGTATTCACTTATATAAATAACACATTATTACATAATCATAGGAAAAATCGTCCTCGCTCATCACAACACGACTGATGGCGCGCGCCAACAGAACATTCGCCTAAATGCGTTTTTAAAAAGCGTCCTGCAGATCTATGCACAACCGATCTGAAATCATACTTTAATATATAGTTTTATTATTGTGCTTTTTAATTTTTATAACACACCAACAAGTTACATAACTTACAAAGTGCACCAAAGTGGAGGGAGAATCCAAGAGTAGTGTACAGAAACACACAAGTAACATGTAAAATACGTATAATCATTAAGTTTTGGTAAATAAATAGAGCATATTACCTTTCGTTCGACATCCTGACTTTGTAATATTATTAGAAGTATTCACTTCTGCCAACTTTCTGATGCAGCAAGGCTTCCCCTGTCCTGCTCGCAGGCTGGCGGCGCATTTAAACCTGGCTCTGGAGCGCCTGTCCTGCTGCAATGCCATTGGCTAGAATGTAGGTCGCCGGAAGTGATGCATTTCTGACCGAGTAATGGAGGGTTATCGATTTGCCGCCCTCTACTGTGGAGGACTAAACACTAATACGACTCTCTACACATCAAAACGTGAGTCACTTATGACAACTCGCTTAAAACAACAATATATATTCTAATGGTTTCCACTACAAATACTATTAGAAACATTACAAACCATCGACTTTTAACCATTAAAAATGGTTTTCCGTTGTGTGTTTTGGAACATATTCGATTAGGATTTATAGAAGGCAACCAATTACCAGTAGAAACCCACAAGGTCCAAAACCATTACAAATTTTGTGATGGTGTCTATTTTTTTCCAGCAGGGATGGCATGCAAAAAGTAAGTTACTTTCATCTTAAAGGTAAAATTTACAAAAATGCTTAATGTACCAAACCACACAATACATGCAGGCCTACACATTTATAAAGCCATGTAGTCCAAATCTGGAAGAGAACTAGCATGGGTTTACTTGGAGATTTTCAATTTATGAATAACAATGGTTGAAATTACTTGGAAAGACTTTCAATGTGTATTTCACAACAGATAAAATACAATCATGGGTTTGTGAAAAATAACCAAATTTGCATGCATCATCAGATTCAGAATCAGAAAGAGCTTTATTGCCAAGTATGTTTGTGCATACAAGGAATTAGTTTCAGTGTTATTAGCTTCCAGTACAACAACGCACAGACAATAAAATAAGAGAATAAGAAAAATACACATATGTAAACATAAGACACCACAAAAAGATTTTGTTAATCTAATGTCAAGGGGTGATGAAATTCAAAAACCTTGACTGCATTCTTTTAAGATCTTAGAATTATGATAATTATGTTCTATTGGTCTTTCAGTGTTTGATGTGTTTGATTCTCTGAATGAAGCAACATTCACACACTATAACATTTATTTAATAACACCAGATTTTTGTATAAGGTGGAAATTAAAAGGCGTGCTTTAATTCTTGTTTTCGCTCTGCGTTTTCAGGAACAAACAGCCAAAGAAAACGACCACACAATACATGCAGGCCTATACATTTATAAAGCTATTTGTAGTCTAAATCTGGAAGAGAACTAGCATTCACATTTTTTACATTTATGAATTACATAACGGTTGAAATTACTTGGAAAGACTTTCAATGTGTATTTTACAACAGATCAAATACAATCATGGCAATCATGGGTTTGTGGCCTTTTTGTATGTTTGCATCTGACATCTGCAAAGGCTTTGTTCTACTGCACCAGTCCTACCTGTAGATAAAGCATGCATAAGTGTGGCTGTTTTCCATATCTGGAGTCAATGCATCTGTACCAGCTGCAGAACCAGTAATGTGACCTAAAATAATAATAATAAAAAAGGCAGATCATTTTCTGTCTGTTAACAAAGAAAAAATAAATAAGTAAAAAATAACCAAATTTGCATGCATCACATAGACACCACAAAATGATTACAAGAATATTGCATAATCTCCTGAGATTTTGTTAATCTAGCATCAGGGGGTGATCAAATTTTAAAACCTTGACTGCATTCTTTTAGGATCTTAGAATTATGATAATGTGAAAAATGTTCTATTGGTCTTTCAGTGTTTGATGTGCATGGAAGCGCATTCTCTCTCCTTCCCTGTTGTCTTGGGCCATTCTACAGAATTGGTTCAAAGTCTGAGTTGGAAACATCTTGAAAAAAGTGTATGCAAATTGTATATCCAAGGTACACATTTCTAGTAATTGTGCAGCTAATTCTCGTATTGTATTTTCAGAAAGTTTTGGAATATTTGCCCTTTCCCCAAATTTGTCACTACCGAAACACAGTAATATAAAATTTAATACATATCTACCTTGTAAATATTTTTTTGCTATTTTTAATAAAAAGTTCTTAAAGGTAAATCAATAACAATATTTCAGGTGTAATTTATGAGATTTGTTGTATTTTGAATCCAATCTTTGTAAAAGACATAAAGTTGATCATACTGATTTCAAACTTAAGGATTCATTAGTTTGAATATACATTGAACCAAACTCTATCATAACATCTTAGTTGATAATTCAATATACTTTATTTTAGAAAAAACATCCTATGTTTTGATAATCACAGCACAATTTTGGTATTGACAGTGTTTTGGTAGCAACCACATCACACTACAGAATTGTATTGTTTATTTATAAACACTGCTAAAACATACTAAAATACAACAAATTTGCATAACTGTATTGAAATTTAGTTTATTTCCCCAGAAAAAAAATGTTTCGGTCGTGACTGTTTCAGTAGTGACAATTTTATATACTTTTGAACTTAGCTGATCAGCACATGGTTAGCTAGCACAGCTCTGAACAGTCGTACACATATAAAAACTACATTTTATGAAAAAACTAAAACAAAAAAAACATGATGTCACCACCAAAACTTCACCAAATGTTTCTTCAATGCCTGTTTTGGTAGTAACAATTTTAGATGCTAATGCTAATGCAAAGATGCTAATCAGCACATGGTTAGCCAGCACAGTTCTGAACAGTTGTACACACATAAAAACCAAATGTTATGGAATAACACCCAAAAAAGTGTGTTTAAGTGCAGAAAAAGGTGTTTGGTGGTGACGTTCTTTAAAGTTACACACAGATTTTCAGACTTTTGAACACATTTACCTCAGCATGTAGCTATGAGAGAAAGGGACACATAAATATTTCCTGATCATAAATGTAGGGATGTAGTTCAAATCAGTCTCAGCCAATGGACTATAAAACATACAATTTCGGTAGTGACATAAAAATGTGGGACACATTTATATATATATTTTTTAACCTAGTTTCATGATTTACAAAGAAAATCTAAAATAAATATATATTTTTCACTTTAAAAAAAAATCAAAAAAGATATTTTTGAAAACAACAATAGAATAAATTATTTGAACATCATTTTCATAAGTTGAAATTTAGGGGTTAGGGTTCAGAACAGTCACCTCCCAAATGAAAGTTCCCACCAAATGGTGGTTTTATATATATTAAGCATACTCAATATTATTGTTTTAATAGATAATAGAGGATTTTTTGTCCGCATCTAAGATTTGAATACTTTTTAAATGTGTTTGGTTGTGGGACAGCGGTTTGCACCAGTTCTGTAAAATGGCCCTCTTATTTTCCCTTTTGTAGGATCTCAGATTATGATTTGAGATGCTTTGGCCTAAACATATCTTTGACTATCCTGAATCTGCTACGTATAACAGAAACATGAGATTGACAGTTATTATTTTACTTTTTAATAACATTATATATTAAAATATTTGAAATAATTGTTTATAAATATTGCAAAAAGCTGTGAAAACACTGGTAATTTGAAATTAATAAAGTCTCAGATATATCAAATTTACACTTCATAGAGTGGGCCCTGTATGTTTTTGTTTTCTTTTCAAAGACAATACTCAATATGCAGACAAATGAATATTCTGTAAATGTGTTCATGTAAGTGTGTAAGTTGACGTTTAGATAAATACAATTTTTAAGACTTTGAGATTAGTTTTGCAATACACTACAACGTGTTGGCGACAGTATCGGAAATCTAGCTCGCAGGGGCGGACTGGCCATCGGGAGAACTGGGACAATTCCCGGTGGCCTGGCAGCCAATTTGGCCCGCTGCCATTTTTTTTATTTATTTATATTTTATTTTCATATATATTGTTGTTGTTGTTTCTGTTGCCTGCCGAATGTACTAAAGTGATTATTTCCAAATTCGCCATTCTATAGTAATACTCTTGACTGACAATGCAACGCGCACGCTCCGCCCATCCGCGCGTCCGCCAAAAGAATGCAAATGACTCGAGGATGGAGCGCCCAGGTGGAGCAGAGAGTCGAAACTGTCCTGTTCAGTGCTTCATTTACAGGTCAGATACATCTGTAAATAGACTATTTACTATTTGTTTTGTTTACTTAGTTAAGCATTAAACTGCTTGCAAATATTGTCAATAGCAGTCAGTTTGCTGCAAAATTAACAAAATAGCGTAACTAAAGAGTAGGAACTTAGCCTTCAAATATTCACATTATAACACGTTTAGAGGGAGCTAAGGCTAACAACAATACAACCCTTAAAAAAATTAACCATGTTAATTTTCCTAAGGACAAAACATGACCCATGATAATGCAAAAAAAATAAAAAAATAAATTCAGTATTAGGATTTTACTAAAGATATATTCAAGATGTAGCTATTATTGTAGGCCAACGGTTTTGACATTTAGGCAAGATAAAACAATAGCACATGGTCTTAATTTAATACGTACATTTTTATAAAAAGGTATATATATATATATATATATATATATATATATATATATATATATTGTCCATTGCTTCAGAATTTGTTGTGGGTTTTCGGGATGGCCTAGATGAGTGTGAGATTTCCCGGCCTAAGTCCTGTATGAAGAAGAGCGTTTGTCCCGCACTGGCGATTCTCTGAATTATGAAGCAACATACACACACGATAACATTTATTTAATAACACCAGGTTTTTGTATTAGGAGGAAATTAAAAGTCGTGTTTTAATTCTTGTTTACACTTTGCGTTTTCAGGTACAAACGGTCAAAGAAAACGACGCAATGTTTCACCCAGGTTTTGCGAAAACAACTCACATGAATGGTAAGTCGGTTTTAATTATTTTATACGTTAGTATTTGTTCTGTATAATTAATTTGGATTGAATTCGTGTCGATATCTGCTGGGTTTCACTCGGAAAGACGACGATTTAGAGTTATCATTACCTGTCAGATTAAATACGGTAGATTAAATCGTTTTAATAAACACTAGGATGCTAAATACAATCATTTTTGAACACTTACAACTATTTATTGCTTAGAAAAAGCCGTCTCTGTTCCTACAACTTTATTAAATCCGAGTTGAAAGAGTGTGCTAGAGTGCGCCGCTCTAAAGCGAGACGGCCAGTGCGAGACTGGCATCCAGCGGCGGACTTGAGTACTGCAGGCCTTTTACACTAGATACAGTATAAGATATGAAATATTACAGTAAGTTATTAATTCATAATTAATAAAAATGAAAAAAAATGAGGAACGCTTCACGAATTTGCGTGTCATCCTTGCGCAGGGGCCATGCTAATCTTCTCTGTATCGTTCCAATTTTAGTATATGTGCTGCCGAAGCAAGCACGAACATAGAGCTCTGACCAGGGCTATATATACCCCTGACTCCCAGCCATGTTTCTCATAAGCGGTAAGTGAAAAAATCACTTATTCTGCTCTCTTGTGTCAAATAAGACTGCAAATCATGCTGATCTAAACCTGTAAACCTCTAAAACCAGAGATTTTTAAAACCAGTAGTTTTGCGAAGGTTTAACCTGACATTCTCTGAGCTGTAGATCATATGCAAATCGCCCTGATCTCCTCTAGCTGTGACTGGATTGCTCGGTATGACGCAGAGGCGCTCTTGGTCACGTCACGGACCCTCCCCCATATACGGCACACAACCTCCCCCTCTGGCAAAGAGCGGCCGCCTTTCTCAAAGAAAAGCACGAACGGCTGAAAGACCAGGAAACTGCTTTCTGAAGAACAGAGGCAGTGAAAACACTGTGAACCTCAAAACACAAAAAGTTCAACTCAAAACAGACACTAGAAACATTCCATCTGAGGTCAAGAAAAAGATCAGCCTCTGCTTTAAAATCATGTGCAATTTAAGATGTAGTTTCAAAATACTTTTTTAAAGCTGAGAAAAGCATTTTAAAAAGTCTTTAGCTTTAGCTGACATGTGTTACAATATTTATCTTATTTATATATTTTTCTAGAATATTTCCAATCATTTTCATTTTTTGAACAATTTTTATCTGCAACGCTGAATGTAGCCAGTTGTTTAGCCCATAGGTTTTATAAATAAAGCCATCAGCATGATGCCTGTGATAGTTAGATCAAGGTGGAGAAAGTACATGTTATGGAGAATATGACCAATATTGAGCAACAGGGCCCACCAACCCCTGTCTAAACTTATTTGAAAAGGTAAGGGGCCCAAAGCAATATAAAATCAGAGTGACCTGAAAGGTAATAAACCCCTTCAATATAAAGCTCTCCAGTTATTAGAAATGATTTTCAGGCACTGAAAATACTTTTACTTTTTAAAGTAAATGCTAATCCTGAGCTTTCTGTTCATCAAAAACTGGAGTAATGACTGCTTTGCCATCACAAGAATACATTACTTTTTTTTTAAATAGATTTAAAAAGAAAGGAGTTATTTTAAAACGTAATAATAATAAAATGCACTAATATTTCAGAATATTCCAGTTTTTGCTGTATTTTTGATCAAATAATTGCAGCTTTAGTATATATTATTATTTAATAGCACTAAAAAAAAAATTTCTTGTGGCAAAATTATGTTTCCACAGCTTTGCCATCACAGGAATAAATTACATTTTTAAAAATATATTTAAACAGAAAGCAGTTACTTTAAAACATAATAACAATCAAATGTAATGATATTTCAGAATATTCCTGTTTTTAATGTATTTTTAATCAAATAAATGTGGCCTTTCTATTTATTTGTATTAAATGGCACTCAAAAGACATTCTTTTGTAGCCATCTTGTAGTGTAATTATATTTTGCCCGCTTCCTCATCAAAGGAATAAATTGTTTTAAAATATATTAAAATAGAAAGCAGTTATTTTAAAACTTAATAACAATAAAATGCAAAAAAATATATTTTACAATATTCCCGTTTTTACTGTATTTTTAATCAAATAATTGCAGCTTTAGTATGTATTAGTATTAAATAGCACTCAAAAGACACTCACTTGTCGCCATCTTGTGGTGAAATTATGTTTATCCAGCTTTGCCTTCACAGAAGTACACTACGCTTTAAAATATATTTAAATAAAAAGCAGTTAGTTTAAAAAGCGTAATAAGAATAAAGTGCACTAATTTTTCCCAATAGTTTTTCTGTATTTTTAATCAAATAATTGCAGCTTTAGTACATATTATTATTAAATAGCACTCAAAAAACACTTTTCAAAGTTATGTTTTTCTAGCTTTGCCATCACAGGAATAAATTACCTTTTTTTATATTTTATATTTATATTTAAACAGAAAGCAGTTACTTTAAAATGTAATAACAATCAGTTGTAAAGATATTTCTGAATATTCCTGTTTTTACAGTATTTTTAATCAAATAAATGTAGCCATCCTGTAGTGTAATTATATTTTCCCAGCTTTGTCATCACAGGAATAAATTATGCTTTAAAATATGTTAAAATAGAAAGCAGTTATTTTAAAACTTACGAACAATAAAATGCAAAAATATATTTTACAATGTTCCCGTTTTTACTTTATTTTTAATCATATAATTGCAGCTATGTATTAGTATTAAATAGCACTCAAAAGACACTCACTTGTCGCCATCTTGTGGCGAAGTTTACCCACCTTTGCCTTCACAGGAATAGGCTACACTACGCTTTAAATATATTAAAATAAAAAGCAGTTATTTAAAAAACGTAATAATAATAATAAAATGCACTAATATTTCACACTATTCCTGTTTTTCTGTATTTTGAAGCAAATAATTGCAGCTTTAGTATATATTATTGTTAAATGTCACTCGAAAGGACACCCATTCTTCGCCATCGTGTGCGTTAATGTTTTCCCAGCTTTACCGTCACAGAAAGAAATTACGCTTTAACATGTAATAAAATAAAAAAAAACAGTTATTTTAAAACGTAATATTAAACCTCTAAAAAAATCTCCCTTTGTGGTCTGAAATAGACAAAAGGGAAATACGCATTAGAAAAAGACCAAGTTTGTAACACAACATTTGTACAGTAGGGGGAGCGTATTACATGTTTGTACACACACAAGGAATTTGTCTTGGTGTTGCCTTGGTAGCTTCCGGTACAGAAAGTACAAACATAGTGCAGACATACATCAAATGTAATAAACACTGATATTAGAGAGAATATACAATAAAGTATAAATAATAGTAGTAATAAAAATATACAGAAATTGACCAAGGGCAAGATCTCAGACACAAGCAAGCTTCCTTCACAGGGTGGCAGGGCTCACCTTTAGAGATAGAGCCACTGCTCCTCCACATCGAGAGGAACCAATTAAGTTGGCTCTGTGTTTTGGATGCTACCAGGATGCCTACCTGTTCCGTGCTGGTCCCACCAGAAGGAGGCATCGGGGAAGATGCTGGAAGGACTATGTCTCTCAGCTTGCCTGGCAAAGCCTTGGGATTCTGGGGAGAATTAAATCTGGAGTTACTTGCTGAAAATGCTGCCCCCACAACCCGGCTCCAGATAAGCGGTTGATGATGGATAGATCTAGCAGTAGTAAATAGTAATTGAATTAACCCTTATGTAGTAGTGATTAGTAGTGTTATAGGCAACAATAAGTGTAACATTGCCTTTTCATTGGAGCTAACAGTTTAAAGCAGTATGTGTCCATATTTGCCAATCATTTTGGAGAATTTGTATTAAATTAATTAGTTTTTCATGTATTCATCACATAACATAGCAAGCTACCACTTAAACAATGTTAAGTCCATGTTGATGTGTCAACACTAATTGCATTAAATGAATGTTGCAACATGATGTTGGTTCCATATCAACTTTGTACCTGCAATTAATGCTGAAACAATCAGGGCTTCAGACATAAAAAAAAAAAAAACAATTAAGGAGCTACTTGCTCCTAGGTGAAACAAATTTAGGCACCAAATTAAATTAAGGCCACAGAATAACTGGGTGTTATTTATTTGAACACTTTTCCATTTCAGTCATTGTTATGCATTTGTCTCATATTTTCTTGTCTTTATTAGCATTTTAATCCATCTTGTAGATTTACTGGGAACTAATGCCGCGTTCCAGGCAACCCGTAACCCGTGTTTTTCCAACCTTCTACCAGTGAAAGTGCACTGGAACGGCTGTCAAACCCGTGATTTATCACCCGTGAACTCGTACTAGATCGATATACTCCCAGTTACCAGTTCTGACGTGACATAGCCCGCGAAACAACGTCAGCCCTAATGCGTGCGGTGTTTATGCAAGAAGTACACGGTGGAAAAATAGAGCTTAGGACAATATAACGTTGCAAACAAATTAATAATAATATAAAAATAATAATAATTCATAAATGTGCCCAGGTAGTTTGGCTTGACTTGCCTGGAACGCTACAAAGTCGTGAGTCGTGGTTTGAAGTGGTGATTTAACAGTTAAAAAACCTGCCTGGAACGCGGCATAAGGTTCACTTAAAGTGGGAACTAAACATCTTTTCCAACTTGAGAACTATATACAGTCAAAGAATTGTTTATTACACAGAATCTGTGCCAATATCATGGACCATACCTATGTCAGTTTTGGGCTTCTCCTCAGTGCATCCTTTAATTGACTTAGGTCCTTTGAATTCTAGAAAATAGTGCACACCCAAGGTGGTGATGCGGCCTCGACGCGAGCCTCGGGTGTGCATTATTTTCTACGAATTCGACGGACCGAACTCAATTATTCTGCTTATGCCAAAGTCCCTTTAATGCAAGTCATGTCGCTCGGCGGCCATCTTTGAATCGCCAAGTCGCCATTGGGGTATGCAAGTGCAGGGACTTCTAACTGCAGCTACAGTGACGCGCTGACTTCACTAATCAGCGATTGGCTGGTTCATTCGCTTCGTGGCCATAACGAGTGTTCTATTTTCTAGTCATTACCATGGGCTGTATCCGAAATCGTCCCCTATACCCTATTCACTATTCCCTACATTAGTCCACTAGTACAGTTCACTTGAAGGAGTGAATGAAAACGAGTGAGTGAATTCGGACACTAAGTGCACCGTAAGGACTGCCGCTTTTGCATAGTATTGCTTACTGTTTAACAATCATTTAAAACAGACAGTTCGAGTAGTAAGATTAAAGGATTTATCTTGAACTATGTCAAGGAATTTACGTATAAACCCTGGTTAAAAAAAATAATAATCAATTTACAACGAATTGGTACCGGTGTTGTACGCTGTATTACGCCATGAACCAGCGCATTGTAAAATGAACGGATGGATGATTCTGCTGCGGACGCTATCGTCTGGCGATACACGGGAATTCAGTCGGCGCGCGACTCTCTCAGTGCATTATGGGTTATCTCTAGCTGTTGAGCGTACATCCACTCGTTTTTGCGGTGCATTGTGGGATCGAATGAGTGCACTCGGGAATGTCCACTATGGTTTCGAACACCACTTAAAATGGCTGTCCCCTCAAGTAGTGCACTATTTGAGGGTATAGGGGTGATTTCGGATGCAGCCATGGTCTTTACTCATACTACGATTACCACACCTCAAGACATCGATCATATTATATATTTCAAGGCATTCGTCCAGTTTTTGTCCTTAAAACGCTATTGTGAGTAGGATTAATTTCTTACGCATCTCAAAAGAGAGATTTAGCTTGTGAATTACCTCGCTGAGTCTGTGCTTTTCCCAAAAGTGACCGGAAACGGCATCATTTCTACTGATAGTGAAACTTTAAGTTCATTTTCTTCAGGACCAGCCCGTGTTAACGTTACCTCGCTTGTGAGAAATGTCATGTAGTTTTTAAGCTGTTAATCGTCAGAGCAGCGCTAACAACATTAGAGTGTCTGTTAAAGGAGTAGTTCACTTTCAGAACAAGAATTTACAGATAATGTACTCACCCCCTTGGCATCCAAGATGTTCGTGAATCGTGTCTTTCTTTCTTCAGTCGTTAAGACGTGTGTTTTTGGAGGAAAACATTTCAGGATTTCTCTCCATATAGTGGACTTCTATGGTGCCCCTGAGTTTGAACTTTAAAAATGCAGTTTAAGTGCAGCTTCAAAGGGCTCTAAATGTTCCCAGCCGTGGAAGAAGGGTCTTATCTAGCAAAATGATTGGTTATTTTTTTTTAAACATTTACAATTAAATACTTTCTAATCTCAAACGCTCGTCTTGCCGAGCTAGACAAGATGAGCATTTGAGGTTAAAAAGTATATAAATGGTAGTTTTCTTTTAGAAAGTAACCAATCTTTTTGCTTGATAAGACCCTTTTTCCTCAGCTGTGATCGTTTAGAGCCCTTTGAAGCTGCATTTTGGAAGTTCAAACTCAGAGGCACCATAGAAGTCCATTGTATGGAGAGAAATCCTGAAATGTTTTACTTAAAAAAAAATTTTTCCTTACGACTGAGGAAAGAAAGACATGAACATCTTGGATGACAAGGGGATGAGTACATTATCTGTAAATTTTTGTTCTGAAAGTGAACTACTCCTTTAATGTGTGTGCGTCTGTAAGTGAGAGTGGGAGAAATAGAGTATGTGCTTTCTGTACATAGTAAAACAACTTTGTGGCAAAACAGAAATAATCTGTCGTTTTTATCCTATTGTTTACTGTATTTATTTGTTTGGCCAGTGTCGTTGTGGGTTGTATTAATTTGTCATTTTTATCATATTATTTACAGTATTTCTTTGTTTTAGTTGAGAGAAAATGAGATGGGAGTTTTTCAACACAACACCCTAACTGTCCTGAACCTGAGTTTAGGCAGAATAAAACAAGACGCTTAAAAAGTATATAAATTGTAGAAAAAAATAGTTTTGCTAAATAAGACCCTACTTCCTCAGTCGGGATCTTTTACAACCGCATTTGGGATCGTTTGAATGAGAATAAGATGAGAATAAAAGGCTTTTATTGCCATTTCACAAATGACAAACCAGTAAGTGAAAAACTATAAATTATTTTGAGCTATTACCTAAAGAGTACTATCAAAGTATTTACAAACAAAGTATATAAAAACAATGTAATTCACAAATAAAAATCAACAATTCTTTGTTCGAAAATGTCCATGCTGGCTCACTTCGCCCTTCTCATCTCCTCCATCCACTGCTCAACAGTCTTTCCAGAGGCTTTGGCACAAAAATGTACGCCACGGAATTGGCTATGACCATACTCTTTTGTCTTTGGTTTGCCACACTTTTTACAAACATACTGTTCGCAAGGCTTCTTCAGGGGTATTCCTAGTTGGGCTGCCTCTTCCTCTGCCTTTCTCCGTCGCCAAGCAGTGGTCCTAGGCACCTTTGGACTAGGGGGACCAGTGGCACTAGTTCCTTGCCCTGGGTCTGGTCGAAAATGCTCGGGACCCCCAATTACTACTTTAATTACATCGCCTACACGTTCCTGTCGAATAGCCTCTGGAACATTGTGTTGTATAGGAAACTGAGACTCAGAGGCCTTTATGTTGTCAATGCACTGGTGCAAAACCAACTGTTCTTGCCTTTGTTTCCTGGCATTGTACCTGTGTACAGAAAACATGATACAGTAATTAATCTCTACATATGTTTAATTAATATAAAACTGCATATTAATGATCAATTACCACTGGTACAGTGTCCGCTGGTTTATCTCCAGCAGCTGTATCCGTGCCCGAGTGGAGATAGCAGCTCTGTCCTGGACGATGTCCCTGATCATGTTATAGTCATGGAGGATGGCAGCCCATCTGTTGACCCTGAAACCAGCGATGGTCTGACTGGCAGGGTGGATGTGGCTGAGAGCGAGGCAAATGGCTTCGACAAGGCGGCTAACATTGAAGAAAATCAATATTACAGGGATAGTTTACCCAATAATGAAATTTCTGTTATTAATTGCTCACCCTCATGTCATTCCAAGCCTGTAAGACCTTCGTTTATCTTTGGAACACAAATTAAGATTTTATTGATGAATTCTGAGAGCTTTCTGACCCTGCATAGACAGCAACTGACACGTTCAAGGCCCAGAAAGGCAGAAAGGACATTGGTAAAACAGTCCATGTGACATCATTGGTTCAATCGTAATTTTATGAAGCTACAAGAATACTTTTTGTGTGCAAAGAAAGCTGCTGACATAGAACACACATGCGCTGTGCCTTGTTTAGAAGCAGAGGAACGCATACGCATGCATCAAGGTATTCACAATAATGGCAGAGGATGGTGACTTGGAGAAGAACTGTTGAATAAATGGACTGTTTTACCAATGTCCCTACCATGTTTCTGGGCCTGGGAAGATTTCAGTTGCTTTGCTGTTTATGCAGGGTCAAAAAGCTCTCAGATTTCATCAAAATTATCTTAGTTTGTGTTCTGAAGATGAACGAAAGTCTTACAGGTTTGGAACGACATGAGGGTGAGTAATAATGACAGAATTTTAATTTTTGAGTGCACTGCCCCTTTGAATGACAATTTAAAAAAAGCACAATTATGGAATCTGGCACACATACCTTTTAAAACCATTAACGCATGGAGTCACAAAGTTATTGGGTTGCGCTGGGTGGACGACACCATCCTTGTCATGCTCTGACAGCTTATCCCACAGAGCGGCAATCTCGTCCACCTTTCGTTGTGTGATAAATCCAGGCTTTCTAAGATCAACCAGACTGTTGGCCAGGTTAATAACATGGTCATACCCAGGTACACCATCAGGCCCCACACACTTTTCCTGAGAAAAACATTATAAAAATGTCTTTTGAACACAAATTAATGACAGAAAAAGTGGTAACATAGGACCCTATGGAATTTTGTGACAGATACATCAAATATAGGTCAGTACAATTCAATCAAAAAACAATATAGACTAGTGTCTGTGAATATTAGGCCACAAAAATACTATTTAAATATGAATCTGTCTGTGTAAATGAATGGTGCAGATACAAGGTTTCATTTACACACTACACAGACTGACACTTGCTGTGTTTTCAACCTCTGCCACCTCAATATGAGTACATGAACACATAAACAATCTTTAGAAATGCTCTGAGTGTCATTTCATGAGCATTTTACAGTTTCTTTTGAGTAAAAATATCGTCATACAAACAGAAACCTAAAGGTCTTCACAGAAACATGTCAAAATAAAAGTTCAATTTAATTTGAAGAAACCGTGACAGAAATATTATTCAATGTAATGATAGTACAGCTACTAATAATATATTTTGTAAAGAAATGTTTACCAGAATTTATTTAGCAGAAAAATGTAAAAACACATCACAGTATTTTTGGAGTAAAAAAAAAAAAAAAAATTATATATATATCTGGCTGATTAGTTAACATTAACGCATTAACTAACAGTAACTTTTTCTTTCTTTTTTTTTTTTACAGAGAACATCACTTACATCATCCTCCTGTGAGATGCCCTGAGGCATAAACTGGTCTGGATCGGTAGGCTCGTCCTTTATGGGCCCAGACGTGGAAGACACAATTGGATCCGGCTGCGATGTTGAGAGGCCTGAGGAAGGGGATTGCAGAAGCACTGCCTGATATTGAACAGGTTGAAGTGGTTTGAGGCTGAGCTCTAAGAACTGTGGTGATCTGAGGTCATCAAAATCTGAATCCTCATATTCCAGGTCTCCCTCCAGATGCTCATCACTCCCATCAGGAGCATCGGGATCCATAAGGTAGTCGACCTCCAACACTCTGTTGGTTTGAGAGTACAGATACTCCACCCCTATAAGCTCACCTGTGCAAAAACAGTATGGGTTTGTGTGATTAATAAACATATAAGGCATGGTTAAAAAAAGCTTTAGGCATTAGTATTTTCACCAACAAAAATGGTTTTAAGTCCATTATTTCTGTGTTTTGCTGTAGTGTGTCAGTAGTAAACATCAGTTTACATTTCCAAACATTAATTTTGCCACTACAACCCCTGGAAAAAAGTATGGAATCACCATGTTGCTCACCCATTTTGTTTACTTCATAGAAAATAAACAAATCACAGATATGACGCAAAACTATTTTTGTTTATTAATTCAACATTGTGGATATGTGAAACACACCTCAAACAAATGAGATGAAACTCTTTTAATTAATGGAAAATTAGTTTCCATATCAAGTAGAGGAAAAAAATTATGGAATCATTCAATGTTGAGGAAAAAAATATGATATGTTATATATGGAATCAGCTTGTAATTTGTATTTCTGAAATAAAGACCACCTATTCTTTGTTCCTTACCCCCAAATACTCACCCCTCATCAACCTGGTGAAGCCATCAGTGAAGACCATCAAAGTGTGGCCAGCGGGGGTAGACTTCACACTCCAGGACAGGTTTCTACACACAGACTGGAGTATGTTTGCTTCTCAGGCCACCTGTGGCTCTCACACGGACATTGACAGCTACACTTCCTCTGTTCTGGATTACATTAATACTACCATAGACAGTGTTACAACCCAGAAACAGATCACCACATACCCAAATCAGAAACCATGGATGAACAACACTGCCTTTAGATCAGGTGATGCACAGGCCTACAGCACTTCCAGGGCAAATCTGAAGAGGGGCATCAAAAAGGCCAAGCACTGCTACAAACTTAAGCTAGAGGAGCACTTTTCTAATTCTGACCCTCGACGCATGTGGCAGGGCATTAAGACCATCAGTGACTACAAACCCAGCCACTCCACCCCCACAGCCACCGATGTCTTCTTCCTGAACGAGTTTAATGACTTTTATGCTTGCTTTGAGAGGGACAATATAGACACAGCCACCAAAATCACTCCCTCAACTGACCACTCACCCATCACACTTGCCTCTTCAGACGTCTACACCGCACTGAGTCGGATCAACGCGCGCAAGGCTGCTGGACCAGACGGTATCCCTGGCTGCGTACTGAGGGCATGTGCAGAGCAACTCGCTGAGGTATTCACAGACATTTTTAACATGTCCCTTGCCCAAGCAGCTGTACCAGCATATTTTAAATCCACCTCCATTGTGCCAGTGCCGAAACACTCCAACCCAACATGCCTGAACAACTACCGCCCTGTAGCACTCACACCCATCATTATGAAGTGCTTCGAGCGGCTGGTCCTCTCACACCTCAAGGGCTCCCTCCAATCCACACTGAACCCATACCAGTTTGCTTACCGTGGCAATAGGAGCACCGATGATGCAGTCTCCATGGCGCTGCACTCTGTACTCACACACCTGGACAATACAAACACTTATGCACGAATGCTGTTTGTTGATTTCAGCTCAGCATTCAACACTGTCAGACCATCTAAGTTAATCACTAAACTTAGAGACCTGGACGTTAACACCTCACTTGGGGTTATGGGTTATGGATTTTCTGACTGACAGACCTCAGCATGTTAGATCAGGTCACATCTGTTCCACTACCGTCACATTGAACACTGGTGTACCACAGGGCTGTGTGCTGAGCCCCTTTCTCTACTCCCTCTTCACCCACGACTGCAGGCCTGTTTATGGATCTAACTCCATCATCAAGTTTGCAGACGACACTACGGTGATCGGTCTCATCAGCAACAACGATGAGACTGCCTACAGGGAGGAGATCCAGCATCTGGCCACGTGGTGCACAGACAATAATCTGCTCCTTAACACCACCAAAACCAAGGAGCTCATTGTGGACTTCAGGAAGGGAAGAAGAGGCACACATGATCCCATCCACATTAATGGGATGGCTGTTGAGTCTGTATCATCCTTTAAGTTCCCCCACCCCACACACCCCTACAGTCTCCCCATTACCATTGCACTACTTAATCTGTTGCACTACACTGTACATATCCATTTGTAAAAGCACATTTCCATTGCACATATACATTTTGTACATTTTTGATATGTATCTATACATTTGTAAATTATTATTTGTTAATTCCTGCTTTAGTAATCAGCTACCTGTTTGGACACTTTTCTCATTCAATCAATAGAAAAGAAGTTTGGTAATGATCTTAGTATGATAATGGACCTTGCCACAGAGCAAAGAGTGTTAAAGCTTTTCTTCAGGAAAGGCACATCAACTCAATGACATGGCCAGCAAATAGTCCAGCTCTTAATCTGATTGAAAATGTATGGTGGAAATTGAAAAACTGGTCCATGACAAGGTTCCATCTTGCAAAGCTGATCTGTCAACCACTAGTCAAGAAAGTTGGAACCAGCTTGATGAAAAATATTGTTTTTCATTGGCGAAGTCCACGCCCTAAATAATTCAGGCCACCATAAATGCCATAGGAGGAGCAACAAAGTACTTTTTGTGTTTTTTGGTTAATGATTCCATAATTTGTTCCTAAACATTGAGTGATTCCATACTTTTTTCCTGTACTTGATATGGAATATAATTTTCCATTATTTAAAAGAGCTTAATCTCATTTGTTTGAGGTATGTTTCACATAACCAGAATGTTGAATTAATAAACAAAAATAGTTTTGTGTCTGTGATTTGTTTATTTGCTATGAAGTAAAAAAACTGGATGAACGACATCTAAATGTGGTGATACCATACTTTTTGCCATGGGTTGTAATTGTGATAATCCAGTGAGATTTTTGTTTGACAACAGTCTGACAACAGCCAGTGCTAAACACAGAGATCTGATCTCATCATCATCCAGTCTGTCTGGAATAGTGATGGGTCGTTCTTGAACGATTCGTTCATTTTGAACGAATCTTTAACGTGACTCTGTAAGAACGAGTCGTATCGGGGGGTGATTCGTTCAGTCGCGCATGCGCAATTGTGCAACTATGAACGAACGACTCAAACCCGAATACTCGAGAAATAAACTAATCAATTCTGTTTCCGGCTCAGGCAGCATATCTAAAGCGTATGGGGCTGTCACACGATGAACGAACGACTCAAACCCGAATACTCGAGAGATGAACAAATAAATTCTCTTTCCGGCTCAGCCAGCATAGGTAAAGCGTATGGGGCTCTCACGTGATGAACGAACGACTCAAACCCGGACAGATAGAGGTGAGGGAGTTAATCATAGACTGAAGACCCAGGTAAACAATGAATTAACCTTTTCTTTTTCTAATAGTATTATAGTTTTGTCTTGTTTGTAGTGTAATCAACGTTTGTACAAGCAGTACATGTGTTATGGAAGTAACACGTAGCTTTTTAATTATATTTTGGTAAAATGAACGAAATGACTCGAAAAAAGATTCGTTCATTTTGCTGAACGAGACTCAAAGATCCGAGTCGGTAAAATGATCCGAACTTCCCATCACTAGTCTGGAATGACATGAAGAAACAGAACAAACCGAGACAGACTAAATCCAGAAGAACTGCGGGAACGTCTAAGATGCTTCAAGAAACCTACCTGCAAAGCTGAAGTACTGTTAAAAGTTTTAGGCACTTGTGTAAAAATGCTGTAAAATGAGGATACTTTCAAAAAGTAATGTCAGAAATATATTTTCTTTATCAATTTACTTCTATTAACTAAATTAAATCAACATTTGGTGTGACCATACTTTGCATTTAAAGCAGCTTTTGCCCTAGGTGCACTTGTGCACATTTTGTCAGGTAGCTTTGCAGGTAGGTTTCATGAAGCATCTTGGAGACATTGCCACAGTTCTTCTGGATTTAGTCTGTCTCAGTTTGTTCTGTTTCTTCATCAGATCTCTGTGTGGAGCATTGCCTGTTGTCAAGAGTCCATGTGCAAACAAAAAAAGTTAAAAGTGCTGAGAAGAATTTTAAGAGACACACATAAACAAAAAAGACACGCAATGCATTACCAGTGTACTCTCCTGGGTCGTTGTGTTCGTCAACCAGTTTCCGGCCTAGAATCTTCTGGCTCAGACGGTTTACATAGTGCTGCAGCGGACTGCATTCATCGACAGCAACAGATCGGGCCTTGTTCCATTGCACTAACCCTTCTAGCAGGTAAACATGGAAGTTCAAGTCATTTGTACTTGTACCTAAAAAAAGAGCAATTAAAAAAAATCTTATTTAAAAAATATTGACATAATTCAAACAAATAATGCATTATTTTTGAGTCATGCAAACCTGGAATGAAGTGGTTCAGATGCTGATGGAATGATTCAAGGGATCCTACACCACGTGCACAGTGATACAGAGGCAGAATGAGTCCTCCTCTGGTAACCTCTTTAACCTTTCTGTAAAGCTGTAGTCCGGGAGGGTCCTGGATACACAAAAGATGACATTGTTGGGCTCGCCAGATGTCTTCCATCCTCTTCTGGTCCAACAGTTTGTTCCCCATGGTGTCTGTAGCCCCCGTGAAGTCCTTCAACAGCTGTTCGATGAGCTGCTTGGTTACCTGAGGCTCACGCGTTTGGTAACGACAGTGTTGTACTAACTCTTCAGCTGTAGGCTTATTGCTTGTTTCAGCTTGTTTGGCTTCTTGTAGTCTTTTTAAATCTTCAGCATCCCACTCAAAGATACAAGAGAAGAGCCGTCCCATGAAGTGGCTGTATAGCGAGTGGCTTTCTGAAGTGAGGCCTGCTGTGAACCGCATTATAAACTGCCATGCGTCCAGTCTGACGACCAGCTGGTCCCACTCCTGGAACATGGCTTCCATTCTGCTTTTGCCCATAGTTGAGCAACAGCCCCGGTCCACGTAGAGGACTTGAGGAGGAGGCTTTCCGGCTCGCCGGTAACGTTCCATCAAGCCTGAGCACATGGGAAGCAGGCCCTCGTCCACTGTTTGTGACAGGACACATATTAGGACCTGCTCATTCTCATTACCCACGTTTGTGGCCCACTCAGATGAATCGTGTTTCTTAGTGACCTAAAGATGGATGAAAAGAGGACAAATGCAACAAAACTGGATGAATGATGAGTTATATATTTATTCAAAAAACATTCAAAATGCACTACCAGTCAAAGGTTCTTAAACAGTAAGATTTTTGCCGTTTTTAAATAAGTCTCTTCTACCCAACAAGTCTGCATTTATTTAAGTACAGCAAAAAACAGTAAAAGTTTTAAATATTTTTACAATTTAAAATAATTTTTTCCATTTAAAAATATTTAAAAATATAATTTATTCCCGTGATCAAAGCTAAAATTTTTAGCAGCATTACTCCAGTCTTCAGTGTCTACTCGGCTGTTTTTAACAAAATAATAATAATGTTTTTGAGCAGCAAATCAGAATATTAGAATGACTTCTGAAGGATCATGTCACTAGAGTAATGATGCTAAAATTTCAGCTTTGCAATTACAGGAATAAATTACATTTTAAAATATATTCAAATAGAAAACTATTTTAAATAGTAAAAATATTTCAAAATTGCAGTTTTTTGTTGTACTTTGGATCAAATAAATGCAGACTTGGTGAGCAGAAGAGACTTCTTTAAAAAAAACATTAAAAATGTCCAAAAACTTTTGACTGGTAGTGTACATAAGCTATATATTTATTAAAAATTTATTAATACTAAAAAAATAATAATTAAATAAATTAAAAATTTTATTAATACAATTAATTCTGATATTTCTGGGGTCAAAAAAGCTTCAATAAAATAATAGAATTCTTGACACTGTATAATAAACACTGTAATATTATGTTATCGTTCTCAGAAAAGAAATCTGTATTTTGACAAAAGTGCTATTTTAACAGTTATGTTATTGAACAAGTTATGTAGTCAAATCAACATGCAGAAACATGCAAAAAACATGAAATTATATCTCTATGTACTTTAAGTGTGGTTGTAAATTGTTGTGTGACAAAAGTTGCAAAGGGGTGGGAAATTTAAAGAAAGATTAAAAAAAAACATTCCAAAAGTAATGAATTAATAATAATTCAGACATGTATGCTGACCATATTAAACCATATATGAAACCAACATAAATATAAAAGCAAATTTCTACAAATGTGGCTCATATGTTTTTAAGCTACACTTAAAAAAAGAAAACAAGTTTTTTTCAATTTATACCTTATCAATGAAATTTCTTATTTACTTACACAAATTATTATTTTTATTCAGCAAGGATGCATTAAATTGGTCAAAAGTGATATTAATAATATTTTTAATGTTACAAATGATTTGTATTTCAAGCAAATGCTGTTCTTTTGAGCTTTCTATTTATCATAGAATGCTGACAAAATGTATCAGGATTACCACAAAATATTATGCAGCTGTTTTCAACATTGGTAATAGTAATTAGGGATGCTCCGATCCGAATCGGCCGATCACTTGCGCGTTTTGTCAGTAAAGCCGGTTCTGTAATCAGCGGTAAATGCCATCAGGTGCGTGATTTCACGTTGAGCCGTATATACTACACACAGCCGTTGTTCACTGACGAGCTGCGCACATTCACACTGATAATGAACATGGATATGCGCAGCTCGTCGGTAAACAACGGCTGTGTGTAGTATATACGGCTCAACGTGAAATCACGCACCTGATGGCATTTACCGCTGATTACAGAACCGGCTTTACTGACAAAACACGCAAGCATGATCGGCCGATTCGGATCGGAGCATCCCTAATAGTAATACATGTTTTTAAATGAAATAAAGGCAGCCTTGGTGAGCATAAAATTTTGTCTGCTCACCTTCTTGGTGGAGACCATTTTCAGAATGGACCCATAGATGGAAGTGACCTTGGCCTTCATCTCTCCAAGCCTTGTCAGTACATCCTTTGCATATACCGTCAACAGCAATGATGGAGAAGGCACTGGCATCATCTGCGGCAGCCTGGCAGTAACAGTGCTGAAATTTTGAAACTTGTCCAGTACAGTGAGATACTCTGCGGACTGAGCCAGCCACTGCTCTTTGTGCCGCACACATAGGTGCTGGTACAGCGACATCGCACTCTTCCCTGGTGTCTGACCCTGCATCAGTCTAACAAGCTCCCTATCGCAAGACAACCTTTGAACAAAAGACACAACATCAAACCACAACTTTAAACATCATGACTTTAAAACAATTCTACTAACCTGTAAGTCAATACTGCTGGGAATTTCTCACGATGGATGGGATCTAATTGATCCAGAATGTCTTGTGACCAGCCCGCCACCTTTTTCCTACAAGAACAGCACTCCAGATACTCCGTGACCATGAAATACCACCCGCTCAAGTCCAAAACCCTCCGGACCGTGTTGTATAGTCCGCAAGGTCTCAAATGATTCCCAAGACGACGGCAGTTGGGATTTGTGCACGGCAGCCTGTATGCCCACATGTGGCAGGGCATCCAAAGGAACAGTCTGCTGTGAAAGAACGGGTCAGGAAAAGGAGGAGGCTGTGAATACAACAACTGCGGTTCTGGAGGTGACCACCACAGCTGCAGAGCTTCATTCAGCATTAGCTTCCCAGACGCGTCTCTGCTGAAAAGAGTCTTACTGACCCAGAGATGTTGCTCTTTTGGCAGTGTCTGCTTCCAGCCTTCTGGTAGTAAAGGCTGTTGGAGAAAGAGAGAGATGAGGTGGTAAACATGTAGCCATTTTTGTCAATGTGCAAAATGGCCACAGCTATCATTTGACTTACCTCTTCAGGAGGATCAGGAAGCTTTTCAGCTGCTTGTGTTTCCAGTTCAGCCATTTGTGATGAGGCCTGAGCTGTCCAGGAGGATTGGCTTGCACAATCTGGCATTAAAAGATAATTAGAAAGATTAGTTCTGTTTCAAAATATATTTTTACCGCAACTCAGAAATTAAAATACTGATACAATGCCACATTGTGCGATTATTTTTAGTCAAAGGGCAACAAGAGAAGTGATGCAAGTCTTCACTGCTTTTCCTACCAATAAGAAGTGGAGAAAATAATGGGAAGATGCTTGTGGACAAATAAAACTTCCTGAAGAACCACATCTTTGTTCTCGCCACTTTAGTCCTGATGCCTTTAAGGCTTTTAGTAGACCACAGCTACTGAAGGAGCTTAAAAACGGCAGAGACAAGAAACGCTAGATGCCATCCTGACAGGATGTAAACATGCTGATGCTTGTCATGAAGCCGCAGACACAGAAGGAGTTTCTCAGCACGGATTTTACTCAATTTCCGGGGCATTTATACTCCTTGTGGGGAAAATCGATAGTACGACATTTGGTTTACCCTACACTTACATCCATTGCCAACTGTAAGCTTTTTCAGTAGCTGTGGTCATTGTATCAGTATTTTTTTATCAGAGCTGTGTATTCTGAATTGTGTTGCGGTAAAAATAGCAACAGGTAAAACCAGTAGCTCACCGAGTCAATGAAATAATGGCACCCTCCCTTAGTGCAAAATATGTATAAAACGATGTAGATTTTTTTAAATAACAGAAATCTTTTATAGGTTTTCTACATAATTCAGTAAGAAACATCATTTACAATATTTTAAGACATACATGTCATAATACCTAGGGTTCCCTGTCCTTGTTATGGTGTAATTACACATACTAAGTAATATTATTATTATTAACCATATTATTATGGTTAGGATTAGGGTTTAGTTTAGGGTTATCTGCTTGTAATTATGCACTGTTTACTGTTATTACCATAGTAAGTATGTGTAACGTGTAACTAGGACACTGTAAAATAAAGTTTTACCACAAGCTATAGTTTATTGGAAATCAAAAACATAACAATGACAAAAATTGCTGGAGAGGTTTGGCTGTTCCAGTAGTTTTAATGAAAACAAATGTTAATGCAACACAATAACATTATAGAGAATTGTGTGCTTCCAAATTTACTTTGAGGCGGGACTTTTTATGTTTCAGAATGATAATAACCCTGTGATTTTCAGCTTTATTATTAGCATTAAACGGATCATCCAAAAATGAAAAGCATATCATAATTTACTCACCTTCAAACCTGTATGACTGACATTCTTCTGTGGAACACAGAGACAGGGTTCCCACACTTTGGTTAACTTCAAATTCAAGAACTTTCCAGGTCCAAAATCTTTAAATTGGGGACACAAACACAACTATTTGCATTTATTTTTGATCATATGACAGAGATCTGATATTCTATTTGTTGTATTTCTGTACATTCAGTACATTATATACGGTATTCTAAAATGATCTGATGTTAGCTTTTGCATGGATTTTATTGAAAAGAGCTTAGGCTCATGTAACCAGAAGTTTTAAGATATAAATAAGTATTTAGGTTTTTCTTGCCTCATGGGTTTACATTATCCTAACAAGCAAATCAATTTAACATCACATTAAATAAAATATTTGGGCAACAGATAATCAAAATTTAAGCACTTTCAATGACCTGTATCTATTTTTATTTATTTTTTTTCAAAAACTTTCCATTCATTTTTTTCAGATTGACAAATTTTCAAGGATTTCAAGGTTCTGTGGGAACCCTGCAGAGGATATTCTGAAATATTTTGTTTGGAAAAAAGGTTTTATGAGTGTAAAATGAAGTCAAATGGGTTCAGTGTTCTTGGCAGAGTTACAATTCTTTTCAAATGTGTTTAGCAAACTTCAGGTCAGGCCAGTCATTTTCTTTCACATCACACTCAGTAAATAATTTCTATATGGGCCTCACTTTATGTACAAGGGCATTGTCATGCAGGAACAGAAAAGACCTTCCCTAAATTGTTGCAACAAACTGGAAGCACAGAATACTCTGGAATGTTTTTTTTTTTTTACTGGATTGGCCAAACCTGAGGGTGTCCACAAAATTTTAGCGATTTAACAAGTCAAACATGAGTTGTTATTGTTAGTATAATTTAAAAGTACGTACGACTAAAGACAAAACAATACCAATACAGTAACAGTAACGCTTACAAACGGCACAACCTGGACGATTAATAAACAAACGCGTCATGCTCATTCATTCATAAATGAGCACTGATGGTAAAAAGAGAAAGTAACTACATTAAATCGCCACAACACAGTGTTTCAAACTCACATGTACGGCTCATATTGTTCGACAAGTCTTACCGCGTGGACGTCTAAATCAAACAGCGCAGATATATCAGCAAACAGTTCACCTCTAGTACTGTCACGTTTGTTTTCTCAAACAAACGTTTGTCTGTCCCGACAATCGTGCTTTTGGACATCAAGTGCAGCGAAACTACCTGAGGACAATTTGCAAAAGGTGGTGGAGGTTTTCCACTCGCAAAAATCACAATGCTTAATGTGGTCCCGCCCTGCAGCTGAAAGAGCCAATCGCATTTGTCACAGAGACTGCAAGTCCCGCCTTTCAGTTAAACAGCCAATAGCCATTTTCATAGCGGCGTCGCTTGTTTGTTTACTCTTTACTGAGCATGCGCTTTAGAGCAGAAATCTGGGGCCTGTTTCATAAAACAAGTTAACCAAAAAAGCCAGGTTTATTTCAGTTAGTCTGACTTATTATCACTTGATTTGGTTCAAAACAATTTAGAATAGCTAAAATAAGCCTGGCTTGTTTGGTAAACTTGTTTTATGAAATAGCCCCCTGTTTTTGATTTTATTGTTTTTTATGTAGTGTTATTTTATTATTCATTTGATAATTAAGAGCTGTACTTGTACGTTTGTTAAGTAATTGTTTGGACAGTGATGCAGGAAAGGATCGCAATGGTTCTGGATCCTTGACAATACTAATGATTTACCTGGTGAGCAGAAACCAATAAAATAGTTATTAGTGTATTAAGGCTTATCTGCCATTCACTTCTGTTCAAACTAAACGGCCTCTTGGTTTTCTGTCAGGTGAGACCATAGACGGGTGATACGCATTTTTTAAGCACAGGGCTCCCTCTACAGGACAGGCTTTGCCTTCGCAGAATCAAAAAGTGCAATTTTTTTTTCCTAGCAGCTTTTTTGATGACACATACAGGTCCTTCTCAAAAAATTAGCATATTGTGATAAAGTTCATTATTTTCTGTAATGTACTGATAAACATTAGACTTTCATATATTTTAGATTCATTACACACAACTGAAGTAGTTCAAGCCTTTTATTGTTTTAATATTGATGATTTTGGCATGCAGCTCATGAAAAACCAAAATTTCTATCTCAAAAAATTAGCATATTTCATCCGACCAATAAAAGAAAAGTGTTTTTAATACAAAAAAAGTCAACCTTCAAATAACTATGTTCAGTTATGCACTCAATACTTGGTCAGGAATCCTTTTGCAGAAATGACTGCTTCAATGCGGCGTGGCATGGAGGCAATCAGCCTGTGGCACTGCTGAGGTGTTATGGAGGCCCAGGATGCTTCGATAGCGGCCCTTGATAAAACACAGTGGACCAACACCAGCAGCTGACATGGCACCCCAGACCATCACTGACTGTGGGTACTTGACACTGGACCTCAGGCATTTTGGCATTTCCCTCTCCCCAGTCTTCCTCCAGACTCTGGCACCTTGATTTCCGAATGACATGCAAAATTTGCTTTCATCCGAAAAAAGTACTTTGGACCACTGAGCAACAGTCCAGTGCTGCTTCTCTGTAGCCCAAGTCAGGCGCTTCTGCCGCTGTTTCTGGTTCAAAAGTGGCTTGACCTGGCGCCTGTACACGGTGGCTCTGGATGTTTCTACTCCAGACTCAGTCCACTGCTTCCGCAGGTCCCCCAAGGTCTGGAATCGGTCCTTCTCCACAATCTTCCTCAGGGTCCGGTCACCTCTTCTCGTTGTGCAGCGTTTTCTGCCGCACTTTTTCCTTCCCACAGACTTCCCACTGAGGTGCCTTGATACAGCACTCTGGGAACAGCCTATTCGTTCAGAAATTTCTTTCTGTGTCTTACCCTCTTGCTTGAGGGTGTCAATGATGGCCTTCTGGACAGCAGTCAGGTCGGCAGTCTTACCCATGATTGCGGTTTTGAGTAATGAACCAGGCTGGGAGTTTTTAAAAGCCTCAGGAATCTTTTGCAGGTGTTTAGAGTTAATTAGTTGATTCAGATGATTAGGTTAATAGCTCGTTTAGAGAACCTTTTCATGATATGCTAATTTTTTGAGATAGGAATTTTGGGTTTTCATGAGCTGTATGCCAAAATCATCAATATTAAAGCAATAAAAGGCTTGAACTACTTCAGTTGTGTGTAATGAATCTAAAATATATGAAAGTCTAATGTTTATCAGTACATTACAGAAAATAATGAACTTTATCACAATATGCTAATTTTTTGAGAAGGACCTGTATAATGTGTAGAAGTCTACATTTCTGCAACATATGCAGTACCAGTCAAAAGTTATTGAACAGTAAGGTTTTTAATGTTCTTTTTAAAAAGAAGTCTCTCCTGCTCACCAAGCATGCATTTATTTGATCCATAGTACAGCAAAACACCAACATTTTGAAATATTTCTACTTTTTTCTATTTGAATATATTTTTAGCATCATTACTTCAGTCACATGACACTTCAGAAATCCAATATTCTGATTTGCTGCTCAAAAACATTTATTATTTCAGGTTTCTTTGATGAATAGAAAGTTCAGATGAACAACATTTTTCTGAAATAGAAATCCTTTGTAATATAATAAATGTCTTTATCATCACTTCTGATCAATTTAAAGCATCCTTGCTAAATTAAAAGAATTAATTTCTATTATTTCGACTCCAAGCATTTGAATGGTGTAGTGTATAATGTTACAAAAGCTTTTTATTTCAGATAAATGCTGATTTTTGGATCTTTCTGTTCATCAGAGGATCCTGAAAATATGTATTTCACTGTTTTAAATATTGATAATAATAATAATAATAAAATAATAATAATAAATAAATAAATGTTTCTTGAACAGCAAATCAGCATATTAGAATGATTTCTGAAGGATCATGTGACACTGAAGACTGAAGTAATGATGCTGAAAATTCCGCTTTTGGAACACAGGAATAAATGACATTTTAAAATATATTCAAATACAAAACAGTTATTTTAAATAGTAAAATTATTTCAAAATTTTACAGTTTTTGCTGTACTTTGGATCAAGGCTTGGTGAGCAGAAGAGCCTTCTTTAAAAACATTAAAAATCTTACTGTTAAAAAAAATAGAATGGTAGTGTACATTTGTGCATATTCCCTTTATTATAATGTAGTTTACTATTTTCCATAATAATTTTATTGTATACTGTATTTGCCTCTTCTGTAGGCCATTTTAATGAAAATGAAAGAATCATTTTACAATAATTAACTTTTTTTGGAACTAATTTACAGCTAGGCCACTGAAGACATTATCTTATCACACACGAACTATAATATAGCACCTTTCCCAAAAAGAAATACAGTGGGGTTTTTTCTTTGTTACATGAGTTCTGATTTACCTTTTTTGCTGATAAAACTATTTTATATCGAGTTCTTTGCACTCATGCAGTAGTTGGCGATATGCACCTATGGCGTTTTGCCTGTAACACGAGAAGAAAATAGGCCACCGCCCATAAGATGCGTCAGAGGCGTGACGTTTGTTTTCTGGAAATCAGTGAAATGTGGATTTCCTCCAGGTAATATTTATCATCACGCAATGCTCTCGATTTGTCTTTACATTGGGCATGAATAAGGATGTAAGTTTATTCCGTCACATATTTCTCTGCAGCAGATCTGAGGTAAGGCGAATTCAATTGATCCCACGATTCAGAGCAAAACACGGACACCTCCGTAATGATCAGCTGGAGATTTTTGACAGATTTGTCTGCGATGAAAGCAAGCGTTATCGTCAAACAGTTGTGTGTAAATAGCAAAACCCTGCACGTAATGTATTAGGTTTGTAACGTTATGTGTATGCTTTATTTTAGCGACGTCCGATACGTTGAATCATTGAATCATTCTTTTGAGTCGGATCTTTTTGATGAACTGGTTACAAACCCGATTTAAAACCAGTTTGGCTGCATTTCTTGTAAGCAAGGTGCAAATGGGCTCTAGTTGACGATGCTCTGAGCGATTTGTTCACCAATCGAACTGAATCAGTCAGAGTCGATTCTCGAGTCAATGACTCGTTAAACAATTGAATTCCAGTGTTAGTTACAGGAATGCGACTTCAACATGTATCATGAAGCTGAAAAGAACCTGTTCTGTCTGAAAAGAAGATTTCAACGATTAATCCTGTCACTACTTCCTATCACGTCATTAAACTTGATTGTCTGCATAAGATTATTTAGGCGTGAATGAATAAACAAATGACACATAATTAGTCCTTACACTCAAATGAGGAAAAACAAAAGGGTCTCTGAGATGCATCATCTGCTGCAAACTGTCATGAATTGTTTGAATAGCCTAGTCACAGACGTATTTTGATAAAGAAGAGTTGAGGGCATATTTGTTTTGTAACCATATAAACTGCTTCATTATGGCAAGCACATAATTATATGTAATATTAGTCGAAACAAATAAGTGAAATAATTTCCAAATCTATGTTTGTTACCCATTCAAATAACCTTAAAATCAAATAATTTGAAATACACAAGATATCAGGACCTTAAACTATTTGTAGGTTTGTACTGTCCTCAGTATAGATTTTGATGTTGTTTTGGATTTATTGGTTGCAGTTTCCTCACTTTTTTGTCTGCATAATATTAAAATACAGTTGAAGTCAAAAGTTTACATACACCTTAAAGAATCTGCAAAATGTAAATTATTTGACCAAAATAAGAGGGATCATACAAAATATATTGTATGCAAGTATTACAGAAGGTTCAAGCGCTCACTGATGCTTCAGAAGGAAACATGATGCAGAAAGAGCAGAAAGAACAGAATGACGATGTGTACATTTTTCTTATTTTGCCTAAATATCATATTTTTTTCATTTTGTACTGCCCTTCAGACACTACAGAAGACACGTACATGTTTCCCAGAAGACAAAAAAAAAAGTTAAATTTACCCTGATCTTTAAATTCCAATTCCGTGTTTCCTTCTGAAGCATCAGTGAGCATTTGAACCTTAAGTAATAGTTGTATATGAGTCCCTCAGTTGTCCTCAGTGTGAAAAGATGGATCTCAAAATCATACAGTCATTGTTGGAAAGGGTGTAAATACACAAAAATGCTGAAAAACCAAAGAATTTGTAGGACCTGAAGGATTTTTTTGAAGAACAGCGGGCAGTTTAACTGTTCAGGACAAACAAGGGAATCATGAACAATCACTAAACTAAAAAAAAACACAAACACAGCTGTGGATCATTCAGGTAACAACACAGTATTACAAATCAAGTGTATGTGAACTTTTGAACAGGGTCTTTTAAAAAAAAAAAAATTAAACATTATTTTCTCTTGTGCTCTATATGTAAACATCTTTTATGTGAAATATCTTATTCAGGTTAGGACTAAATAAAAAATAACATGCATTTTGTATGATCCCACTTAATTTGGTAAAATAATTTTGGTGTGTGTAAACTTTTGACTTCAACTGTAGTTTTATGAAAAAATTCAGGTTATTGTCTATTAAAAAACATAAAGGAGGAGTTCATTGAAATCCTCAACCTTAACCTATATTTCATGTGGTTTTTAACTGTTTCTTGCATTTCATTTGTCCTTCTGTCTTTGTCTTTTTCTGTTTTCAGTTGGTCGCAGTCGCTGGAAGAGTGAGAGGAGTGCGGTGTGCACTATGAGTGGGGCGGCGCTGGGAATAGAGATTGTGGTCGTTTTTTTCCTGGCTCTCTTCCTCCTGCATCGCTATGGCGACTTCAAGAAGCAGCAGCGCATGGTTCTCTTTGGCACACTGCTGGCTTGGTATTTATGCTTTCTCATCGTCTTCATTCTTCCCCTGGACGTCAGCACGGTTAGTGTGGCTCCCACTCAATAGAAGTGTCTGGTGCAGTTAATTCCTGATGCAACTCGGCAACTTGTGCAATTTATTTTCAGACAATCTACAAGCAGTGTTTAATTGATCACGACGCACATGCCCAGACGCCCTCGGTGAGCCCTGTCCTTTCAAACCAGACGACTCCAAATACCTCTATCTCACCCAATAAAAGGTAAGCCTGTGAGTTCACCTGCAGGCTATATATTCTGTTATATTGCATGTTTGTGAACATATATTCTGTCTCTTTCTCCAAAGCACCCAACATGTGTGCTATAAACCATGGAGCTACATTCCAGATGGCATCATGCCCGTGTTCTGGAGGGTTGTTTATTGGACCTCACAGTGTCTCACTTGGTGAGAAAGCTTTGTCCTTTTCAAACTTGATAATGATGTCTTAAATCTTCCTGATAGTTATTTGTCACTGTTACTATACAAGTCTGTTGTAGGGCTGCAAAATTAATTGAGGGGGAAAAAACCCCAAAATAGCAACATGGTTAAATGCAATTATCTAAAACAGATAGCATAAAGATTGCAATTTAATTGATTAATAAATGTATGCTTGTTTCAGAGTGAATTGTAGTAATATACACTAGTAATATATCTTATTTTTAGGGTTCCTATGTGGTTTGGAAAAGTATGAAATTTTATTTGATTGATAGAAATTGATAGAAAAGTAAGAATGAAATGAAATGAAATTATTGTACATAATATGAGGTTTCATGGCAGCTGTTTAGTGATTGTCAAATACGACTGAATAAATTCACTGTGCACTTTTTCATTATACAAAATGCAGGTTATAAGCATTTTGGGTTTCTTCTCACTATATTCTTAGCACCGTTTTACATACCCCCAAGGACCTTTGCAAAAAAAAAAAATACAGACTTTTATGTGCACACAAGAAACCATTAAACTTAGTTTCTTGGCTGCTACAGACTATGCGTTAAAGAGACCTAAGGCCTTGAAATATGGCATACTGCCCTAATGAAAGCCAAATTTTAAACACTTTTTTTTAAACAGTATCAGTTTTTTTTATAGACCCTTGAACTTGGCAAATTTTATGCCGTCAGCCCTTTTTGTGTCATGGTTTCTCCGCTGCCACAGACGATTTGTTAAATTGGACATTAGGCCTTAATATTGGAGGTACTACCATAAGAAAAGCAAATTTTGAGCAAGTTGATTCATGTGCATCCATGCTCTTGTTTTATTCATAATAAGATGGCAGTGATGCACAAACTAGAAAAGGTTATATAAAACTAGAAATTGTAATGCGTAAGCATGCAAAAACTTGCCATGCGCATGTGAATAGTTTCTCAAGGGAACCAAAATTAACAGATGACTCTACTATATACCAAATATAAAGCTGAAAATAATGTTCTATGAACTGTTTACATTAAATATGGTCTAAAAAACTACTGAGAGGTTTGGAAATCTGACTCTGGAAAACTATGGAATTTTGAAAAATCAAATTTTTGTATAGGAACCCTGTATTTTGTTTATATAGTAGCAATGCCAATAATAGTGGCCCTGTCAAAAAATAAATATAACTATAACAATATAAATTTTAAAGCTCATTGTCTTGGTTAAAACAACTTCTTTTCTCATAATAGAGATATGTTATTAAAACGACAATTATCTTATTAAAAACAACTTCTTTTTTCATAATGTTGTCATTAAAACTACATCTTTTTCTTATTAAAACATAATCTTTTCACGTAATAAGATACACCATTAAAACGACAATTAACTAGTAAAGACGTCATCTTATAATAACGAGATTTTATGTTGTAAAACAGCATTTTTTTCTTATTAAAATTACATCACTGCAAAAAATGCTTTTCTAGCTTAGATTTTTTGTCTTGTTTCCAGCCAAAATATCTAAAAATGCTTAAATCAAGAAGGATTTTCTAGACGAATAAAAATTATTGTCTTGTTTTCAGAAAAAGTCCAAATTAAGTGCATTTAAAAAAAAAATGATTTAAGAATTTTTTGAATTTTTTTCTAAGCTAGAAAATCATTTTTTGCAGTGATCTTTTCTCATAATAGTGAGATACGTTGTTAAAATATATTTTTCTCATTAAAATTACATCTTTTCTTGTAATAACGAGATGTTATGTAATTAAAACGACATCTTTTCTTGTAACGAGATATGTCATGTCAATAAAAGGACAATTATCTTCTTAAAACAACATCTTTTCTTGTAATAACGAGATGTTATTTCGTAAAAAACTACATATTTTTTCTCGTAATAACGACATGTCTTAAAAACGATACGTTATCCCTGCTGAAAAAAAAACCCCAATAGAAACCATCACAGAAATGTTTATGGTTTCCTCTACAATACCATTACAAACATTACAAACCAACATTACTATAAACTATTAAAATAGTTGTGTTTTAGGACATATTCCATTAGGATTTAGTGGTTTCAACAAGCAACCGACAGTGCGACAAAATATGTGACAAGGTCTCTATAAATACCTGTAAGAATAGTGGTTAATAACAATTTTTATCTTCCAAGGCTCCTTCTGCCATTCATGCAGTCGTATGCTCGCTCTGGAGGATTCTCCATTACCGGAAAGATCAAAACGGCTCTCATTGAGAATGCCATCTATTATGGCACATATCTTTTCATCTTCGGCTCTCTTCTCATCTATGTGGCTGTGCATCCTCAGTGGCACCTTTCCTGGTTTGTAAACCAATCCAGAATATTTTTCCATTGTTGCAACCAAGTTCTGCTCACATTGATTCTTCTTTTCTGTATCACTTCACCAGGTATGAGCTTCAAACCATCGGCATCACTGCGGCCAACACTTGGGGTCTGTTTCTTCTAGTGTTGCTGTTGGGCTACGGCCTGGTCGAAATCCCTCGCTCATATTGGGAAGCCTCTCGCCAGGGTCACCTTCTCATCAAGACTTACTTCAAAGCAGCCAAGCTCATGACAGAGAAAGCGGATTCAGAGGAGAACCTAGAAGATGTCATGGAGGTGAAAGCCATGTGTGTTTATACACAGTAAACAAAGATCAGTTGAGCTGGTTTTTGAAAGGTAACAGAGTCTGTTTAGCCAACATTGTGTCTTAGTTGTTCGTATTTTCATCATAGGAAGTGCGAAAAATCAATGAATCAATCAAATATAATCATCCATTGAGGAAGAACGTGGACACCATTCTCCGAAAGGTGAGAGGAGAACATGATAGCAGGTTGATTTGAACTAATCATGTTATTCTTTTTTAATAGAATTCTGCTTATTGTTTTTAGTGTCCAGTTGAATATCAGGAGAAAATGGGCAGGAATATGGATGACTATGAGGATTTTGATGATAAACAAAACACATATCCCACTGAAAGAAGTCTTTCGAAACTACACAAGCAGGTACTGCTCAATTATTTTCTGCGTGTTTCAAAATTTAGCTTGGAAATACTACTAACAGCTAGATTCTCAGGTGATTTACGCCGTGCAGCGGCACAATCGCACTCGCGTTCAGTGGCAGATATTGCTGGAACAGGCTTTCCATCTCGAGGACGTTGCCAAGAACGAAACCAGCACCTCTCGGCAGTTCGTTCACAGTTTTGCCCCTCCAGAACCTGTAGGCTGGTTCAGACGCTACATTTATACTCCCACAGTAGGTAGGTGCTCCAATAGATATGATGTATTTGAAACAAATGTTAATGTTGACCCTGCTTTTACTGTCTTTCAATTCCTTCTTCAGAGTGGTACTGGGAGTGTTTGCTGAAGCAGTGGTTTTACCGCGTACTGTCTGTGGTTCTGTCGCTGTTTTCGGTGGCTGTGGTTTGGTCCGAGTGCACTTTTTTCAGCACTCATCCCGTTCTGTCACTCTTTGCTGTGTTTATCCAGCTTGCTGAGAGGGATTACAACTACCTGTACATTGAGGTGAGTCTGCATGAGCTTAGGGATCTAATCTAGGAAAATCTGTGATTAAAATATGCATGTATGTTCTTTTTGGTTCCAGGTCTTTAAGCGGTTATGGTGCTTTTAGATCTTTATCCAAACGTTGTTGCAAAATCTAAAAATTAAGGCAGCAGATAATGTCAATACATTCAATTACATTCAAACCAAAATTTGTTCAGACACCTTCAATATTTCTCATATTATCACAGTTTATTCGCTATAGTTTCGAAAATGGTGAAGAATGAGAATAATTCGGAGTTGCAACTGTCAGAATTTCTTAAAAAAAATTCTCACATTATCACAGAAAATGGTAATAAAATTTGACAAGAACTCAAGAGTTAAACAGTGTCAGAAAATTTTTTTCTTGATAATGTCAGATAACTTTGATAGAAACATGGTCAGGTCAAAGTGAATATTTTTTGGTCCCAAATCAGTTTTACTGGTAGTCTATTGTATGACGTTTTGGTTATAATATGTCACAGTTTACTTTATTTTGCCATTCTCACTTACATAAATGAACTACAGTGTCCTGCACCCACTAGTAAAAAAATATCAAACATTATATCTGGTGTCTGAATAATTTTTGGTTTGACTGTAAAAAATGAGTCCTTTAAAAAGGAGTCTCTTATGCTCAATGTAATTTTACAGTTGTATGTTAAAATAAATGTATTTATATTTATTTTAAATATGATGATAATAGGTTTATTATTATTTTTCTTACTTACAGTAAAATGTTACATTAGTAATATTTCTTATTTAATTTATTTAGTAGTAATACTAGTAATAATTAATAATAATGCCATGGATCAAGTAATGTTCCCCTTATGAAAAATATAATTAATTTAATTTATATTCAAACATTAAGTTTGATCATTTAAAAATGACTTTCAAATTGACTGTTTTAAATGTTTATATAGCATTTATATTGTATTAAAGCCAAATGGAATTATTGAAATTTTTAAAAATATTAGATTTAATTAAAAAAAAAAAAGAAGGAATCTCATATGCTCAGCAAGACTGCATTTATTTGATTCAAAAAATACATTATTATTGTAATTCTTTTTTCACCCCCGTGTTTCACATGTTTTTCAGTATCCATTATTCCAGTCCATTTCTTAATTTTATTATCAATGTTGAAACAATTTTTGTGGAAAACGTGATACATTTTCTTTCAGAATTTTTTAAATAGAAATCTATTGTAATTATAAATGCAATTAAGAAGTGATAATTTAATTTTGTAATTGAAACAACATAATTCTCTTGTTAAAACAACATTTTTTTCATAATAACGAGATGCTATGTTGTTAAAACATCTTTTCTCATAATAACAAGATATTTAGTGAAAACATTATCTTTTTCTCATTAAAACCACATCTTTTCTTATAATAAGATGTTATTTCTAAAACAACAATAAGTTTCTACTGTTTCTTTTTATCAGTTTAATGGATCCGATCCTTCTTTCAAAAAGTTTTCATTTTATTTATTTATTTATATATATATATATATATATATATATATATTAGGGATGCACCGAAATGAAAATTCTTGACCGAGACCGAAAAAGAGGAAACCAAGGCCGAAAACCAAAACCGAAACACCGAAAGAATTATGCGAATTATTAGTACCATTGCATTTATGGCTATGACTGTGTACTAATTTTACTAAAATCAAGGCATTGCAATTGCATAAATTAATATTAAAGTTTCAAAGAATAAATCAATTATATTAATTTAAACAATTATTATCAATCAAGTATTATATTACTTAAATAACATACACATATATTTTACTGCCTTTGTTTAAATTGTTTAAGTGTTTACATTTTTATAACACTTTATCTTGTGGATCCATCAGTTCACATTTACAACTCTACATGTTTCTCTTCCAGCAGGAGGCGCTATCAGGTTGGTAGTACACAAAGCAGTGCAGCAAATGACCTTGAAACATGCAGGGCTTCTATTTATTCAGTGGATAGCCTTTTTCATCGCAATTCTTGTCTTTCAGTCCCCACATTTAAGACCACCTGAAATCATAATTAAAGGGATAGTTCACCCAAAAATGAAAATTTGATGTTTATCTGCTTACCCACAGGGCATCCAAGATGTAGGTGACTTTGTTTCCTCAGCAGAACACAAACGAAGATTTGTAACAAAAAACAGTGCAGTCTGCCAGCCAAATAATATGAGTGGATGGGCACCAAACTTTTAAAAGTAACCAAAAACATTCACAGACAAATCCAAATTGCACCCTGCGGCTCATGACGATACATTGATGTCCTAAGACATGAAACGATCAGTTTTTGTGTGAAACTGAACAGTATTTATATACTTTGCATCCGGCTCGTGACATGTGAACGCGCTCTGGCGTAGTAGACGCAAACGCCGTAAGGGGAAATCGGTTAAAAGTCCCGGATGAGTTTGCACAAGCAAATGTAATCTTTTAGCTTTAAATCGGTTTGAACAATCAGGATCGTTTCGTGTCTTAGGACATCAGTGTATCGTCACGAGCCGCAGGGTGTAATTTGGATTTGTCTGTGTATGTTTTTCTTTCCTCTAAAGATTTGGTAACCATTGACTGCCATTATTTGACTGACAGACTGCACTGGTTTTTGTGAAAAATCTTTGTTTGTGTTCTGCTGAAGAAACAAAGTCACCTACATCTTGGATGCCCTGGGGGTAAGCAAATAAACATCAAATTATCATTTTTGGGTGAACTATCCCTTTAAGTCTTTCTTAACCCCTAATAACACTGCAGTCATCAATGCAAATTAAGAGCTTTATTTCAAGAACCGACTTTCAAGAACAAACCTTACACACAATGCGTTTCTTTTTATTTTTTTCCCACCATGTTCGGGGCACAAGAAAAAATATTAGGGGACTAAATTAATATCAGCATATGAAGTATAATCTTCTCTCATTGTCTCTGAGAGAATGCACGTCAGATGCTGAAAGCACTGTCAGTTTTTACTTTCACTTTAACATATTGAGCAGTTTTTACGTTGCTTGTGTAATATCCATTGACTCACATCCATGGTTTAAAACATAAATATTTATGAAAATACAGTATATAGAAAAGATATATCTTTAAAATATTGCGACGTAACACCAACATAAAGCCATTGTTTTTCTCTCACTGAAAGCTACATCTGTCTCGATCTCTGCTCTCATCACAACACGCACCACTGCAGACACACCCCCTCTTGAAATTTCGGCATTACAAGTTTTGCAAATCGCTATCCGTGGGTCTTTCTCAGATAAAAAATACGAAAATACGTCCTGAAATACGTCCACACCGCAGATGTGTTGCTTCAGACAAGCACATGCAGGCTGCGGTTTCTGTTTGCGTCAACATACCGTTTCGGCCGTGTTGTTTTGGTGATAAATATATATATATATATATATATTATTATTATTTTTTTTTTTTTTTTTTATATTTTTTATATAATTTTTTTTAATTTTAATTAAGTTTATTCATTTAACAAATTTTTAGTGTGTCTTGTTGCTGTTATTCTGTCAGTGCACTGGAAGCCTCTGTCACAAAGACAGTGTATGTGTAAGCATACTTGGCAGTATAGCTGATTCTGATGCATTCGTTTATTTTATTCACACTATATCAATAAGTTTACCAACTCCTGCCACAGACCAAAACTAAGAGCTTCCTGCCATACTCTGACCTGGTTTTGTTTGTGGCATCAGCTGAAACAAACTAATATTGTCATTTTGTCCTGTAGATGGCGTGCTTCATTACCATCTTTTTCCTTTGCACCTGTGTCTACTCCACTGTGTTTCGCATCCGAGTCTTCAACTACTACTACCTGGCCTCACATCACCAAACCGACGCTTACAGCCTGCAATTCAGCAGCATGTATGTTTCACAGATAGCAGTATTGAGTGTATTAAACTGAATTGTGTTTACAGTGAACTCTAACAGTAGTTATTCTGTTAAACCACAAAAACCTGTGTTGTTTACTAGGCTTTTTTGCCGCTTGACTCCCCCACTTTGTCTAAACTTTCTGGGACTGATTCACATGGATTCTGCCATATCCCACCAAGCAAAGCAGCAGACGGCATACACCTCTGTGAGTCTTTTAGCATTATCTAAAATGCACAGAATTATTTTAGTAATTTAGAGCAACAAGACGTCCCATTTTGAAATGTCTAATTACTATTAAACATTAAAGAAACCTTCTGTGTTGTAGATCATGGGTTCCATGCGAGTCCTGTCCTTCATTGCCAACGGCTTCTACATCTATTACCCCATGCTGATCGTCATTCTTTGCATTGCTACATACTTCAGGTTAGTCTAATATTTTCTTTAAATCAGCAAACATAAGAGTTTCTTGTTGGGTATTACGTGTGAAATGTCATGTTGTAGTTTCTGATTGATTTTAAATCATTTCTGCCCAGTCTTGGCACACGATGCCTGAACCTCCTGGGTTTCCAGCAGTTCATGGGAGACAATGAAATGACCTCTGACCTCATAGATGAAGGCAGAGAACTCCTGCGCAGAGGTGATTTGTTTATATATTAAAATGCATGATACAGTTGAGGTCAAAAGTTACCATACACCTTGCTGAATCTGTAAAATGTTAATTATTTTACCAAAATGAGAGGGTTCATACAAAATGCATGTTATTTTTTTATTTAGTTCTGACCTGAATAAGATATTTCACAAAAAAGACATTTACATAAAGTCCACAAGAGAAAATAATAGTTGAATTTATAAAAATGACCCTGTTCAAAAGTTTACATACACTTGATTCTTAATACTGTTGCTGGGGGTGAAAACTTTTGGAATTTGAAGATCAGGGTAAATTTAACTTATTTTGTCCTTTGGGAAACATGTGTTTATCTTCCGTAGCTTCTGAAGGGCAGTACTAAATGAAAAAATATGATATTTAGGCAAAATAAGAAAAATCTACGCATCTTTATTCAGTTCAAAGGTTTACATCCCCAGCTCTTAATGCATTGTGTTTTCCTTCTGGGGCATCAGTGTTTGAACCTTCTGCAATAGTTGCATATGAGTCCCTCAGTTGTCCTCAGTGTGAAAAGATGGATCTTAAAATCATACAGTCGTTGTTGGAAAGGGTTCAAATACACAAAAAAGCTGAAAAAACAAGAATTTGTGGGACCAGAAGGATTTTTCTGAAGAAAAGCAGGCAGTTTAACTGTTCAGGACAAACAATTGACTCATGAACAACTATCACTAAACAAAAAAACACAACTGTGGATCATTCAGGTAACATCACAGTATTAAGAATCAAGTGTATGTAAACTTTTGAACAGGGTCATTTTTATAAATTCAACTATTATTTTCTCTTGTGAACTATATGTAAACATCTTTTCTGTAAAATCTCTTATTCAGCTTTTAACATCCATTTTGAATGATCCCTGTTATTTTGGTAAAATTAACATTTCGCAGATTCTGCAAGGTGTATGTAAACTTTTTACCTCTACTGTGTATATATTAATATATTAAATATATAAACAGGAATATAAAATAAACATGTTTATTTATGTTTAATTTTTATTTTTTTTTGCTTTCTAAAGAAATTCATTCACAGGCCCAATATGTCTATAAGAATAATTTTAAACAGATAAGCAAAAACCTTTTAAGATCATCAGAAAAATTTTATGTCAAGCTTATCTGACTGCTGGACCGGTAGTATAAAAATAAGGTAGCGCAGTCCTGCTGTGGTTGTTGTGGTTAGATACAGAAATAAATAGTGTTTCAGACAGAAATCATTTTGCTCATTGCACAGCTCTACTTTCTGCAGTGGTGAAAACCTCAACTTGCGTCAGAGGGGTAGTTACTGCTGACACGAACATTAACTTTTAACATGGTCCCATCCGGTATTAAACAAGGACATGTATCTGACTTTTGTTGTTTTTTCTTGCATAGAAAAAAGAAAACGCCAAAGAATAGAAGATGGAGAGAACAGACGAAGAGTGAGTTATATGAAGTACAGAGTAATATATACATACCTACTCTAATAATTCATTAAATATATATATATATATATATATATATATATATATATATATGTATATGTATGTATATATGTGTTTGTATGTGACAGGAATGGAGAGAGCGTTATGCACAGCGAGATGAGGCTGCTTCCAGAAACCGGATGTCCATGTCTGAGTTGAAGGAAACCAACTATGGCGAAACCCTAAATTCAAACACAAACCGGCGTATGTTCAATGCTCAATAAGACATATGTCCTGAAGTATTCCTATAGAGTATTTGTTATTACTCTATACAAAATTACATTTTCCTGATACTTTACTCACCCCTATGTCATCCAAGATGTTCATGTCTTTATTTCTTCAGTCAAAAAGAAATGACGTTTTGAAATGACGAAAAAAAAAAAAAAAAAAAATCCAGGATTTTTCTCCATATAGTTGACTTCAATTGTGGTCAACAGGTTGCAGGTCCAAATTGCAGTTTCAATGCAGCTTCAAAAGGCTCTACACAATCCCAGCTAAAAAATAAGGGTCTTTAGTGAAATAATCGGTCATTTTCTAAAAAAAACCCACACATGCTCATCTTGTACTAGCTCTGTGATGCACATCTATGACTTCACACATTAAGCAAGCTTTGATTGTGTAGGGCCCTTTGAAGCTGCATTGAAACTGCAATTTTGACCTTTAACCTGTTTGCTCCCATTGAAGTCCACTATATTGAGAAAAATCCTGGAATGTTGCCCTCAAAAACCTTAATTTCTTTTCGACTGAAGAAAAGAGACATGAACATCTTGGATGACATGGGGGTGAGTAAATTATCAGGAAATGTTTATTCTGGAAGTGAACTAATCCTTTAAGTGACTTTTGCAAAGAAGCAGTCAGTTGAATATTTACCTGTTTATTTTTATACACAGAGGCCAAGTACACCCGTAGCGGCAGCCAGACAGGGCGAGACAGCATTGAGTTGTTGCAGGACGCTGAGCCGTTGGATTTTAATGCTGAAACACTCACTGATGACCCTTTGCAATCTGAACCTGGCAGGTTAGTTTGAGTTTTATTTTGAGCTGCAGTAATTAAATATTTTTGTGGGCCAACACAAGTTAGCATCAACTTTGTTCCCTTGACAAATTGCGTTTTGAGTTATTGCAGAAAATAAGCTCAGTGACCAATTTACATGTTTTGTTCATCATGATAATCTTCACAAATGAGAACAACTTTTACCATTTTAAAGCCTAAACAGAATTACAAAAGCTAAATGTAGACTATAAACAAACTATACAACTACATCACAATCACTACGTTTCCAATAACTCTTTAGTCTTTATTTAAAAAAAAATCCCTGAAAGTTTGATTAGAATAGATTGCAAGAGCACAATTCTAAACAAAATGAGACCATTAAAGTCAACTAGTGAGTAGATAAGTTTATCCATTCGAAGTGTTGATGTTTAAAAGGGTGGTTCACCCAAAAATTAAAATTTTGTCATCAATTACTCACCCTCATGTTGTTCCAAACCTGTAAGACCTTCGTTCATCTTCGAAAGACAAATTAAGATATTTTTGATCAAATCACAGAGCTTTCAGAACCTGCATAAGCAGCAACACAACTACCACGTTCAAGGACCAGAAAGGTAGTGAGGACATTTTTTAAATCTTCCATGTGACATCAGTGGTTCAACCTTAAAGGGGTCATCGGATGCCCATTTTCCACAAGTTCATAGGACTCTTTAGCGTCTTAAAGGAGAAGTCCGGTGTGATATTGACCTAAAGTGTATTGAATCATGATACCGAGTGTGAACGTACCTTGCATATTTCATCTCGGTTTGTGTCCAGCTGTCCGAAATCTGGGGTCAGTTAGCCGATGCTCACAACAGGCTGTCTATGAGAGTGAACAGGGCATCGGAAAAGCCATGTAAATAAATCACTGTTTTACGCCATTTACGAGGCACAAAGTAGCTCCACACTTCATCGGTAGACTTCCTAGGGCCCTGACATTTAAAACGAGACATTGCGAACTCAGAAAAAGCACCGGTAGTTTATTTACAAGAAGATTTATACAGACATCTTCCACCAGGAACAGAGCTGTCGCCGCCATCTTAAATGTAGTCACGATAAGTCGAGTGTCGAGCACGAAGGAAACTACTACCTGATACGTTGATAACCTGATAAATTCATTGGTGCTCGACACTCGATTTATCGTGACTAAGTTCAGGATGGCGGCGACCGGATTTTCTTTCCCCAGGTACTGTCTGTATAAATCTTCTTGTAAATAAACTACCGGTGCTTTTTCTGAGTTCTCAATGTCTCGTTTTAAATGTCAGGGCCCTAGGAAGTCTACCGATGAAGTGCGGAGCTACTTTGTGCCTCGTAAATGGCGTAAAACAGTGATTTATTTACATGGCTCCTTCGATGCCCGATTGACTTTCATTGACAACCTGTTGTGAGCATCGGCTAACTGACCCCAGATTTCGGACAGCTGGACACAAACCGAGATGAAATATGCAAGGTACGTTCACACTCGGTATCATGATTCAATACACTTTAGGTCAATATCACACCGGAGTTCTCCTTTAATGAAAAGTCTATAATATACTTTGGTTAAAAATTCTCAATAGTAGTGTAAAAAACACCTTTTTACCTTGTCAAAATCAGCTCTGCAAAATATCAACTCATTTTATTGCCTGCTCCTTTAAATGCAAATGAGTTCTGCTTGCCCCGCCCGTCTCTGCCTCGGATTATGAGACGTGATGTTTACTTTAGCTGCATTTAGCACGTTTAACTGCGAAACTTGCCAACAAGCACATTATTAAGAAAGGGCATTTGCAAAGATGCATAAAAAACCCTTATACTCACTTCTGCTGTGGGTGAAGCTGCATCAGGAACGACAGATTGTTGACAGATTGTTACAGTGTATTTTGTAACTGGTAGAGAGCTGTTACTCCAGGGTATATACAGGAATCAGAAAGTTCAATTTAAGACCTTTTTAAGACTCTTAAAAATTGTGAGTAACTGTTGCAGTCATGACAGATCTATTGAGCAAATATCACGCGTTCGCAGCAATCACATCGCAAATTTTGTCGCCTGCCCTGAATTTATTGTGTGTAATCTACTCACATGAATAATTAAAGCTTTGCCATCGGGCCACAAAAAAATTCACCACTAGATGGTAGGCCAGAACATAGTCAAAGGAAAATTTAAGAAATTAACTGATGAAAAATGCAACTAATTGCCTGTGACAGATTGTTACAGTGTCTTTTGTAACTGGTAGAGAGCTGTTACTCCAGGGTATAAATTTAAGACCTACAGTATTGAGCATATCTCGCGTTGGGGCAGTCACATCGCAAATTTTGTGTCGCCTGCCGTGAATTAACGTCTGCTCAATTCTTTGCATTGACTTTGTATATAATCTAGTCATGTGAATAATTAAATTAACTTTTGGTGTGACACACCTTTAGACAAGTAAAAGCTTTAAAATATCACAAGAGTGTATTATTGATTTTATGCCATATAATAAAATGTTTTTGAACCTCTGTTAACCTCTGGCCTTATTACAGGCTTTTAACAAAAACCCAGTGGCTTCAGGATGATGAAACCACAAATGCTAAATGCTAAGTTGTTTCTGGGTTTTGGCCAAGAAAAATACATCTTCCATTCTGTACTGTTGTCATGAGGTTTCTTTTTTTTTTTCTGCACTGCATGCACTCACTCTTTTGTTTCCTTCCCCACAGACATACCGGTGGAAGGTACCTCTCAATGTCGTCTTCTCGAAGCCGAATCTTTGATGATGTTTGATGTTTTTCACTTTGGTCAAAAACACTGTCATGAGACAATATTCTGAATTTTACCTCTTAAAACACTCCTACAGCTGTGGTCTGTCCCTCTCATTTTAAACATCTTTGACTTTCTGTATCCTGTAATGCAGTGTAGTCATCTGCATGCGTCCTGATAAACACACAGAAAAAAGTTCACACTTGTTTTGAAGTGCCAGGCAGTCAGACTGCTACATGAAACACATGGGAAATGTCTCTTTTGCTCACAGTTTCTTCAAGAAATGAGTCAGTTAATGCTAAACAGTCAGAAAGGTCATGAAAGGTACTACAGATGGGGAAAATTTAACTCAACACACTGTTTTCTCATCAGTTACTGCTGATAGGCATCAGGTAATGTACCTGAACGTTTACATCAGTCGAGTAAACATGAAATGACGTACATGTGGCCAATTTATGTTAGGTGTTATTGTGAATAGAGATTTTATAAGTCTAGATATAGGCTGTCTTACAGAATACTGTGCAGTGTTTTTTTTTTTTTTGTACATGTGATTGTTTCGGTATAAAGCCGGAGGGATTGCTCAGGATTGAGGGTTTAGAAATCTACAGTTAAAATAACACTCATATTTAACTTTAAAAGTGTTATGGATTTCAAGTAGGTCATGTGGGTGGCAAAATGTAAGTTTTTTTTTTTTTTTAAGTTTTATCTTAACATTCCATCCATGAATTTTTTTTTTTTTTTTTAATGAATGAAGGAAATAATATTATTTATTTTCACAAACATTTGATTTAAGTTAATCAAGCTGTATTATTTGTTTATTAGAAACATTCTTTGTTTGTTTTTAAATGTTTATTGTTATCCCTGCACATCGTATTTATAATGAAGTTATATTCGTTACATTATTTTAGCTGTAGTCTTGTAGATTAATGTCTGAGGCCATTTTTGATTTGCACTGGTACGTATGTGACTTATTCTGAAAAGGCAAGGCTGTTGAAATAGCTTTAAGGACACATTCTGTTGTGTCAGGTTTAATGGATTACAAATTTATGTGCTGGTTTTCCAGACTTATAAACATCTCTTTATCACCAGTGTGGTTTTCTTGTAGAAAACAGACTGTCAGTATATGAAGGTGTTGAAAGAAGTTAGCAACTACATAACAAGCTTATAAAACAAGACTACCGAGTGCATGGCAAGATGTGAGGGAATCACATTTTTAATACATGAAAATCTCATCAAGCATACCTGATGTAAATTTTGCATGGTGTTCTACTGAGTCTTACTCATTTCTCACAGGAAGTGCAGTAGCAGCTATACGTGATGTATATTTCACTACAAACAGTATGTCTACTCTTCACAAATGCTAAGCATCATGGTTTCATCTCTAATTAATGTATTTTGATAGCAAATTTAGCCCTTTGAGTTGAAAGAAGAAGGGCCTTGTGTTTTTGGTTTGCTGATAGTAATATCTACTGTGTATTTATGAAGATAATCATTTTGTTGCCAATGAGGTGTAATCTTTTTGATATGGTCAGTTCTCGACTAGTGTACTGATAAAGGCCTACTGGAATCTAATGCTGGAATCTGTTGATTTGTAAATTTGGTGTAAGTGAATTGTGGTACATAAATAAACACATATGTAATCTTGCTATTATTAATAAATGATTGATTAAATCATATTTGTGTCTGTTTGCTAATATTGTGAATTTAAAGTTCATATCTACAGTTGAAGTCAAAAGTTTACATACACCTTGCAGAATCTGCAAAATGTGAATTATTTTAGCATTAGGGATCGTACAAAATGCATGTTATTTTTTATTTAGTGCTGACCTGGCTAAGATATTTGACATGAAAGACGTTTACATATAGTCCACACAAGAAAATAATAGTTGAATTTATAAAAATGACCTTGTTCAAAAGTTTCTTAATACTGTGTTGTTAATACTGTTGTTGTTTTTTAGTTTAGTGATAGTTGTTCACGAGACCCTTGTTTGTCCTGAACAGTTAAACTGCCTGCTGTTCTTCAGAAAAATCCTTCAGGTCCCACAAATTCTGTGGTTTTTCAGCTTTTTGTGTATTTGAACCCCTTCCAACAATGATTTAATGATTATAAGATCCATTTTTTCACACTTAGGACAACTGAGGGACTCATATGCAACTATTACAGAAGGTTCAAACGCTCACTGTTGCTCTAGAAGAAGAAAACTATGCATTAAGAGCCAGGGTGTAACCTTGAACAGAATGAAGATGTGTACATTTTTCCTTTTTTGCCTAAATATCTTTTTTTTCTATTTAGTACTGCCCTTCAGAAGCTGCAGACAAAAAATAAGTTTACCCTGATCTCCAAATTTAACAAATTTTCATCCCCTGGCTCTAAATGAGCGTTTGAACCTTCTGTAATAGTTGCATATCAGTCCCTCAGTTGTCCTCAGTGTAAAAGGATGGATCTCAAAACCATACAGTCTTTGTTAGAAAGGGTTCAAATACACAAAAATGCTGCAAACCTTAAGGATTTTTTTTTTTTTTTTGAAGAACAGCAGGCAGTTTAACTGTTCAGGACAAACAAGGGACTCATTAACAACTATCACAAAAAAAAAAAAACATTATGTCCAGATCATTTAGGTAACAACACAGTATTAAGAATCAAGTGTATGTAAACTTTTAAACGGGGTCATTTTTATAAATTCAACTTATTTTCTGTTGTGGACTAGCCTATATGTAAAATACTTTATTCAGGTCAGTACTAAATAAAAAATAACATGCATTTTGTATGATACCTCTTAATTTGGTAAAATAATTGACATTTTGAATATTCTGCAAGATGTATGTAAACTTTTGACTTCGACTGTTTATTCTCATTACTTCTCGGGACCTTTCTATTGTGTTCCAAACGTGAAGGTACTTACACAAACATCCTCGAACAGTTGAGATATCTACAGTAGTCTTGTCCACAGCTGTTTCATATTAAACTTTTATACCGTTTGTTTGTTAAACAACGACCAGTTAACTCGAACAGCGGAAGGTCAACATCGGGTTTTTCTAATCAAACACCTGAGGCGATAATAACCAATCAAACGCAAGAACTCGTCTCTATGGATACACTGCACGCTGAAACAGGAAAGACCAAACAGCGCTAAGGAAATCCAGCAGGTGGTTTTAACACATTTATCATCGTTTTGTTTCACTTCTCTACGTGAGTATGCAGCGAATATATTATTTAAGATAAATAAAGCTTTTATATTGCGGCGTCATGTGCTGTTTGATAAATTACTGCAGTTTAAGAGCATGTTGTTTCCTTACTCCATAGTCAGTATGTCCACTACTCAGTCATAGCTCATAGCTAAGTTGAATTACTATAGAATTACAACGCAAGCCGTTTTTAAGAGCTCATATTTAGAGACTATGGAATATTTTTAGTATTAAAATTACTTTGTCACACCACGTTATTTCAAGATGAGCTAGTGAAAGAAAAAGATTGTTAAAAATTGTGGAAAAAGTCAAAGGGAACCTCAGATATAAATTTTAACAAATTCCATGAACAAATATGCATAAACTACACTTTCATAGCCATTCTATGGAGTAGAAGAACCATTCTGGGTTTCCCAAAGAATCTACAGTTTTCAAACATTTAAAAAATCCACATAATTTTTCCATAAGAGCGGGCGCGGCTATTTGTAAATTTTATGGGTCTGGCTTCTAGTCTGTATCCGGCTATTTTTAGCTGTACAAAAAAAGTTCATTTTGCTGCTTGATAATGCAAATTGGTGTGTTTTACCATATTACTTTAATGTATTATCTTTATTATGAACACACTGGTTTGTAGTGCAAACATTTTTACCGTTTACTGCACGACACGTTGTTATTCTTCTCTTATTTACAGTGGGTAATGAACTGGAAGTCTTACCCATAGGCTTACTTCTGCGTTTAAGAATAAAGTGGATAAGCTTTTTGTGCAATGGAAAGGTTCCATGGACCTTAAAGGTTCTTCATAAAACTATGGATGCCAATAAAGAACCTTTATTTTTAAGAGGGCAGGCACATAAATAAACCTAAAAATCACTCTTGTCACCTTCAGATCACATAGGTCGACATAGGATGGCAGGTACATCGCGGCATGACCGAGAGATGGCAATCAGTGCCAAGAAGCAGCTGACGAATTGTACAGACCCTATTGAGCGTCTGAGGCTACAGTGTTTGGCACGAGGGTCTGCAGGAATCAAGGGACTGGGCAGGTACTGTATGCAGTATATGTTTCTATATATATTCCACAGTGCAGATATTTAACTACAGTCTGATGTTCTCAGAACTTTTAGGATCATGGATGATGACAATAGTCGCACACTAGATATGAAAGAGTTTCTGAAAGGCCTGAGTGACTATGGCATGCTCATCGAGAAAGAAGAGGCCATGAATCTTTTTCAGCAATTTGACAAGGACGGCAGTGGATTAATCGATTTTGATGAATTCCTTATCACTTTGAGGGTAAACACTAAACAAATGTGTTTTATTAGACCAGTTTAGACATCTGTGCTTATGTTATTTCATTCTTGTGACTGCAGCCACCCATGTCTAATGCCAGAAAGGAGGTGGTGCTACAGGCATTCAAAAAGCTGGATAAGACCGGAGATGGTGTGATTACAATCGAGGATCTGAGAGGAGTATACAATGTCAAAAATCACCCGAAATACCGAAACGGTGAGTGGACCGAAGATCAAGTATTCCGGAAATTCCTGGACAGTTTTGACTCTCCAGATGACAAGGATGGGAAGGTACGAAGATGCTGAAAAACATTCTTGTCTCATTTAAAACACACAGTATTAAGCATAACAGTGTATTAATACTGTAGTACACATACTGCCTTGAGAATAAGTTCTTTGGTGGTAACCATTCATTTCAGCATTCAAAGTTCATTTTCTGCAGTGTTCTCTTTGATCATCCAATGTCTTCATACATCAGGTCACAAAAGAGGAGTTTTTGAACTACTACTCCGGCGTGAGCGCATCCATTGACACAGATATCTACTTTATTGTAATGATGAAAAATGCATGGAAGCTTGACTAAACTAAAACATCTATTTTGGGGTAAAGAACAAAGACGGTCATCCTTTAGCAAAAGTATGTCTTGACCCTGTCATGAGGCTGTTATACATTTCACATTATATTTCATTATAAACTCTAATATATATACACAGTGGAGATCAAAATTAAAGAACATCCTACAGTTTCTTAAATTTCGAGGTCACTGCTTAGTCCTATTAGGAGCTAAGTTATCCTAATAGGAGCAGAAAGGCAGTTTTTAAGCAAGTTTCATAAATTACTTGTTTTCTCAAGCACAGCATAAAAAACTTAAATGAGATGTTTGAAATATAACTCTGATCAAAATTAGAGAACACTTACAGATACCTCCAAGTTATTGGTGTTAACCTGGCACCTTGTGCTAATTTCCTTAATTATATGACAAACCCAATTTTCCCTGAGATTGCAAGATAGCGGGCTGCTCTAAGGTGACTGAAAGCCTGTGAGAGGAGGCTGTCCAGATGAAGGCCAAACGAATCCCAGCTTTACAATGACACTAGTTCATTCAAGTCCCCCCAAAAAGCTGGCCATCCATGTAAGACAAATGCATGAAAAAACAGGATAATGCAGAGACTCTCAATGGGGAATCGGTTCAGCACTGCAGCTGGAATTGCTTGCCAGTTCAGAGCTGAACGGGGTAAGGATCTGTCTTAGCGTGTTTAAGAGAAGTCAGACTGAAAGCACACTCTGCCGTGAATCAAAAGGCTAAGCTCGCCTTTGATGAGGAGCATGTTGTGTGGAGAGAGGAGAACTGGTCTAAAAGTTCACTTTAGTAATGAGTACTTAGTAATGAAACTGGGGAAAAACTGAACCTTAAGTCCATAAAACAAGTCAGTGAAAGGTGAAGGAGGAAGTGTTTTCTGCAGCAGGAGGTGGGCCTCTTATACATTTATATGGCAGGGTAAATGCAAACACTTATCAGAACCTCCTTCAGCAACATGCAGTTCCTTTCCTGTATGCATCTGCATTTTTTCATGCAAGACAATGCTGCCGTCACACTGCAAACTGGATAAAGCAGTCCTGATCTCTGGAAAATCCTTGGAGACAAAGTTATGGCTAAGTAACCCACTAGAGTTACTAAACTATGGAAGAGAGTGAAAGAAGAGTGGACCAAGATCACACCAGTGCAGTGTGAGAAACTAGTGATGTCCTGCGGCCGCAGATGTGCTGAAGTCATTTAGAGCAAGGGCCTCTAGACTTCCTGCTCATTTCTGACAGCTGTAACCCTCCAAAATTTAGTTGTAATCTTCTTTCGTGCTACAGTGGTTACTGTTCTCTAATTTTGATCACAAAGTCATCACAAATGCCCTGGTTATTTTGTCAAATGTGTTAGTAGAACAGTCGTACACCTACATTTTGATCTCCGCTGTGTGCGTATACAAAAAGCTACTGGCACAGTTTTGACAGGGTTGAGTCTAAAATAAGTTGGCAAAGTTTACCTTTGGTGTAACGTTGGGGTTTTGGGAATCTACCTCACATGATCAAAAAAAATCTACCAATGACTTATTGCACACAGTGTTTCTCACTGCAGACAAGCAGCTGCACTAATGAATCTATTGTTTTATTCCAGAATCAGCCACATTATCTAACAAACACAGGTGGTGCGGTCTTATGATTGTGTGCATCCTCTTTATTTGGCTATTGAAAGCTGTCTTTGCACCTGCTTGGATTCTTGTGAGAAACACTCAAAAACTCAAATACAACTTATGATTGTTATTAATTCACTCTGAAAATGTTCTTTCTTTCCGGGTTGGGATTAACCTTCTGCTTTGAATTTTTGGTGATGAGGATGTTATAAAAGGCTACTAGTTTGATTTATAACATATTTTTTTATTCTTTTCGATTTCCAGGTGACAAAGGATGAATTCTGGAACTATTATAGTGGAGTCAGCGCTTCTATTGATAATGATGTATATTTTATTTTAATGATGAAGACTGCATGGAGGTTATGAGGAGTTCGACTTAATAAACCTGATACAACTGAAATGTGTTTTAAAGATATTAACAATGAATTTGGAAAATGAAGTAATAGAAGTACTGTAGAAGCTTAAATTGTGTGTAAAATGTGAGCTTGATCAGTGGTAACTGATTTTTAGAGTAAATCGCTGGATCATATTTGTCCTAAAAGTGTGGTTTATGTGATACATGAAAGTCTTGTAATTCAGTTTATTTATGCACATTACGGCAGATGCTATTTTACAAAATGTGACTCATTTAATGTTTTTTAATGTTATAAAATTGAGATGAAAACATTCTACAGTTATGTGGACTTTTTTTTAAACATTCCTTTATTACACATCTGTCTAATATAGATTACTATATATATATAGGCTACAGCTGAATTGCATTACAAAATTAGCACTGCAAGCAGTTAGACACAGAAAATATTTCTTCTGATCATTATAAATAAATCCTCTAACCATTGAAAAAGTGCCAGTTGAGCTGTATGTACTAGGTTTGAAAGTTGTGCGTGAGGTTAACAAAACAAAAAACCCTCTCAGCTTTACTTACAGATGGATACAAGTCTGGCAGAGGATACTGAGCAGCAGTTACATGAGGTCTATGTGTGATGATTTGAGAAATGTGGATTTCTCTGTTACTTATCACTCTTAATGCATGTGTTTCTAAAACATTCAGAAGGAAACTGGCCACCAAAATGGAGACCACAGCTGTGCATGATACTTGGTTGAAAATGAAACCTGTGGATGACTGCTATGATATGTACAAACTTGGTTAGCATTAGAGATATAAACCGGACTAGTGACGTGTCAAAGCGCCTCATAAATAAGTAACATTATTAAATGTGTGATTAAATGCATAATGCAATCTCAGTTAACCCTTTATCATATACACCAAAGGGTTTGTGGAATCACCAGCGAACTTGAATTGATTTAAGACAGCCTCTTCATTGGGTTTTGAAGAGGCTGGACATAGTGACATAGGCTTCGTCTTTACATTCTCGCTGAGGGGTCGGTAAGCTCTGAGAGCTGCTGTTTTCGCTGTCTTTCGACAGATCTGATTCATCTAATAGTCTAATTTTAAGGTGGGACTGCTCCCTTGGAAGGCATTCATCTGCTTTCATGTCCATTTCACTCACTGATGTGCATGAGGAACTGGCTTGGCTGTAGCGGTGCTCATCCAGGCCGTCCTGAAGCTCAGCAGCAGATGGCTTTTCATCGACGTAATCCACACGGTGTATGAAGACGTCGCTGAATATCTCAGGACTGAAAATGAAAGGAAGGCCCTGAAAAAGTGAAAACAAGTCTGTGTGAAGATGCCGTGTCTCATGTTTCTTCTTGCAGAACGTCAGTGAAGCAACCACACATGAGGAATTTATTTACCCTGTGCATTTGTGCAAGAGTTGTCTTCGGGTGTGGGATGTTTGGCGTAATGTAGTCTTTTATTCTGCGTGAGAAAACAATTAGTACATGTATTAAAAAGAATAAATGAGGTTTTTGAAATGAGGAACTCACTGTGTTCTCCATCGCAAGGTTCCACAACCAATGATGATCACCAGAATGACAAAGAAGGTGATGATGTAACTGACCATTGGAAGGTCAAAATTATTTTCTGTGGTAGTAACTGAAGAACCTGTGTCATCATTTAGAGCATCGCAATGTGTCAGACATGATAAATAAGAGTTGAAATGTGCACAAAAGGCCTAACAAAGAGTGTTTACCAAACTAAACATAGTATAACAGAATAATCTCCACTCACTTTTTATAGTGAAACTGGCATTTGAACTCCACTCGCTCCAGTTGCCATCAAAAAACGCATGAGGTTTAGCTCTAACACGTGTATAGTAAACACCATCTCCACCAAGTCTGTCCTTGCTGATAGTGAAGTTCCTATAGTTTATAGTGGGGCTGATAGGCTGTAAGGAAAGAAAACATAGATGTTGTTTATTTGTCAAATTAACTTAAAATTGACTTTTTTATGGATGGTCTAACAAACAAAGAAATGGTAGTGAGAAACACCTTGTCTGCAAGTTTGTCCCCCCAGATTTCCACTTGGAATTTAGGGTTTTTAACATATTCATGGCTGTGTTCAAACCATATAAAAACTTCTTCTGTGTCTTTAATGTAAGTGGCACGTTTCATTTCAGGAGCTGGGATTTTGACTGCAAAGACAAAGACTTATTAGACAGATTGACAGACATGCAACAGACATAGATAGGTATATATACAGATAGACTTGCCTATTTGTGACAGTTCGATGTCTCTTTCAATCACATCCTCTCCTATGCGTAGCTCGTATTTTGCTGAAACGGTCAAATCCTTAAAGGTAAAGTTTCGTGGTCCGGGAATAGCAACTTTACACTCTTCTTTTTTATCTTCCACTTTGCTAAGCAGGAAAAAACTTGTTATTTTCATGGTTTTCATGGCAAACATTGATTCACGATACATTCAACCACTCTAGCAACATGAACGTTTTTATTCAGTAAATATGTCTAATGAAATACCAGAGTGTCATGAATTTGACCTCCTCAGTGGGTCCGTCGTTTAGCGAGCAGGTTAGGTTACTTTGCAGGACGGTCAAAGTGGATGTGCAGGTCACTTCTTTATCAGACCCATCTAAAAGCAACCGTGAGGAGAAAAACAAACCGACATTATTGTAGTCACCATCTAAAGTCTCCACCTTATGTTAGTGTGCTTCACTGAAAACGATCTTAAATAATCGTTTCACATGAATTCATAATTATATGTCACCCTGGACCACAAAACTAGCTTTAAGTAGCACGGGTATATTTGTAGCAATACGTAATTGATTAGTAATTATAACTGCAAATAATTGATTAGTAATAGGCATTGCTAAGAACGTAATTTGGACAACTTTAAAGGCGATTTTCTCAATATTTAAATTCTTTTTGCACCCTCAGATTCCAGATTTTCAAATAGTTGTATCTCGGACAAATCTTGTCCTATCCTAACAAACCATACATCAATGGAAACTTAATTTATTAACATAGCATGTCAAGCTGAGATTTACATTAGTTGCATAATGCACAGTACAGACTGAACTGCTTAACCACTCCCATCGAAAACATATTTATATATATATATATATATATATATATATATATATATATATATATATAAAGTGCAAATATTAAAAAAAAAAAAAAAACGTATGGATTCTCAGTTAAATTCCAATTACTCACCATAATCTCCACTCTCAGACAGAACCAAAGGACACAAAACAACAATGAGCATGCATAAAACACCGGCCATCTCTTATTCAGCAGTACAGGCATAGATCAGTCGAGTCTTCATTACTCACACGTTTACTGACAAGTGACAGCTCACAGTGGTACTTTCAGAGTAGAGAGGAAGAGAGAGAGAGAGCGGTAGAGAGACAGAAAGTGAGACAGAGAGGGTGCTTCTCATTTCTTATTTGTGTTTTCTTTCCTCGTGTCTTTGCTCCACCCACTTTATGAAATCAATTTTGCGCCTTTAATTTTGAACATAACTTCTCAAGTATCTAATGAAAATACAAACGGAAATGTCTTTCATTTTTATATACACCGCAACTGTTTTCTAATCTTTCTTGTTACAAATGCGCTATCAGAATTTTTGTTTGCCATTCTGGTAAAAATCCCTCATGAAGGGCGGGACTAGCAGCGGTGGGGTCTCATTGGTTGGTGAGTTTTTGATTGACAGCTTCTTGACCTTGTTAGATCGAGTCCCGGACGGCAGATCCTGTCAGAAAATATCCGTTAGTCCGGTAACAGAACAACTCGATACCCAAACCCTGTTAACATAAGTCTTGTCTGGTATCCAAAAATACAAAAAATAAATGTTTAACAGTCTTCTACACTCTAAAAAAATGCTTGGGTTATTTGGCATCCCAGCGCTTGGTAAATATTAGACAGAACACATGCTGGATTATTTTGACCCAGATGGTTGAGTTAAATTATTTTACCCAACATGCTGAGTTGTTTTATTTACATCAACTATTGTTTTAAAATGATTATATTGATATATATATAAATGCAAAAAAATATTTTATTGCTATATATAAATATAAATGGGCTGGGAATTAAAGTCAGTGATCAAAAGATGAACTTTTTTTTTTGTGTGTGATTATCTTTTTATTTCACTTCCACATGAGATGATGATTTTGCGTTGTTATACACCAAGTATATTAAGCATTAAAATTAAAACTATTTACAGTTGCCAAAGCCTCGAGACAAGAGAAAAAATAAATAATAATAGTAATAGATGAGAGAAAGATAGAACCAAAAGAGCGACAATATCTTTGTTCCAAACATCCAAAGTTGAACTTCGTGCTTTATGAAAAACAGCCAGTGATCTTTCTATAAGAACAATATCTCTAAAGTAGTTATATTCTTTTATTGATGGGGATCCAGAAGAAAACCAAGAATGAATTATGGTATTTTTTGCAGCAGTTAAACCTGCAAATATAATTTTCTTAGAAGCCAAATTAGTACCAATAATAAGTGATTAATCATTGTTAAATAAAAATAAAGTAAGCCGTTGAGGAATTGGGAACTCCAATATACCTTCAAGAAAAACTGCCACTTGAGACCAAAGCTTAGAGACATCTGGACAGTCCCAGAAGATGTGCAAGTAAGTACCAACCGCATTCAAATTACATTTTTCACAATTTGGGGTACCTGTAAGCTTCATTTTAAAACGTCTCAATGGGGAAAGGTAAAATTTCTGCACAAACTTAAAATGTGCAGGATTCTTTGATGAAAAAAAAAACAGATTGTTCCATAAATTGTTCCATAAACATTCTCTCTTATCTCTTATTCATACAGACAAAACAGTTCATGAAACCCCACATATCATGAGATTGAAAAATAATGGAAATGCATAAGCAAGAAAAATAATAAGAAATATAAAACATTGAAGCATAAAAATAATAGCTGAGTAAATGATAAAATAATTAAAATGATATAAATGATAAATACTAAAATTAAAATGTAAAGAAATGGCTATTAACTAATGATTATATATATATATAAAAAAACATTCTAAATGAATAAAAACAAGAAAAATAGAAACACAACACAAATGTACGATTGCTGTCTTGATGCAACACACAAAACATGCATTTGAGGATCCCTATAGATCCTTTAACCTGGACGTGAAGACACTCACTTTTTATAATGAAACTGGCATTTGAGCTCCACTCGCTCCAGTTGCCATCCAAATACCCCCCAGGTTTTACTCTAACACGTCTCCACCAAACTTGTCCCTGCTAATATTGAAGTTTCTATAGTTTATAATGGTGCTGATGGGCTGTAAAGAAACAAAACATTGGTTTTGTTTGTTAAAAGTTTCATTAGTTAAATTCACATGTTTATTAGTGAAATAAACTTAAAATTATTATTACAAATTGTAGTAGAAACACCTTGTCTGGAAATTAGTCCCCCCAGATTTCCACTTGGAATTTAGGGGTTTTAACATATTCATGGCTGTGTTCAAACCATATAAAAACTTCTTCTGTGTCTTCCATGTAAGTAGCAAGCTTCATTTCAGGAGCTGGGATTTTGACTGCAAAGACAAAGACATATTAGACAGACAGACAGACAGACAGACAGACCTACCAATTTTTGAGATGTTGATGTCTTTTTCAATAACCTTGTCTCTTATGTGTAGCTCATATTTCACTATAACAAGCATATTCTTAAAGGTAAAGTCTTGTGGTCCGGAAGAAGAATCTGTACATTTTTTTTAAACCTTTACCTTGCATTTTGCTAAACAGAAAAAAAACCTGTTATTTCAGACAGAACCAAAGGACAGAAAACAACAAGCATCCATAAAACACCCGCCATCTCTGATCCAGCATTACAGGCATAGATTACAAGAGACAGCTCACAGTGGTACTATCAGTTTTTCCTTGTTTTCTTTTCCTGTATCTTAGCTCCACCCCCTTTATAGGACCAAATCTGTGCCTGTAATTTTGAATATAACTTCTAAATGGATGCTGAAAAAAAAATGTCTTTGAAGATGGAAAAAACTTTTTTGGCTTTGTATTTAAATACACTGCATGCTTAGTCTCTGCCAGAATTCTGAAGTTTTTGTTTTACGCTCCCTGTGTTTTTTTCGCCATTCCAAGTACTCCAGAGTGCAGCCAGAGATTGTCTTACTATAGGGAGATGAGAGGGTCTGTATTACTTGGATCACGTGCCTTAATAACCAACAGTTTCAGTCAGAGTTTACCTCCTCGTTGCTCCACATTTGCCCTCTGCTCATTTTGTTTTGGATACACTACTTGTTCCCTTTGTAAAATCATGACACATATCGTCACATCTTACCATTACGTCCTGTATTTGGTTCGTTTAGAAGTATTTGGTCTGTGTTGCATTCATATTTCAATCGAACCGTACCAGAGTTCGTTTGGAAGCGGACCGAGATCTTTTTAGCAGTCTCGGTCGGTTTGTTTGGCGCGCACAGGGGTTCGGATGGCAGCGTTCAGACTTACGCAAATGAACCGCACTAACAGAGCAACTGCACCAGAGTTTGTTTTAATCGAACCAAACATGAAGTAGTAGAAAAAGACGAAGAGGCAGAAGCCACAGAAGAAGTCGAAGTCGAAGAAAAAGCCGAAGAGGTAGAAGCCATGGAAGAAGTTGAAGAAAAAGTCGAAGAAGTAGAAGTTGAAGAAAAACCTAGTCAGAGACCATATAAAAAAAAAAACCTAGGCAGAAACCATAGAAGTCAAAGAAGTAGAAATCGTAGAGGCAGAAGCCATGGAAGAAATCAAAGAAGTAGAAGTCAAAGAAAAGTTTGAAGTAGAAGTCGAAGAGGCAGAAGCCGTAGAAGAAGTCAAAGAAGTAGAAGTCGAAGAAGTAGAAATCAAAGACAACATCAAAGAAGTAGAAGTTGATGACAAGTGTGAATACACCCTCAATCACCTTTTTTACGGAAACCATAGGAATGAATGAGAAGTGCCATAAACTGGATCCAACCTGTTGCAAAAAGTCAGTGACTTCTTTTATAAAAACATTTTTTTCTCTCTTTTTTTTCTGCATTGTAGGGTATGATTAAGTTGTGATGTTACAAACCCACCATAAATTCTCACTTCAACCATGCAATCGAAGTTGGCAAGCCTGGATAACAACACACTATCCATTGTTAGCACTTACTCCATCACAATTCTCACTTAATTATGAAGAATTCAAAATATGACAATTGCAACCATGTGGCTTGCCTTTAGATGGTATAGACTTACAAGCCTATTAAATTACATTTTATATTTTCCACAAAGAATGTTTTTGTTTGCACTTTTTATCTTTAGTATAATTTTGCTTAGCTGAACATTATAATCTAATACTTAAAATAGAAAATACATTTTTAACAATTACCAACACTGTTTTAATTGTGACCTTTACAAAACAAGTTGAATGCATGTAATTGAAAATATGATCATTCAATTAAGTAATTCAATTCAATTGTCATTATTGTCACTGCAGCATGTACACAAGTATGAAAGTGAAAGTCTTGGATGCGGTTATGTTGTGACAGGAAAGACAAGAATCCACAAACTGCACAGTACATGTAATGCACAGTATTCTCATACTATACATGAATTGCTCATTATACAGAATTCACAAGTATGTAATATGTCTGTCCTTTGTGTATTTCCTGTTTCAGTATCAGTAACACAGTAGTGACTGGGTGAGGTACTGAAGAGTAATATCCCTAAAAAATTACCAATAGCACCAAAAATGAATTTTCTCATAATGGCATACCATTGCAGTATGATTTTCTCTCTTCAGATAAACATTAAGATTTTTAAAGGGAACCCAGGTATTCCGATTTGTATGGCTTATTAAAATGTAAATTATATCTGTTATTAAAATATGTACTTGAAAACCCATGAAAGATTCACGTGATATAAAAAATCAACATCGTTTTCAACATATTTTATACTATGGGGGAGTGCCATTATTTTGATGATACGAAATGGTTGCACACGGTAAGTTGCTATTTACGAGTTACCTGTTGCTATTTTTACGCAACACAACTTGGAAAATAAAATACTGATACGATAACCACAGTTACTGAAGAAGTTTACAGGTGGCAATGCATATTTTCTCCACAAGGTGTTTAAACACCCCAGATATCAAGTGAAATCCATGCTGAAAAACCTTCAGTGCCTGCAGTGTCATGACAAGTTTACATCCTGCCAGGATGGCATCTAGCGTTTCTTGTCTCTGCCGTTTGTAAGCTCTTTCAGTAGCTATGGTCTACCAAAAGCCTCAAAGGCATCAGGGCTAAAGTGGAGAGAACAAAGACGCAGGTCTTTAAGAAATTTTATTCATCCACAGGCATCTTTCCATTCTTTTCTTCTCCTCTTATACCACTAGGAAAGTTGTGAAGACTTAGATCGCTTCTCATGTTGCCCTTTAACTGAAAATCAAAACCAATAGCCACACAATGTGGCATCATGTAAGCACTTTATTTTCAGAGATGTGTTAAGTTAAAAATAGCATCAGTTAGCACCATTTCACATCATGGCGCCCCTATAGTCCAAAATGTGTATAAAACAATGTGGATTTTTTTCAAAATAAGTCTTTAATGGGTTTTCTGCTACTTATTTCAGTAATTTACATCAGTGGTTCTCAACTCCAGTCCTCGAGGCCCACTGCTCTGCACATTTTGTATGTTTCTAAATCTGACACACAGGTCAGTTAATGGATTGCATTAAATGAAGGAGACATACAAAATGTGCAGAGCAGTGGGCCCCGAGGACTGGAGTTGAGAACCACTAATTTATGTTATATTAAGCAGTGTTGGGCTTGATACTTAAAAAAAGTAATTAATTATAGTTACATATCACAAATAGCAACTGTTATCGAGAATTAGAAACTGAGTTATATCATTATAAAAGTAACTAATTACCAGAGAAAGTATCTATTTTGTTGTGTAAACACCCACATCACCTCCATAAACAAACGTGAACATTCATAAAGTTCATCTCGGCTACTTTTCATTTGTGGAAGAAGACGTGCTAAAAGGAATAAACCAGAATTTACCTCAGAAGAACGCAATGGCAAAATTATAGTAACACCACATTTTGTTGTCAGTAACGGTAACAGCGTTGTAACAGGGAAAACTGTAATTCCTTGGATTACTCGTTACACTGTAAACATTTTTTCAAAAAGTTGTTTCAACTTAAAAATAATAAGTTACCCTGCTGACTTAAAATTTTTAGTTTAGTCAACTAAATTTTTATTTTATTTTAGTTGAGTAAACAAAAAAAATTACGTCAGCGGGGTAACAAATTATTTTAAGTTAAAACAACAATTTTTTACTGAAAAAAGTAATAAGTAGTAACGCTGTTTATTTATAACACTGTCATTCCTATCACTGATATTAAGTCATAGTCTTAATACCTGGGGTTCCTTTAAAGAAAAATTCATCTCTGTGAGTCCATGTAATGCATTGTAAACCATGTACTTACGACAGTTAGTCTGAATCAATGGTTAATAGTTAAAAAATTAAATGTTTTAAGTAACTGCAACAGTAAAATTGCCAACTTGAGCAGAAAAGGTCCTTACAATCGAAAATGTAATTTGCATGACAGACTAAACAAACAAAAAAAGCCCCAAAGGCATACTTTCCTAGCGGTATAAGAGGAAAAGAACATTTTTCAAATAATACTTGAAAAAAATACTATATTTGATGTTAGCAACTAAAGACACAGGAAACGTTTTGGTGTCCTCTGCATGATTATATGCTTAATTAGACAGTTTCTTTGTTGCTGTCTACAACCGGATTTGAACAAACCCACGACACATTTTTTAAATACCACCCACCAGTTGAGGACCACCAGTCTTTATCATACGTAATACCTGTTATGTAGCAGTTACATCAAGTTTTGCATCTTAAAGGAGAACAGTCAGCACTTTATTTAGGTCAAACCATTGAGAGACCAAAGCACACAGGCGTTGTGGGTTTGACTGAAACAAAACTATGTTGCGAACACTATCATAGTTGGATTGAAACCGATGCCTGAAAAAAGGAGACATGCTTACTTCCTCCTGTTACCAAATGAAAAACAGAATATATCGACAACAAAACACTAATATTTATTTATCCTACTAGCAGATATCAGAATTAATTATTAACATTTAGGACATTTCCAGTAACTATCAAAAATGTTGTTTCTTTCTCTGTTTTAGATTTTAGATTATTAGTAAGAAGTGCAGGTAAATATAAAATTAACAACTCCTCTCTCAGCATGTACCTTCAATCTAAAAAACAAAAACAAGTGGTAACCTATTACAACCCACTTCCTGTCGTCTCCAGCAAATCGGTTTATGTAAAAACGAGGCCAGCAGAGAGTCAATCTAAGCTGCTATCGCTCCTGTAAACAGTGTTCAAGTCACAGACAAAACTGGATTAATATCTAAAACCAAATGGTCAAAGTGATTAGGCTAATCTTGCAGTAAACTACTGCAGATTGTACTTATCATAAACATTTAAAGGCTCCTGAAACTTGACGTTAACGACTGATTTCAATTCTCTTGTAGATGCACAACAATATTTAGTCCTTTCTTAGTTTTGTCTGTATTAGTGTGATTGTGTTGTGAAGAGATTGTGATTACTCAGCTGAGTATCTGCATATTTCCTGTGTCTACAAAGGACATTAATCTTTGATTACGATATATGAAATCTTAAATGCAAAAAAAAAAAAAAAATGATTCAAGGAATTTTCTAAACTTTAAAGTTTCAAGCTTACAAAAATCACGGTGCTACATGAGCAATACTGGATCTTCACTGTATGACTCTACAAGCTTTTCTGTCTGGCAAACAAGCAGAGAAAGGTCTTATAACTGATCACGGTTGATCACTCGGATTTTGACCCATAGAGTAACCACATAACTGGATGTGGTGTCGCAACACTGATAACCCAGAAGAAATAAGCATCATGTGTTGAAACTGGCAGAAAACAAGTGCTTTCTCTGGTAATCAGTGTGGTAATTTAAATCTCCTCCTCCTAACTACTAATGCTGTGAAGGCCACACTTTTTTTTTTTTTCATTTTTACCTAATCGCAGTAATATATAATTTAATAAGAAGGCTTATATTGACCTGTTAAGATTTTGCTTACATCTTCCTTGTAAATATATATATTTTTCTATTTTATTAAAAAGTTGTCAGAGCTAAATCAATAACAATTATAATTTTAACAATATTTCAAGTGTGATTTATGAGATTTGTTGTATGTCAAATCCAATTTTTCCAAGGCAAAATGTTTAAAAGATGTCGCTACCGAAACGTTACCAAATGTTTTGGTAGTGACAATTTTAGATACTTTTGAATCTAGCTCAAAGATGCTAATCAGCACATGGTTAGCTAGCACAGTTCTAAACAGATGCACACACACATAAAAACTAAATGCTATGGAATAACTCCTAAAAAAGTGTGTTTAATTATAGAAAATGGTTTTCGGTAGTGACATTCTTAAAAAAAGTTACATTTTTGAGGGTTACAGGCTGCTGTCAAAAATTAGCAGGAAGTGTACACTCTTAAAACTAAAGGTGCTTCACGATGCCATAGAAGAACCTTTTGTCATTTAACTTCTGAAGAACCTTTCAGTTTCACAAAAGGTTCTTTGTGGCAAAAGTAGGTTCTTCAGATAATAACAAGGTAAGAAAGAGATTGACTGAATGGTTCTTTGTGAAACCAAAAATGGCTCTTCTATGGCATCGCTGTGAAGAACCATTTAAAGCATCTTTATTTTTAAGAGTGTAGAGGCCCTTGCTTTGAGTGACTTTTCAATGACCGCATACAGTGCAGGTCATCACTAGTTTTTGCTCTGGTGTGATCTTAATCCACTTTTTTAACTCTCTCTTCAATATTTTGCTAGCTAGCTGTACACTTTTAAAAATAAAGGTTCCAAATGGGTGTTTTTGCAGTGATGCCATTGAAGAACCATTTTGGTTCCCCAAAGAACCTTTCAGTGAACAGTTCTTAAAAGAACCATTTTAAAGAACATTTAACAAATCTAAAGAACCTTTTTTGACTATAAAGCAACTTTACCGCATTTAAAAGGTTCCATGGGTGTTCAAGGTTCTTCATAGAACCATCAATGCCAATAAAGAATCTTTATTTTTAAGAGTGTAGTGGGTTTTTTAACCATAACTTTTGTCGCCAAAGATTTTCCAGAGATTTTCAGTCGGGTTTAGATCAAGACTCTGGACTGGCCATTTCATTATTTCAGTCTTTTAAGCCTCAAGGAACTGCTTGATCTGTTTTGCAGTGTGACAGGGACATTGTCTTGCATGAAAATTGCAGGCTAAGTTGGAAATGCTTGCAGGAAAGGAACTGCATGTTGCTGATGGAGATTCTGATAAACATTTGCATTTACTCTGACATGTATAAGAGGCCCAACATCCTCCAAAGCAAGACACTTCCTCCCTTAACTTTCACTGACTTGAAATGCTTTAAATTCAGTCTTTTCTAAGTTTGACAAATAAATTAAACTTGCTCTCATCACTAAAGTGATCATTGGACCAGTTTTCCTCTCTCCACACAACATGCTCCTCAGCAAAGATGAGCCTTTTGATTCTTTCTCCTGATGAGAAATTTAGTCACTGCAGAGTGTACTTTCCACCAAGACAGATCCTTACCCTGTTCAGCACTGAACTGGCAAGCAATTCCAGCTGAAGTGCTAAACTGATTCCCCATTGAGAGTCTTTGCATTACCAGGTCTTCTCGTGGATGAATTAGTGTCATTGTAAAGCTGGAATATTCTAGAAATCACAGATTTGGAATGACCAACTTCTCGTGCAATGGCTGAAAAGATCATCCCTTGGGCATTCATTTGAACAACCTTCTTTCGCAGAGTTTCAGTCACATTAGATTGGCCCACCATCTTACAAACTCAGTGAAAATTGGAGGAATGCCTCCAGTTTAAAAGAGTTTGTCATATAAAGAAGTGTTTTAGACTCTCCTAGATCATGAACGCCAAATGAGAAGTTACGTGACAAAAGCGTGTACAAAGACAGAAAAGTCCCATTTCGTGAAGTGATTTTCAGGCCTACAGAGTAGGATGGTGCAGCATCAGTGGGAGGAGGAGGGTTTCAGGGTTGCTAGTGTAAGTACTCTCGAATGCGTCCGTGGGCGACTGCTGTGGTTAACACGCCGTAGCTCAGCAATGATCATGTGAGACCAAGAAAGGGGAGCAAGCAAACATACGTTTTAGCTCAGTCATTTGTGTTTTCCGCAGAAACAGTGAGACATCTTTTCCTTCGGTCGCTGCCAATAACCAGAGAGGTTGATAAGTCACCACGTGGCTGAAGGGCAGCACTAGAGCAGTGTAACGTGGTGCAAAGAGATGCGACGAACACTTTGAGCTGCATTGTAAGAGCCCCTTCCCCCTCCCCTCCGAAACCACACTCTATCGCTGTAGGCCCCTATCACACAAAAACATCTCACAACAACAGCATCGGTGGTTTCTCTGCATACAGTTGTTGTCTGTACCCTACGCTTGAGGCTCATATACCATAGGGTGCTATTTTTTCTAATGCCTCTGCAGTCTTCTCCTTTATCTTTGGTTGAGGTCGGGATCTTTGAGCTCCTATAAAAACCCCTGAAATGCACGCAGGTGGTACGGAGGGAGGAGATGAGCAGCTTTCTGTGGGAGACAATCACTTTATGGATGTACAAACTCAAGTTTTTTTGACTACGGAAGATTTAAAACATAATTGTATTCAATGACTTTAATTTTATTTTTGGAAATTCTATATTATCGTCTTTTGGCTTATTGTGTTTAAGGTCTTTTGGCTGTGAAAGGCTGTTTTAAGTTATTTGTTTAACTTCTAAAGAAAAGTAGTAAAACAGCAGACAAAGGTGGAGTAATGAAAACTGAGATGGACTTCCCCTGACTGATGGATTGACCTTAAAATAACTGCTGGAATAAACATTTACAATGTCAAAATCAATGTGTGTTTTAACAAATCAAATTAAAACAAATGTTTCCATTCGAATTGTGCGCTTGCATTGCCAAAATGTGATGACTTCCTGTGAAAACGTTACCACAAACAGGCTGAGCCGACGATGATCAAACTGCCATGTCTTGCCATCCTACGACCGTTACCACAGAGCTCATATGTCTGGGAAAATGTGCGCAGCCACATTCACAAGACCCCAGCGAGGAAGTTGAAAGCAGCGAGAGTGACTGAGAAAAAAAGATAAACAGATTAAAAGATTGAAAGAATTGATCTGATTCATATTCAAATGCGGTCAACAGGGGCAAAACATTGACTTCCTTTTTTATTCATGATTTTGACATTTGTTCTGACATTCATAGCTGTTAATAGTATGCACTGGGCATGTTAAATTTTATAATATAAATAGAGGTCAGTTACCTGGATGCGCAGCCATATTGGAGTAAACAGCATGGACTACACAGTTAATATACTACTGAATACGTTGTTCTGCTAATTTATGCGGTCTAAATTATGGAAAAAACCATGTGGAAGCTGCTAAATCATGAGAAGGACTTAGTAAGCAGTAAAATAGCACAATATTTTGACAAACTAAAGATAATAGGAGATAAAGATTCGTACGAGCAGTATTAACTAAGATATTAGCCTAATATTTAATCTACCTGACCGGAAATGATAAGAAATTATAAGAACAAACACAAATGCTGTCAAGATTCTTGCCCTGGAAATCCAGGTTCAGTTTGGCCAACCACAAACTTTTGTTCCTCAGACGGTTTTTTGGACTCTTCTCCTTAATTTGTTATAACTTTTGGCAGTCTATAGTACTCCAACTGTTTTTCCCGGTCTGACCAATTAGTACAACCCAAAACATGACAAAAGTTGACCATTTTCACCAGCAATAATCAGCAAAATATGCTAGTTCTGTTCGGTTCATTAGCATTGTTTACATTCAGCGCCAATTGACAATGCATCATGAAAACACTCTATTATAAAACTTGAACCGACCTAAAATAATCAAATTTAGCATAACTTTGATATAATTTTGTACATCAGTCCAATAAAGACTGAGTAACTTACATATAGTTGGGTGTGTTTTTCGCCCTCCAAAGAAAAAAAGCGCCAAATGAGCAACACACATAGTGCCGTTTAATTCCTGAATGAATCAGTTTAAGGAATTATTCAGTGATTTACTCACATAATGACGGTGAGCTTTCAAAAAGATTACCGTCAGTGAAAAATCCCCTCAACTAATGCACAAACTGATGACTAATGACAGTCTGTCTGTCAGAAACGCAAACAAACAACACAGACAAGCGGAGTGATACAAAGTGTGAAATACCCTCAATCAAATTCAAGGACTGAAACTAATAATTTTGATCACTGACATATTAGGGACTATATTTTCCAGCGGAGGTATGAAATGAATAAATTCGACAAATAATGCGGTTATTATAGTTAAGATTGTTTTTAAATGTAGAAACCGTCTTATAAAAGCAATAAGGCGATTAAAAACCCTGTTGCTTGTCTTTTAGCCGTGAACTTTATTCACATGACATTAAGTATTACTAGCTATAACTGGTCTACGGAAGTGTTCATGTGCGTTTTATCAAAGTTATAATTAAACTAGTGTTATATTTTATATTAAAAAAGCCTGAAAACTAGTTAATGCAGCAGTGGTGGTGTGATCTGCTTTAAAAGTGTGACTTTCGTGCTACAAATAGCATGCTTAGTATTATGTGAGACCGTAAATCGTACTTACTGTTTGAGTGTCTGAAAAAAATAAACATTTATTATTAAATATACACATTATTTCTAACTGGAAGTTGTAACCGGAGTTGAATCAGCAATAATTAAGACAAAAGCATTTGATTTTTAGCTCTGTTCTGACTCAAACACATATATGAGATATCAGGGCTGCCAACTCACGCAATTGACACTTTTCACACGCTCTCACGCCACACATCCAATTTTTTCACGCAGTCAAAATCACCCTTAGTTAAAACTGTAATAATAAGATATTAGCAACAGATTGGGTAAAGGCCCCAATGCGTATTTGTGTTTGCGCTCTGGAAATCGCCAAAAGATTGTATTTACGTGTATTAATAGCGCTGAGCAATGTAGCCAATCACAGACATACCTGTTGATTTCTTGAACACCTGTGATTGGCCATTACATTCAAGTTAGTCTGATTTCACACCTGCCAGTCCTCTCACTGCAAATAGAAGGTTCACCGAGTATAAAATGTGTAGCATTTTTTGTCTGTATCGTGATTAAATGCAGTGTTTGTTTCTAATTTTTGTTCCCCCCCCCAAGAGATATTTGTCAGGAGCCGCCACTGATGTGAGTGTAATTTAGACTGAGACATTATCAACTAAAACTAACAACTAAAGAGGACTAAAAAGAGGATTGAGTCCTCTTTAAACCTCAAGAACATGTCAATCCACTAGTTTTTGTTTTCTTTGTTTAGTTTGCATATTTGGGATATTACAAGAGATGTTACAAATATGGTCGGTAGAGGGCAGTAAAAAAATAAAAACTACCATTAAAACAAAAACCAAATGACTGTGGTATGAAACGTCATTATGATCAGTGGTAAAAAAAAAAAAAAAAAAAAAAAAAAAAATATATATATATATATATATGCATTTACAAAACAATACAAGACTACAACTATGAAAATGGACAGTTCTTATTTTATTGGCATTGAAAGATTTTCAATCCAGAAAGTCGTATCCATAGAGTGAGAGTGCAATACATGAGAATTTGACAGCTTGGTATACATTTTGAAAGCTAAAACTACACATGAATTACCTCTGAAAGAAAATACAGTATCCTGAATTGACATGATGCACTATTCTTGCAGAACAGCCCATTCTGTTGGCAACATACAAAATGAGGGGAAAACTATAAAACTTTTTATACTTTTTTTTAAGTAAACAGTGCGTAGTTATTGCTATTTGATTGCACATCATTTACAGAGCTGTGCAAAAATATAAAGTAAATTGTGATAATTGCTTTCATGAAATAGCAACCTGGTATTTTTGAGAATGTATGTCTTTTAAGTTTCTATACACCATAAAACTCATCTTAGTGTATATGACGCCTCTTAAGATATGTTTCTTCATTGTACTTGCAGATGCCTTCCAGCACATTCTAGATTCCACCAACAAACAATCACAGGATTATTTATTTTGACATAATATTAAATATCCCAGCGTAAACTCCTCTCATCGTCCTCATCCTCCCACGTCCTCTCGTCACTTTCACGATCAGCCATTTGCTGGCCCTGTGATTCAGGGTCTCAAGTCTCGCATCTGTTTCTTCAACACACAAGGAGAGAAAAAGCTCAAGAAGACCCTGTTTGGAGAGTCCGATCCAGATTAGTTACTGGCAACAGCCACTGCAATGCAGAGATTTCCTGCTTGTTTTTGCAGGTTGTGGGAATGAATCTTGGCAGCTGATTTTAAAACTTCTCCTAGAAAACAAAATGAGATGGTGGAGTTGCTTCAGTGGGAGCCCGTGTTTCTGAGATGAGACTGTGCTCCAGCAACAAGCAAGGAAAGAAAAGACACTTTTCCATTACAAACACAAAGAAATCAGTGCATACTAATACAGATACATACATCTCGTACGGACACATACATCTCGCATTAGTGTTTCATGTCAGTAGCCCAAAACCCTCTTACTTTGATTTAGATTAAACTTACTCAATCATAAGAATTAGTCAAAGACAAACACATTCCCAATCCAAATATAGTGTTTAAACTTCATATAACAATAACCTTGCTTGTGTTAAACCGGAGCCCAGAGAAAACTGGTTGAATGTTACAGAAGGAAAGACAAAAGGCAGACGGCTTATTTACAGCTGCATCGTTTAGATGTATCTCAACACCACAGTTAGTCGGTCAGGGAGATTGTCCGTCTTGTTAAATGTTGATACTGTAAATCCCACACGTATGGTGTTGTTAGTATGTGGGTTAGCAGATCTGCGATGGGCCTGTTGCAGGCCGCAGGTCTGACTCAGAGGTGAGACAGAGATGAGATTGAGATGTCAGACCCGTGTTAGGAAGTTCAGGCTGAGGGAAGCAGGGATGTGTACGGTTTCCAGACTGAGCGCTGATGGAGTGTAAGGGAAGAGCACAGGGAAGGTGTATTTAGTGTCTACCAGCAGTTGGTTGTTCTCTATTCGATCTTGGAGGCGATTCTGCGAAGGGAAATAAGAGTATTTATTAGACATGCTCATTAAGACCATACCTTATACCAGCTTTTGATACTGTTGAATGATCTAATACACTTCTTGTTCAAAAAGCCCTTCTTTGAGAGGTATTAAAGAGATAATTCATTCAAAAATTTAAATTCTGTCATTTATTACACATCCTCATGTCGTTTCGAATCCGTAAGATCTTTGTTAATCTTTGGAACACAAAACGTTCAAGGCCCAAAAAGGTAGTAACAGGGTTCGTACAGATACTGTAAAATAAAATTCCAGGACTTTCAAAGGAATTTTCAAGCACTATTTTTTTGATTTTCAAGGACTTCAGAGATCTTACTTTTGGTTTGATGTTTTCTACTATTTAAGAATTTTTTTTTTGATAAAACAGATGCGCAAAACCATTCCAACAAGTCCCGATTTTAATCAAATGATTTGCACCCTGCGCTCCTAGGTTCCAATCTAAAGCAAAAGATGCGCAAACCCACACCAAAGTTCTGATCTAAATTAAATGATTTGTGATCCATGCTCCGAAATCCCGATCTGAATAATAATTCGCTAACCATCATTTCAGATTAAGACTCCGAGCGCGGAGTGCGAATCATTTAATTTGCGGAATGACTAAAGAACCCGCTCCGAAGTCCCGATCTGAATCAAATGATTTGCTAACCTGCTTCTACGTCTTGATCTGAATCTAATTATTTGTGACATGCAAAGTTCCGATCTAAATCAAATGATTCGCAATATGTGACTTGAGGTTTAGATCTAAATCAATTGATTTGTGATACGCAAAGTTCTGATTTGAATCAAATGATTTTCACAATACGCAAAGTTCCGATCTAAATCCAGTGATTCACAAACCTTCGAATCTGAATTCACGAACCATCACGAACCCCGATCTGAATCAAATGATTTGGTATACGCAAAATTCGGATCTAAAAAATCGATTCGCAAACGCGCTTCGAAGTCCTGATCTAAATCAAATGATTCGCAATACGCGATTTGAAGGTCTGATCTGAATTTAATTATTCGCGATACGCAAAGTTCTGATCTCAAGCATATGATTTGCGATATGCGGCTTGAGGTTCCAATCTAAATCAATTGATTCACGGTAAGAAAAATTCCGATCTAAATAAAAAGATTTGCGAACTCACTTCGAAGTCCTGATCTAAATCAAATTATTTGCGATACGCTGTTCAAAGGCCCGATCTGAATTAAACGATTTAAGATACACGATCTCAATCAAGTGATTCATGATACGTGAAGTTCCAATCTAAATCAAATGATTCACGATCCATGCTTTAAAATCCAAATCTAAATAATGATTTGCGAACTATCATTTCAGATCAGGACATGGAGCAAGGATCGAGAATCATTTCCGAAGTCCCGATCTGAATCTAATGACTTGTGATACACAAAGTTCTGATGTAAATCAAATGATTCGCAATACGCGACTTGAGGTTCAGATCTAAATCAATTGATTTGCAATACGCAAAGTTCCGATCTGAATCAAATGATTTGCGATATGCGATTTGAAGGCCCAATCTGAATCAAATGATTTTCGCAAAATATGCAAAGTTCTGATCTAAAAAAAACGATTCTCAAACCCGCTTCAAAGTTCCGATGTAAATCAAATGATTTGCGATACCTGAATTGAGGTTCAGATCTAAAGCAATTGATTTGCGATACACGCATTTCTGATCTCAATCAAATGATTTGTGAACCCACTCTAAAGTGCTAATATAAATAAAATGATTCACGATATGCAAAGTTCTGATCTAAATCAAATGATTTGCTATCCACGCTCCGAAGTCCCGATCTAAATAATGTTTTGTGAACCATCATTTCAGATCAGGACTCTGAGGTTCTGATCTAAATCAACCGATTCGCAAAATTGCTTCAAAGTCCTGATCTAAATCAAATGATTCATGATACGCGATTTGAAGCCCAATCCACGCTCCTAGGTTCTGATCTAAATCCACTGATTTACGATATACAAAGTTTCCTATGCCTTTAAGAGTTTTACTGATTTTGGTATAAACTACTAAAATTTTTGTTTACCCTAGAAAGTGTATGTCTGTATGTCTCTTATGAAAGCTTTACCTGTATGTCTCTTATGAAAGACACAGTGACTCGTTCCTCAAATTCATTGAGTGGTGTGTACAAGTTGAGGATCTTCACAATCTGAGGTGAAGTAGAATAGCATTATTAAGTCAATGAAAACAACATAAACAATAAATAAAGGGAAAAAAAGAGAGTGTTAAATGTCTACCTGCTGTAAGCTGAGGGCGGTACAGAGCGAGCAAATGGCCTCTGCGTCTTGGGAGGTCTTCTTCTTAACCTGCAGCAGCTGGGCGGCCTGGATAACAGGTTCCATGGTGGCTGCGGCTCCACTCTGGTGCAGATTCTTTCCTCTCAGCCACTCCTCCAACTGACTGATGTTGTACCTGGAATGACACCAATGAGACGGTTGTTACATTCATCTGACATTGCTGAAGATTTAACAAGGACACAGATTTGCCTGAGAGCATGAAATGTGTACCTGAGCTGCATGCCAGTACTCCAAGAGCAGACATCTTTGCGCAGCAGTAGGTTGTTGAGGGTCACTGCGTTGATGGAGTAGAAGAGCTGGCGAACCACCTGCTGGCTGATCTCAGGGTCCAGGCCGTGGTCCGCCATGATGGTGTAAAACTGTCCCAGTTGCCTGATCAGGGCCTGCAGGGTGTAGCCCACTGGACCTCCGCTTTCACAGTCCAAACTAGAGGAGCGGTTCCTGTAGCCCATGGGCTTCACTCCAGCAAGGCTGGGGATGCTCTCGCTCTCAAGCATAGCAGAAACTGACAAAATCAAACATGTTTTCATTATTAAATATCAGAATGTGCAAACAATTCCAGTTTTAGTGTTTATAGTGGTCCAGTGTCTAACTGTACCTACCAATCATGGGTTGCATGATGCCTTCCGCTACTTTGATGAGCTGCTGATAGATCTGGATTGAAAGGTCACTCAGAACCTGCCGATACTCGGCCAGGTCAAAGTTCTTCAGGCAGTGCTCGTTCTGCTTGGTAGTGTTCTGTGTCATGAACGCCTATGACAGGAAGCAAGAGCCAAATCATACCAGTGATCTACACAGGGTCGCCTGAGGCTTAAAGGAATAGTTCACACAAGAATGAAAATTCTGTTATTAATTACTCACCCTTGTGTTGTTCCAAAAATGTAAGACCCTTGTTCATTGGAACACAAATTAAGATACTTTTGATGAAATCCAAGAGCTTTCTGACCCTGCATAGATAGCAACTCAACTGACATGTTCACGGTAGTTCAAGGTCATTTTTTCTCTTCCATTTCAGTCGCTGACGTGCAGTCACAATAGTAGTACGACGCATGCGAGTGTACTCAGTGACACTGATGTCACATGGACTATTTTAATAATGTCCTTACTACCTTTCTGGCCTTGAACATCATACTTGAGTTGCTGTCTATGCAGGGTCAGAAAGCTCTCCGATTTCATCAAAAATATCTTAATTTGTGTTCCAAGATGAAAGAAGGTCTTACAGGTTTGGAACTACATGAGAGTGAGTGATTAATGACAGAATTTTTTAATTTTTTTGTGAACTTGCCCTTAAAAACCACACTTTTTACACATTATCTATACTTAACTGCTGGTTAAATGTGTTAAAATATGGTACATGGAACTGGCTCTTATATTTGCAGCTGAATTCATCACCGGAAAAGATAAAATAGCCACAGTAAAATCTTACCTCATCCCCACTGTACTGCTTCAGACAGTGCAGAAGTCTACTAGCATTTGCCAGCCAGAAGGAGGTCATCTCAAAGTCATCGTTGTTTCTCTGGAGAGAAGATTAAAAAACAATCATTATGGTCTTATATATTACCGTTTTCAAATTTGGGGTCAAGTTTTGGTTACAAATGTCTTTATAGAAACTATTGATCAATTTAATGCATCCTTGCTGAATAAAAGTATTTATTTTTAGAAGACTTCTATGGCTTAATATAACGTAAATAATGTCTCTTACTAAATTATGTAGTAGAAAACCCATAAAAGATTTACATTACTAAAAAATCCACATTGTTTTATTCATATTTGGGGGGTGCAAATTATTTCGATAATGTGAAATGGTTGCACTCAGTGAGCTACTGGCGCTACGTCTTGTTTTTTTACAACAACACAACTTAGAAAATAAAATACTGATATGATGCAACATTGCATGGCTTTTGGGTGTAATTTTCAGCCGAAGGGCAACAAGAGAAGCAATGCAACTCTTCAATGCTTTCTTAGCAATAAGAAGAGGAAAAAAGAATGGGAAGATACCTGTGGATAAATAAAACTTCCTAAAGACCAGTGTCTTTGTTCTTTCCACTTTAGCCTTGATGCCTTTAAGGCTTTTAGTAGACCACAGCAACTAAAAGAACTTACAAACGGCAGAGACAAAAAAACACTAGATGCCATTCTGGCAGGATGTAAATTTGTCATGACACTGAAAGAGTCTCAGCACTCAATATCCGGGGCGTTTAGACACCTTCTGGGGGGAAATAAATCAATGGTACGGCTTTTCGTTTAAGTCTATTCTTATATCCATCGCCACCTGTAAGCTCTTTCAGTAGCTGTGGTCATTGTATCAGTGTTTTATTTTCTGCGTTGTGTTGCAGCAATAAGTGCCAGTAGTGCAGGAAGTGCAACCATATCTTGTCATCGAAATAATGGCACCACCCCATAACGTGTTTTTTTTAAATAGCAAATCTAAAAAGTCTTATAACTTGGAGTTCATTTATAAACTCAAATTTTTGAATAGTAGTGTAGCTGGTTTGAATTCTGTGAGTGTGTTGATGTGACTACATACAGTATACATACCTTCAGGACCTTTTTGATGGCATTGATTGTTGTGGTAAGGAGTGAATGAACTTTCTGGTCATCATTGATGTAGTCGGCATGACGGATACACATGAAGAGGATGTAGGCGGGGAGGCAGGGGACAGTGGCCGACACAGCATTGGGCTTCATGTCTAAAAACAAAACCTGTGTATTTATCACAGATACAGGACTTCCACATTAAAACATGCCTGTAACATGCATGTAACCACACATACCTGTAATCAAACTCTTGACCAGCAAGGCCTCGTCTTCTTTGTAGTACTCCAGCATGCCTTCAAAGTCCTTTTCTTTCCTTTGTACGGTGACCTGACGAGTCAGCTCTGGTCTGCTCTTAGTGGCCTGAGACACTGTATGAAGAATAACAGCACATCAGCAATTGGAGATAACTACGAGACAACATTAAACACACAGATAAAAGGCAGATGTTTCACCTTCCAGCTCTTGCACTTTCTTCATATAGATCCTCAACTGCTTCTTCAACTTCTTCTCATTCTTCTCCAACTTCTCAACAAGTTCCTTCAGATCCTGGAGAACAATCATCAATCATCAGCATAATCTTGAGTGAGAATGTCAATATTGTGTTGGATATAATGATACTTTGCAGCTTTTTTTAACCAATGGATAATACTTTTGAGGACTCACTGAAAAATAATTACTGTTTTAGCAAAACTGATTGTGCAAAATCAGAATTTTTGAGATTTTTCTTATCCCAATAGCAAACATAATTCAGCAACACCTCATTTACTCACTCTCAAGCCATCCTAAGTGTCTATGACCAGCTTTTTTTAGACGAATACAAAAGTTATATTAAAAAATGCCCTGGCTCCTCCAAGCTTTATAATGGCAGTGAATAGCAGTTGATATTTTTCTTTAACAAACGCATTGATTCGCTTCAGTAAGCCTTTATTAACCCACTTATGATTTATTATGCATTTATAATGCACTTTGTATGATGGATGGATGCACTTTATTGGGCTTTAAAATCTCAAAAGCCATTCACTACCATTATAAAGCTTAGAAGAGACAGGACATTTATTAATATAACTTTGTATTCATCTGAAACTAGTAAGTCATATACATCCAGAATGGCTCGAGGGTAAGTAAGTCAAAGGTTAATTTTAATTTTTTGGGTGAACTAGCCCTTTAATTTAAAATATATTCTCTGAAAATACAATTGATCTTGTTTTAAGGATATCTAGACGACAATAATACTGATTACAAGAACACAAAAATGATATTTGATAGAAGGTCTCACTAGGTTTTCATTGGTGAGGCGTGTGATCTCCTGCTGCACGCTGAACTCCACCAGAGCTTCAGGAGAAAGTGTGGAGAAGTGGTCCAGCACTTCCTGCTTCTTCTCCAGATTGTCCTTCAGCAGTTCGATTTGCGTGTGGAGAGCTTCTAACTCATCCTTGTGCGTTCGAGATTGCGTCTGCAGCTGGGCCTCCAGCAGCCTGAACACATACAAACATGCCACACTATGGTATAAGTGGGTGTAAACTGCGTAGATACTTCAGTTAGCCCTCAAAAGTGACAAAGATCTATTGCCTCGAAATTCAGTTAAACCTGGAGGGAAATCCAAGAAATTTAAAGCACAACCTGGCAACTTGCTTTAGACCCTGGTAGGCCAGGCCAAACTCTCCATCTTCATTCAAATAACCCCAGTCTTGTGCTTTACTGGCGTCCGAGTAACGGAGAGCCAAAGAGACAGAGAAGAAGCAGCAGCAGCAGCAGCAGCAGACAGACAGGAGAGAAAGCAAAAGAGAAGAATGACAAGATGGCAGGGTCAGTTAGTGTAGCAAAGCAAGGCATGGCAGGTTAGATTAGTCTGTGAAGACGTCAGCTTGAGCATGAGGGCACATCTGAACTACCCATCTCCATTTCATCCATATTTTCTTCGAGTAAAGAGGTCATGTAGCTGATATGACTTTGATTATTTCTTGGGGATATAATGTTTCAGTTTTTGTAGGTGAGCTGACTGCCCAAGCAATGTCTGTAAGGAGATGTGGCACTCACAGGAAATGAGAAATAGAAAAAAAGAGGAAAAACGCATGCATGAGAAATCAGAGTTTAAAGTTCCCAGTCCTGAGACCACAGAGTACAAAAACATATTCTTTCACAGGTAACGAGTACCTCATCTAACATCTGTCACTCTCCGTAAAAGACCACTTTGAAAATGTGACAGAGAGAAAGTGTCATCAATTCAGAGCAGCCTAGATATTGAACAGTGTAAGTTAAAATTTAACAGAAACTGGTCAGATGTAAAAAGATAAAAAGCTAGAGACGAAAATTTAAATAGAATGTACTGTGGCACCTTTTTTAATACACTATTTAGAGTCTAAAATTAACCCTTAGTAAGTGCCAAATAAGAGCTTTTGTGAGTTTATAAGCTGGTTAGTAACCTTATTTGAAACTGCAATTTAATACAGTACAGGTCAAAAGTTTTTGAACAGTGAGATTTTTGAAGTTTTTAAAGTCTCTTCTGCTCACCAAGCCCACATTTATTTGATCCGAAATACAGCAAATCAGTAATATTGTAAAATATTGCTACTATTTAAAATAACTGCTTTATATTTGAATATATTTTAAAATGTAACTTATTCCTGTAATAAAAAGCTAGATTTTCAGCAGCATTACTCCAGTCTTTAGTGTCACTTAAAGAAATATTTTTAATTATTATCAATATTTAAACAATTCAGTTATTTTTCAGGATTCTTTGATAAATAGAAAGATTTAAAGATCAGCATTTATCTGAAATAAGCTTTTGTAATATTATACACATTTAAATGCCTTGATTATAGGAAATGATAGAAATTAATACTTTTATTTAGCAAAGATTCTTTAAATGTATCAAAAGTGATGATAGAGATGTTTATAATGTTACAAAGGATTTCTATTTCATATAAATGCTGTTCTTCAGAATTTTCTATTCACCAAAGAAACCTGAAAAAAATTATACTCAGCTGTTTTCAACATAATAATAATAGTAATAATAATAACAATAATAATATTAATAATAGAAAACATTTTATTTTGAGCAGCAAATCAGAATATTAAAATGATTTCCAAAGGATCATGTGACTGGAGTAATGATGCTAAAAATTCAGCTTTAAAATCACAGGAATAAGTTACATTTTAAAATATATTTAAATAAAAAGCAGTTATTTTAAATAGTAAATGAAATTATGTAATTTGAAATGTTAATATTTTTTAACATGATATAAGTCTTTACTGTTACTTTTGATCAATTTAATGCATCCTTGCTGAAAAAAAAGAATTAATCTAAAACCCTAAACTGTTGTGACATGATTTAAATCAGACATTTACTTTTTAAGTTTAAATTTACCTTAACAAAAAATAGCAATTTTTAATTTTCTAAAACTCCATGTCTGCGTCTAAAAACTGCAAACCTCTTTATTTAGTTGGTTTTAGAAGTATCATTTGCTGCCTATAATATCCTACAATCCTGTGTAGTTAAGAATAAAAACTGTATCATTTTTTTCTTCAATTTTTACCAAGAAAAAAAAAAAACACTGTAGTCACTAAATACGTTCTTGGTTATCGCTAAAGCTCACCTTTGTTTTAGATCATTAGATAATGCTGTAGTGCAACAGAATAAAAAAATATAAAAAATGTCATATGGAACTGTTTTTGAATTCAAGTTTTGAACTAGTATGAATGCAAAATAAAAGTTTAATGGCATACAAATATGCATGGCCAATAACTCACCATGATCAAATTGCGGTCTATAAATTTGACAGAACTTTTGCAGATAACTTTTAAAATTTAAGCTTTTAGACTACGAGTGCTTGCGTGAGGCAGCACTATGCTAATAGGTGTACTCAGAGGTGTACTGCTGTAAATGAAAGCAGGAGGAGCATAAAGAGCTGAATCAGAGAGCTCAGATGAACAGTCAATACCACTGGTTTCCATCTTCATTAACAAAGACGAATGAGTACGAGGAGGAGAGCTGGTGTCACTTTAAAAGCCTTTCATTATGCAGATTGGACTACTTACTTCTTTAAATCAGGCGAGTCAACGGCGTCCTCCGAATCCACAGGCTTCTTGTTGTTGGTCCATTCTGATACATCATTGGAATCCTATTTGAATGAAACAAATACATCAATAGTGTACAACAATAACAAGTGCAGTTATGCATCCTTTTGAGAAAAAAAGTTTTTTATCTTACGGACACTCCATTTCAGGCAACTCATAAAACTTATAACAGCAAGAATGAGAAAAAGAGAAAGAGTTTTCTTTCCCGAGCATAATCAATGCTGACAATGATTCGCCCACCTCAGCAGATTCAGACAGGCAGGTGGATATAAAGCCATTTTCACT